>NW_028123974.1:1200000-1799803 GCF_965194805.1 Balaenoptera borealis
TTAGAGAGCATAGGGCACTTCCACTCATGGGGGTATAAATTGGGAAAATGAAAAATCAGCAAGACACAAGCACCCCAAAGTTGAGGGCTGCTCTGTTGACAAGGACCTCCACTTCATTCCACCTTAAATATCCCAGGAAAGAGAAAAATGGATAAAGAAGTTGTGGTCTTTATGTACAATGGAATATCACTCAGCCATGAAATCAATGTCATAATGTTAGTAGCAGCATGATGAGTGGATTTAGGTACGACGATTCTAAGTGAAATAAGTCACACAGAAAAGGACACTTCTCATAAGGTATCACTGATAGAGGGAATGTAAAAACCGTTACAGTTGAACTGAATTACAAAACAGAACAGAGTCACACATGCAGAAAACACACTATGGCTGCTTAACGGGAAAGGTGAGGTGGGGTGATACATAAAACAAGGGTATCAAATTAGCTCAGATACCGTTCCATAAACCCAATATGTAATAGACAAGACCTACTCCTTGCTCAGAGAACTGGACTCAACACGCCCTATTCACCGCACAAGAATATATCTGACTAGTAATAATCTTAAAACCTATGTATTGATATCTCTCTGTTAGTGTGTCAAGTGGGTGTAAAGCGGCATAAACACAGCAGTGAAAAGCAGCTAAACCCCATTATGAAAATAAATTACTTTGAAAAACCCATGAAACAACGACAGTGAAAGAGAGGGAAATTCTTACACAATGCGTTCAGGGGCTGTGATGCAACCTGGATTGACCATATCTAGACCCACAGCTGGATGAGACATAAGGGTGGACACTCTTGGGGCTGAGAGGTTTGGTGAGGTTGGGTGAGCAAACGCAGACCCTTTAAAGGAATACTGCGTGGTACCCATCGCATGGGTCCCAAATCTCCAGCTTCAAGGGTATCTTCCTACATCGAAAACATGCATGAGAAACCCAGAAGATAGTACACCGTGTGATGGGGAAAGGTTTCTAAAACGCACCTCATTTCTCATCTCCTTGTGCCCGGGTTCGCCATTCCAGCCACTTTACTAGCAATCTACCTACTTGGAGCATCAGCAGCCTTAACCTCCTGTTCCGTACAGGTTGCAATTTGTCCTGAGGATGAACGGGAAGACGGGGAACCAACGAGAGACTAGCTCTTGGTGTTGGGACAGGCACAGGTCACTCTATTTTCCCATCAGGAAGAAGAATTAACCACAGGCTCAGCCTGCCCCCCGGAACCAGAACAGGGCCTGAAGCCATCCTGCGCTTTTGCGGCCAGCCCCCAAAAAAGCGAGTTGTAAAATGGAGGTTCAGGGCACTGCAATTCACAAACCTGCAGAGTTATAAATGATAACTCTCGTCCACAAATATATTGAGGGAAGGCAAAGAAGAGGATTTGAAATCAAGGCAGAATTGCAGGAAACAGATTTCAGGAGGTAGATTCGAATCGCCTTTAAAGCACATGAAAAGCGGCAAAATGTTGACAATGATGCCCTTGGCCAAAAAGGGCGTATGCGTTTTTTCCTGAATATATTCAGGAAAAAACGCATACGCCCTTTTTGGCCAACAAAGCAACCTGGAAAGGCAAATCAGCGCTACAAAGAAGTCTCGCTTCCCATTGGTCAAAAGGGCCATGCTGAAAAAAGTGTCAAAACCAGAAATGCAGGACAGGCCATGGAGAAATGAGAGCCTTGCTACACTGATGGGTGGGATGTAAATTGCCAACAGCCACTCTGGAGAAGTGTACGGTGTGTCCTGAAACATCTGAAAAACACAGCTTAGAGAGCATAGGGCACTTCCACTCATGGGGGTATAAATTGGGAAAATGAAATATCAGCAAGACACAAGTACCCCAAAGTTGAGGGCTGCTCTGATGACAAGGACCTCCACTTCATTCCACCTTAAATATCCCAGGAAAGAGAAAAATGGATAAAGAAGTTGTGGTCCTTATGTACAATGGAATATCACTCAGCCATGAAATCAATGTCATAAGGTTAGTAGCAGCATGATGAGTGGATTTAGGTACGTCGATTCTAAGTGAAATAAGTCACACAGAAAAGGACACTTCTCATAAGGTATCACTTTTAGAGGGAATGTAAAAACCGTTACACTTGAACTGAATTACAAAACAGAACAGAGTCACACATGCAGAAAACAGACTATGGCTGCTTAACGGGAAAGGTGAGGTGGGGTGATACATAAAACAAGGGTATCAAATTAGCTCAGATACCGTTCCATAAACCCAATATGTAGTAGACAAGACCTACTCCTTGCTCAGAGAACTGGACTCAACACGCCCTATTCACCGCACAAGAATATACCTTACTAGTAATAATCTTAAAACCTATGTATTGATATCTCTCTGTTAGTGTGTCAAGTGGGTGTAAAGCGGCATAAACACAGCAGTGAAAAGCAGCTAAACCCCATTATGAAAATAAATTACTTTGAAAAACCCATGAAACAACAACAGTGAAAGAGATAGAAATTCTTACACAATGAGTTCAGGGGCTGTGATGCAACCTGGATTGACCATATCTAGACCCACAGCTGGATGAGACATAAGGGTGGACACTCTTGGGGCTGAGAGGTTTGGTGAGGTTGGGTGAGCAAACGCAGACCCTTTAAAGTAATACTGCATGGTACTCATCGCATGGGTCCCAAATCTCCAGGTTCAAGGGCATCTTCCTACATCGAAAACATGCATGAGAAACCCAGAAGATGGTACACCGTGTGATAGGGAAAGGTTTCTAAAACGCACCTCATTTCTCATCTCCTTGTGCCCGGGTTCGCCATTCCAGCCGCTTTACTAGCAAGCTCCCTACTTGGAGCATCAGCACCTTTAACCTCCTGTTCCATACAGGTTGCAATTTGTCCTGAGGATGAACGGGAAGACGGGGAACCAATGAGAGACAAGCTCTTGGTGTCGGGACAGGCACAGGTCACTCTATTTTCCCATCAGGAAGAAGAATTAACCACAGGCTCAGCCTGCCCCCCGGAACCAGAACAGGGCCTGAAGCCATCCTGCGCTTTTGCGGCCAGCTCCCAAAAAAGCGAGTTGTAATATGGAGGTTCAGGGCACTGCAATTCACAAACCTGCAGAGTTATAAATGATAACTCTCGTCCACCAATATATTGAGGGAAGGCAAAGAAGAGGATTTGAAATCAAGGCAGAATTGCACGAAACAGATTTCAGGAGGTAGATACGAATCGCCTTTAAAGCACATGAAAAGCGGCAAAACGTTGACAATGATGCCCTTGGCCTAAAAGGTCGTATGCGTTTTTTCCTGAATATATTCAGGAAAAAACGCATACGCCCTTTTTGGCCAACCAAGCAACCTGGAAAGGCAAATCAGCGCTACAGAGAAGTCTCGCTTCCCATCGGTCAAAAGGGCCATGCTGAAAAAAGTGTCAAAACCAGAAATGCAGGACAGGCCATGGAGAAATGGGAGCCTTGCTACACTGATGGGCGGGATGTAAATTGCCAACAGCCACTCTGGAGAAGTGTACGGTGTGTCCTGAAACATCTGAAAAACACAGCTTAGAGAGCATAGGGCACTTCCACTCATGGGGGTATAAATTGGGAAAATGAAAAATCAGCAAGACACAAGCACCCCAAAGTTGAGGGCTGCTCTGTTGACAAGGACCTCCACTTCATTCCACCTTCAATATCCCAGGAAAGAGAAAAATGGATAAAGAAGTTGTGGTCCTTATGTACAATGGAATATCACTCAGCCATGAAATCAACGTCATAAGGTTAGTAGCAGCATGATGAGTGGATTTAGGTACGACGATTCTAAGTGAAATAAGTCACACAGAAAAGGACACTTCTCATAAGGTATCACTGATAGAGGGAATGTAAAAACCGTTACACTTGAACTGAATTACAAAACAGAACAGAGTCACACATGCAGAAAACACACTATGGCTGCTTAACGGGAAAGGTGACGTGGGGTGATACATGAAACAAGGGTATCAAATTAGCTCAGATACCGTTCCATAAACCCAATATGTAGTAGACAAGACCTACTCCTTGCTCAGAGAACTGGACTCAACACGCCCTATTCACCGCACAAGAATATTTCTGACTAGTAATAATCTTAAAACCTATGTATTGATATCTCTCTGTTAGTGTGTCAAGTGGGTGTAAAGCGGCATAAACACAGCCGTGAAAAGCAGCTAAACCCCATTATGAAAATAAATTACTTTGAAAAACCCATGAAACAACGACAGTGAAAGAGATGGAAATTCTTACACAATGAGTTCAGGGGCTGTGATGCAACCTGGATTGACCATATCTAGACCCACAGCTGGATGAGACATAAGGGTGGACACTCTTGGGGCTGAGAGGTTTGGTGAGGTTGGGTGAGCAAACGCAGACCCTTTAAAGTAATACTGCGTGGTACCCATCGCATGGGTCCCAAATCTCCAGGTTCAAGGGCATCTTCCTACATCGAAAACATGCATGAGAAATCCAGAAGATGGTACACCGTGTGATAGGGAAAGGTTTCTAAAACACACCTCATTTCTCATCTCCTTGTGCCCGGGTTCGCCATTCCAGCCGCTTTACTAGCAATCTCCCTACTTGGAGCATCAGCACCTTTAACCTCCTGTTCCGTACAGGTTGCAATTTGTCCTGAGGATGAACGGGAAGACGGGGAACCAACGAGAGACAAGCTCTTGGTGTCGGGACAGGCACAGGTCACTCTATTTTCCCATCAGGAAGAAGAATTAACCACAGGCTCAGCCTGCCGCCCAGAACAAGAATAGTGCCTGAGGCCATCCTGCGCTTTTGCGGACAGCTCCCAAAAAAGCGAGTTGAAAAATGGAGCTCAGGGGCATTGCAATTCACAAACCAGCAGAGTTATAAATGATAACTCTCGTCCAAAAATATATTGAGGGAAGGCAACGAAGAGGATTTGAAATCAAGGCAGAATTGCAAGAAACAGATTTCAGGAGGTAGATACGAATCGCCTTTAAAGCACATGAAAAGCGGCAAAACGTCGAAAATGATGCACTTGGCCAAAAAGAGCATATGCGTTTTTTTCTGAATGAATTCAGGAAAAATCCCATAGGCCCTTTGTGGCCAACCAAGCAACCTGGAAAGGCAAATCAGTGCTACAAAGATATCTCGCTTCCCATCGGTCAAAAGGGCCATGCTGAAAAAAGTGTCAAAACCAGAAATGCAGGACAGGCCATGGCGAAATGGGAGCCTTGCTACACTGATGGGCGGGATGTAAATTGCCAACAGCCACTCTGGAGAAGTGTACGGTGTGTCCTGAAACATCTGAAAAACACAGCTTAGAGAGCATAGGGCACTTCCACTCATGGGGGTATAAATTGGGAAAATTAAAAATCAGCAAGACACAAGCACCCCAAAGTTGAGGTCTGCTCTGTTGACAAGGACCTCCACTTCATTCCACCTTAAATATCCCAGGAAAGAGAAAAATGGATAAAGAAGTTGTGGTCTTTATGTACAATGGAATATCACTCAGCCATGTAATCAATGTCATAAGGTTAGTAGCAGCATGATGAGTGGATTTAGGTACGACGATTCTAAGTGAAATAAGTCACACAGAAAAGGACACTTCTCATAAGGTATCACTGATAGAGGGAATGTAAAAACCGTTACAGTTGAACTGAATTACAAAACAGAACAGAGTCACACATGCAGAAAACACACTATGGCTGCTTAACGGGAAAGGTGAGGTGGGGTGATACATAAAACAAGGGTATCAAATTAGCTCAGATACCGTTCCATAAACCCAATATGTAATAGACAAGACCTACTCCTTGCTCAGAGAACTGGACTCAACACGCCCTATTCACCGCACAAGAATATATCTGACTAGTAATAATCTTAAAACCTATGTATTGATATCTCTCTGTTAGTGTGTCAAGTGGGTGTAAAGCGGCATAAACACAGCAGTGAAAAGCAGCTAAACCCCATTATGAAAATAAATTACTTTGAAAAACCCATGAAACAACGACAGTGAAAGAGAGGGAAATTCTTACACAATGCGTTCAGGGGCTGTGATGCAACCTGGATTGACCATATCTAGACCCACAGCTGGATGAGACATAAGGGTGGACACTCTTGGGGCTGAGAGGTTTGGTGAGGTTGGGTGAGCAAACGCAGACCCTTTAAAGTAATACTGCGTGGTACCCATCGCATGGGTCCCAAATCTCCAGCTTCAAGGGTATCTTCCTACATCGAAAACATGCATGAGAAACCCAGAAGATAGTACACCGTGTGATGGGGAAAGGTTTCTAAAACGCACCTCATTTCTCATCTCCTTGTGCCCGGGTTCGCCATTCCAGCCGCTTTACTAGCAATCTCCCTACTTGGAGCATCAGCACCTTTAACCTCCTGTTCCGTACAGGTTGCAATTTGTCCTGAGGATGAACGGGAAGACGGGGAACCAACGAGAGACTAGCTCTTGGTGTTGGGACAGGCACAGGTCACTCTATTTTCCCATCAGGAAGAAGAATTAACCACAGGCTCAGCCTGCCCCCCGGAACCAGAACAGGGCCTGAAGCCATCCTGCGCTTTTGCGGCCAGCCCCCAAAAAAGCGAGTTGTAAAATGGAGGTTCAGGGCACTGCAATTCACAAACCTGCAGAGTTATAAATGATAACTCTCGTCCACAAATATATTGAGGGAAGGCAAAGAAGAGGATTTGAAATCAAGGCAGAATTGCAGGAAACAGATTTCAGGAGGTAGATTCGAATCGCCTTTAAAGCACATGAAAAGCGGCAAAATGTTGACAATGATGCCCTTGGCCAAAAAGGGCGTATGCGTTTTTTCCTGAATATATTCAGGAAAAAACGCATACGCCCTTTTTGGCCAACCAAGCAACCTGGAAAGGCAAATCAGCGCTACAAAGAAGTCTCGCTTCCCATTGGTCAAAAGGGCCATGCTGAAAAAAGTGTCAAAACCAGAAATGCAGGACAGGCCATGGAGAAATGAGAGCCTTGCTACACTGATGGGCGGGATGTAAATTGCCAACAGCCACTCTGGAGAAGTGTACGGTGTGTCCTGAAACATCTGAAAAACACAGCTTAGAGAGCATAGGGCACTTCCACTCATGGGGGTATAAATTGGGAAAATGAAATATCAGCAAGACACAAGCACCCCAAAGTTGAGAGCTGCTCTGTTGACAAGGACCTCCACTTCATTCCACCTTAAATATCCCAGGAAAGAGAAAAATGGATAAAGAAGTTGTGGTCCTTATGTACAATGGAATATCACTCAGCCATGAAATCAATGTCATAAGGTTAGTAGCAGCATGATGAGTGGATTTAGGTACGACGATTCTAAGTGAAATAAGTCACACAGAAAAGGACACTTCTCATAAGGTATCACTTTTAGAGGGAATGTAAAAACCGTTACACTTGAACTGAATTACAAAACAGAACAGAGTCACACATGCAGAAAACAGACTATGGCTGATTAACGGGAAAGGTGAGGTGGGGTGATACATAAAACAAGGGTATCAAATTAGCTCAGATACCGTTCCATAAACCCAATATGTAGTAGACAAGACCTACTCCTTGCTCAGAGAACTGGACTCAACACGCCCTATTCACCGCACAAGAATATACCTTACTAGTAATAATCTTAAAACCTATGTATTGATATCTCTCTGTTAGTGTGTCAAGTGGGTGTAAAGCGGCATAAACACAGCAGTGAAAAGCAGCTAAACCCCATTATGAAAATAAATTACTTTGAAAAACCCATGAAACAACAACAGTGAAAGAGATAGAAATTCTTACACAATGAGTTCAGGGGCTGTGATGCAACCTGGATTGACCATATCTAGACCCACAGCTGGATGAGACATAAGGGTGGACACTCTTGGGGCTGAGAGGTTTGGTGAGGTTGGGTGAGCAAACGCAGACCCTTTAAAGTAATACTGCATGGTACCCATCGCATGGGTCCCAAATCTCCAGGTTCAAGGGCATCTTCCTACATCGAAAACATGCATGAGAAACCCAGAAGATGGTACACCGTGTGATAGGGAAAGGTTTCTAAAACGCACCTCATTTCTCATCTCCTTGTGCCCGGGTTCGCCATTCCAGCCGCTTTACTAGCAATCTCCCTACTTGGAGCATCAGCACCTTTAACCTCCTGTTCCGTACAGGTTGCAATTTGTCCTGAGGATGAACGGGAAGACGGGGAACCAACGAGAGACAAGCTCTTGGTGTCGGGACAGGCACAGGTCACTCTATTTTCCCATCAGGAAGAAGAATTAACCACAGGCTCAGCCTGACCCCCGGAACCAGAACAGGGCCTGAAGCCATCCTGCGCTTTTGCGGCCAGCTCCCAAAAAAGCGAGTTGTAAAATGGAGGTTCAGGGCACTGCAATTCACAAACCTGCAGAGTTATAAATGATAACTCTCGTCCACCAATATATTGAGGGAAGGCAAAGAAGAGGATTTGAAATCAAGGCAGAATTGCACGAAACAGATTTCAGGAGGTAGATACGAATCGCCTTTAAAGCACATGAAAAGCGGCAAAACGTTGACAATGATGCCCTTGGCCTAAAAGGTCGTATGCGTTTTTTCCTGAATATATTCAGGAAAAAACGCATACGCCCTTTTTGGCCAACCAAGCAACCTGGAAAGGCAAATCAGCGCTACAGAGAAGTCTCGCTTCCCATCGGTCAAAAGGGCCATGCTGAAAAAAGTGTCAAAACCAGAAATGCAGGACAGGCCATGGAGAAATGGGAGCCTTGCTACACTGATGGGCGGGATGTAAATTGCCAACAGCCACTCTGGAGAAGTGTACGGTGTGTCCTGAAACATCTGAAAAACACAGCTTAGAGAGCATAGGGCACTTCCACTCATGGGGGTATAAATTGGGAAAATGAAAAATCAGCAAGACACAAGCACCCCAAAGTTGAGGGCTGCTCTGTTGACAAGGACCTCCACTTCATTCCACCTTAAATATCCCAGGAAAGAGAAAAATGGATAAAGAAGTTGTGGTCCTTATGTACAATGGAATATCACTCAGCCATGAAATCAACGTCATAAGGTTAGTAGCAGCATGATGAGTGGATTTAGGTACGACGATTCTAAGTGAAATAAGTCACACAGAAAAGGACACTTCTCATAAGGTATCACTGATAGAGGGAATGTAAAAACCGTTACACTTGAACTGAATTACAAAACAGAACAGAGTCACACATGCAGAAAACACACTATGGCTGCTTAACGGGAAAGGTGACGTGGGGTGATACATGAAACAAGGGTATCAAATTAGCTCAGATACCGTTCCATAAACCCAATATGTAGTAGACAAGACCTACTCCTTGCTCAGAGAACTGGACTCAACACGCCCTATTCACCGCACAAGAATATTTCTGACTAGTAATAATCTTAAAACCTATGTATTGATATCTCTCTGTTAGTGTGTCAAGTGGGTGTAAAGCGGCATAAACACAGCCGTGAAAAGCAGCTAAACCCCATTATGAAAATAAATTACTTTGAAAAACCCATGAAACAACGACAGTGAAAGAGATGGAAATTCTTACACAATGAGTTCAGGGGCTGTGATGCAACCTGGATTGACCATATCTAGACCCACAGCTGGATGAGACATAAGGGTGGACACTCTTGGGGCTGAGAGGTTTGGTGAGGTTGGGTGAGCAAACGCAGACCCTTTAAAGTAATACTGCGTGGTACCCATCGCATGGGTCCCAAATCTCCAGGTTCAAGGGCATCTTCCTACATCGAAAACATGCATGAGAAATCCAGAAGATGGTACACCGTGTGATAGGGAAAGGTTTCTAAAACACACCTCATTTCTCATCTCCTTGTGCCCGGGTTCGCCATTCCAGCCGCTTTACTAGCAATCTCCCTACTTGGAGCATCAGCACCTTTAACCTCCTGTTCCGTACAGGTTGCAATTTGTCCTGAGGATGAACGGGAAGACGGGGAACCAACGAGAGACAAGCTCTTGGTGTCGGGACAGGCACAGGTCACTCTATTTTCCCATCAGGAAGAAGAATTAACCACAGGCTCAGCCTGCCGCCCAGAACAAGAATAGTGCCTGAGGCCATCCTGCGCTTTTGCGGACAGCTCCCAAAAAAGCCAGTTGAAAAATGGAGCTCAGGGGCATTGCAATTCACAAACCAGCAGAGTTATAAATGATAACTCTCGTCCAAAAATATATTGAGGGAAGGCAACGAAGAGGATTTGAAATCAAGGCAGAATTGCAAGAAACAGATTTCAGGAGGTAGATACGAATCGCCTTTAAAGCACATGAAAAGCGGCAAAACGTCGAAAATGATGCACTTGGCCAAAAAGAGCATATGCGTTTTTTTCTGAATGAATTCAGGAAAAATCCCATAGGCCCTTTGTGGCCAACCAAGCAACCTGGAAAGGCAAATCAGTGCTACAAAGATATCTCGCTTCCCATCGGTCAAAAGGGCCATGCTGAAAAAAGTGTCAAAACCAGAAATGCAGGACAGGCCATGGAGAAATGGGAGCCTTGCTACACTGATGGGCGGGATGTAAATTGCCAACAGCCACTCTGGAGAAGTGTACGGTGTGTCCTGAAACATCTGAAAAACACAGCTTAGAGAGCATAGGGCACTTCCACTCATGGGGGTATAAATTGGGAAAATGAAAAATCAGCAAGACACAAGCACCCCAAAGTTGAGGGCTGCTCTGTTGACAAGGACCTCCACTTCATTCCACCTTAAATATCCCAGGAAAGAGAAAAATGGATAAAGAAGTTGTGGTCCTTATGTACAATGGAATATCACTCAGCCATGAAATCAATGTCATAAGGTTAGTAGCAGCATGATGAGTGGATTTAGGTACGACGATTCTAAGTGAAATAAGTCACACAGAAAAGGACACTTCTCATAAGGTATCACTGATAGAGGGAATGTAAAAACCGTTACAGTTGAACTGAATTACAAAACAGAACAGAGTCACACATGCAGAAAACACACTATGGCTGCTTAACGGGAAAGGTGAGGTGGGGTGATACATAAAACAAGGGTATCAAATTAGCTCAGATACCGTTCCATAAACCCAATATGTAATAGACAAGACCTACTCCTTGCTCAGAGAACTGGACTCAACACGCCCTATTCACCGCACAAGAATATACCTTACTAGTAATAATCTTAAAACCTATGTATTGATATCTCTCTGTTAGTGTGTCAAGTGGGTGTAAAGCGGCATAAACACAGCAGTGAAAAGCAGCTAAACCCCATTATGAAAATAAATTACTTTGAAAAACCCATGAAACAACAACAGTGAAAGAGATAGAAATTCTTACACAATGAGTTCAGGGGCTGTGATGCAACCTGGATTGACCATATCTAGACCCACAGCTGGATGAGACATAAGGGTGGACACTCTTGGGGCTGAGAGGTTTGGTGAGGTTGGGTGAGCAAACGCAGACCCTTTAAAGTAATACTGCATGGTACCCATCGCATGGGTCCCAAATCTCCAGGTTCAAGGGCATCTTCCTACATCGAAAACATGCATGAGAAACCCAGAAGATGGTACACCGTGTGATAGGGAAAGGTTTCTAAAACGCACCTCATTTCTCATCTCCTTGTGCCCGGGTTCGCCATTCCAGCCGCTTTACTAGCAATCTCCCTACTTGGAGCATCAGCACCTTTAACCTCCTGTTCCGTACAGGTTGCAATTTGTCCTGAGGATGAACGGGAAGACGGGGAACCAACGAGAGACAAGCTCTTGGTGTCGGGACAGGCACAGGTCACTCTATTTTCCCATCAGGAAGAAGAATTAACCACAGGCTCAGCCTGCCCCCCGGAACCAGAACAGGGCCTGAAGCCATCCTGCGCTTTTGCGGCCAGCTCCCAAAAAAGCGAGTTGTAAAATGGAGGTTCAGGGCACTGCAATTCACAAACCTGCAGAGTTATAAATGATAACTCTCGTCCACCAATATATTGAGGGAAGGCAAAGAAGAGGATTTGAAATCAAGGCAGAATTGCACGAAACAGATTTCAGGAGGTAGATACGAATCGCCTTTAAAGCACATGAAAAGCGGCAAAACGTTGACAATGATGCCCTTGGCCTAAAAGGTCGTATGCGTTTTTTCCTGAATATATTCAGGAAAAAACGCATACGCCCTTTTTGGCCAACCAAGCAACCTGGAAAGGCAAATCAGCGCTACAGAGAAGTCTCGCTTCCCATCGGTCAAAAGGGCCATGCTGAAAAAAGTGTCAAAACCAGAAATGCAGGACAGGCCATGGAGAAATGGGAGCCTTGCTACACTGATGGGCGGGATGTAAATTGCCAACAGCCACTCTGGAGAAGTGTACGGTGTGTCCTGAAACATCTGAAAAACACAGCTTAGAGAGCATAGGGCACTTCCACTCATGGGGGTATAAATTGGGAAAATGAAAAATCAGCAAGACACAAGCACCCCAAAGTTGAGGGCTGCTCTGTTGACAAGGACCTCCACTTCATTCCACCTTAAATATCCCAGGAAAGAGAAAAATGGATAAAGAAGTTGTGGTCCTTATGTACAATGGAATATCACTCAGCCATGAAATCAATGTCATAAGGTTAGTAGCAGCATGATGAGTGGATTTAGGTACGACGATTCTAAGTGAAATAAGTCACACAGAAAAGGACACTTCTCATAAGGTATCACTGATAGAGGGAATGTAAAAACCGTTACACTTGAACTGAATTACAAAACAGAACAGAGTCACACATGCAGAAAACACACTATGGCTGCTTAACGGGAAAGGTGACGTGGGGTGATACATGAAACAAGGGTATCAAATTAGCTCAGATACCGTTCCATAAACCCAATATGTAGTAGACAAGACCTACTCCTTGCTCAGAGAACTGGACTCAACACGCCCTATTCACCGCACAAGAATATATCTGACTAGTAATAATCTTAAAACCTATGTATTGATATCTCTCTGTTAGTGTGTCAAGTGGGTGTAAAGCGGCATAAACACAGCCGTGAAAAGCAGCTAAACCCCATTATGAAAATAAATTACTTTGAAAAACCCATGAAACAACGACAGTGAAAGAGATAGAAATTCTTACACAATGAGTTCAGGGGCTGTGATGCAACCTGGATTGACCATATCTAGACCCACAGCTGGGTGAGACATAAGGGTGGACACTCTTGGGGCTGAGAGGTTTGGTGAGGTTGGGTGAGCAAACGCAGACCCTTTAAAGTAATACTGCATGGTACCCATCGCATGGGTCCCAAATCTCCAGGTTCAAGGGCATCTTCCTACATCGAAAACATGCATGAGAAATCCAGAAGATGGTACACCATGTGATAGGGAAAGGTTTCTAAAACGCACCTCATTTCTCATCTCCTTGTGCCCGGGTTCGCCATTCCAGCCGCTTTACTAGCAATCTCCCTACTTGGAGCATCAGCACCTTTAACCTCCTGTTCCGTACAGGTTGCAATTTGTCCTGAGGATGAACGGGAAGACGGGGAAGCAACGAGAGACAAGCTCTTGGTGTCGGGACAGGCACAGGTCACTCTATTTTCCCATCAGGAAGAAGAATTAACCACAGGCTCAGCCTGCCGCCCAGAACAAGAATAGTGCCTGAGGCCATCCTGCGCTTTTGCGGACAGCTCCCAAAAAAGCGAGTTGAAAAATGGAGCTCAGGGGCATTGCAATTCACAAACCAGCAGAGTTATAAATGATAACTCTCGTCCAAAAATATATTGAGGGAAGGCAACGAAGAGGATTTGAAATCAAGGCAGAATTGCAAGAAACAGATTTCAGGAGGTAGATACGAATCGCCTTTAAAGCACATGAAAAGCGGCAAAACGTCGAAAATGATGCACTTGGCCAAAAAGAGCATATGCGTTTTTTTCTGAATGAATTCAGGAAAAATCCCATAGGCCCTTTGTGGCCAACCAAGCAACCTAGAAAGGCAAATCAGTGCTACAAAGATATCTCGCTTCCCATCGGTCAAAAGGGCCATGCTGAAAAAAGTGACAAAACCAGAAATGCAGGACAGGCCATGGAGAAATGGGAGCCTTGCTACACTGATGGGCGGGATGTAAATTGCCAACAGCCACTCTGGAGAAGTGTACGGTGTGTCCTGAAACATCTGAAAAACACAGCTTAGAGAGCATAGGGCACTTCCACTCATGGGGGTATAAATTGGGAAAATGAAAAATCAGCAAGACACAAGCACCCCAAAGTTGAGGGCTGCTCTGTTGACAAGGACCTCCACTTCATTCCACCTTAAATATCCCAGGAAAGAGAAAAATGGATAAAGAAGTTGTGGTCTTTATGTACAATGGAATATCACTCAGCCATGAAATCAATGTCATAAGGTTAGTAGCAGCATGATGAGTGGATTTAGGTACGACGATTCTAAGTGAAATAAGTCACACAGAAAAGGACACTTCTCATAAGGTATCACTGATAGAGGGAATGTAAAAACCGTTACAGTTGAACTGAATTACAAAACAGAACAGAGTCACACATGCAGAAAACACACTATGGCTGCTTAACGGGAAAGGTGAGGTGGGGTGATACATAAAACAAGGGTATCAAATTAGCTCAGATACCGTTCCATAAACCCAATATGTAATAGACAAGACCTACTCCTTGCTCAGAGAACTGGACTCAACACGCCCTATTCACCGCACAAGAATATATCTGACTAGTAATAATCTTAAAACCTATGTATTGATATCTCTCTGTTAGTGTGTCAAGTGGGTGTAAAGCGGCATAAACACAGCAGTGAAAAGCAGCTAAACCCCATTATGAAAATAAATTACTTTGAAAAACCCATGAAACAACGACAGTGAAAGAGAGGGAAATTCTTACACAATGCGTTCAGGGGCTGTGATGCAACCTGGATTGACCATATCTAGACCCACAGCTGGATGAGACATAAGGGTGGACACTCTTGGGGCTGAGAGGTTTGGTGAGGTTGGGTGAGCAAACGCAGACCCTTTAAAGTAATACTGCGTGGTACCCATCGCATGGGTCCCAAATCTCCAGCTTCAAGGGTATCTTCCTACATCGAAAACATGCATGAGAAACCCAGAAGATAGTACACCGTGTGATGGGGAAAGGTTTCTAAAACGCACCTCATTTCTCATCTCCTTGTGCCCGGGTTCGCCATTCCAGCCGCTTTACTAGCAATCTCCCTACTTGGAGCATCAGCACCTTTAACCTCCTGTTCCGTACAGGTTGCAATTTGTCCTGAGGATGAACGGGAAGACGGGGAACCAACGAGAGACTAGCTCTTGGTGTTGGGACAGGCACAGGTCACTCTATTTTCCCATCAGGAAGAAGAATTAACCACAGGCTCAGCCTGCCCCCCGGAACCAGAACAGGGCCTGAAACCATCCTGCGCTTTTGCGGCCAGCCCCCAAAAAAGCGAGTTGTAAAATGGAGGTTCAGGGCACTGCAATTCACAAACCTGCAGAGTTATAAATGATAACTCTCGTCCACAAATATATTGAGGGAAGGCAAAGAAGAGGATTTGAAATCAAGGCAGAATTGCAGGAAACAGATTTCAGGAGGTAGATTCGAATCGCCTTTAAAGCACATGAAAAGCGGCAAAATGTTGACAATGATGCCCTTGGCCAAAAAGGGCGTATGCGTTTTTTCCTGAATATATTCAGGAAAAAACGCATACGCCCTTTTTGGCCAACCAAGCAACCTGGAAAGGCAAATCAGCGCTACAAAGAAGTCTCGCTTCCCATTGGTCAAAAGGGCCATGCTGAAAAAAGTGTCAAAACCAGAAATGCAGGACAGGCCACGGAGAAATGAGAGCCTTGCTACACTGATGGGCGGGATGTAAATTGCCAACAGCCACTCTGGAGAAGTGTACGGTGTGTCCTGAAACATCTGAAAAACACAGCTTAGAGAGCATAGGGCACTTCCACTCATGGGGGTATAAATTGGGAAAATTAAAAATCAGCAAGACACAAGCACCCCAAAGTTGAGGGCTGCTCTGTTGACAAGGACCTCCACTTCATTCCACCTTAAATATCCCAGGAAAGAGAAAAATGGATAAAGAAGTTGTGGTCCTTATGTACAATGGAATATCACTCAGCCATGAAATCAATGTCATAAGGTTAGTAGCAGCATGATGAGTGGATTTAGGTACGACGATTCTAAGTGAAATAAGTCACACAGAAAAGGACACTTCTCATAAGGTATCACTGATAGAGGGAATGTAAAAACCGTTACACTTGAACTGAATTACAAAACAGAACAGAGTCACACATGCAGAAAACACACTCTGGCTGCTTAACGGGAAAGGTGAGGTGGGGTGATACATGAAACAAGGGTATCAAATTAGCTCAGATACCGTTCCATAAACCCAATATGTAGTAGACAAGACCTACTCCTTGCTCAGAGAACTGGACTCAACACGCCCTATTCACCGCACAAGAATATATCTGACTAGTAATAATCTTAAAACCTATGTATTGATATCTCTCTGTTAGTGTGTCAAGTGGGTGTAAAGCGGCATAAACACAGCCGTGAAAAGCAGCTAAACCCCATTATGAAAATAAATTACTTTGAAAAACCCATGAAACAACGACAGTGAAAGAGATAGAAATTCTTACACAATGAGTTCAGGGGCTGTGATGCAACCTGGATTGACCATATCTAGACCCACAGCTGGATGAGACATAAGGGTGGACACTCTTGGGGCTGAGAGGTTTGGTGAGGTTGGGTGAGCAAACGCAGACCCTTTAAAGTAATACTGCGTGGTACCCATCGCATGGGTCCCAAATCTCCAGGTTCAAGGGCATCTTCCTACATCGAAAACATGCATGAGAAACCCAGAAGATGGTACACCGTGTGATGGGGAAAGGTTTCTAAAACGCACCTCATTTCTCATCTCCTTGTGCCCGGGTTCGCCATTCCAGCCGCTTTACTAGCAATCTCCCTACTTGGAGCATCAGCACCTTTAACCTCCTGTTCCGTACAGGTTGCAATTTGTCCTGAGGATGAACGGGAAGACGGGGAACCAACGAGAGACTAGCTCTTGGTGTCGGGACAGGCACAGGTCACTCTATTTTCCCATCAGGAAGAAGAATTAACCACATGCTCAGCCTGCCCCCCGGAACCAGAACAGGGCCTGAAGCCATCCTGCACTTTTGCGGCCAGCTCCCAAAAAAGCGAGTTGTAAAATGGAGGTTCAGGGCACTGCAATTCACAAACCTGCAGAGTTATAAATGATAACTCTCGTCCACAAATATATTGAGGGAAGGCAAAGAAGAGGATTTTAAATCAAGGCAGAATTGCAGGAAACAGATTTCAGGAGGTAGATTCGAATCGCCTTTAAAGCACATGAAAAGCGGCAAAATGTTGACAATGATGCCCTTGGCCAAAAAGGGCGTATGCGTTTTTTCCTGAATATATTCAGGAAAAAACGCATACGCCCTTTTTGACCAACCAAGCAACCTGGAAAGGCAAATCAGCGCTACAAAGAAGTCTCACTTCCCATCGGTCAAAAGGGCCATGCTGAAAAATGTGTCAAAACCAGAAATGCAGGACAGGCCATGGAGAAATGAGAGCCTTGCTACACTGATGGGCGGGATGTAAATTGCCAACAGCCACTCTGGAGAAGTGTACGGTGTGTCCTGAAACATCTGAAAAACACAGCTTAGAGAGCATAGGGCACTTCCACTCATGGGGGTATAAATTGGGAAAATGAAAAATCAGCAAGACACAAGCACCCCAAAGTTGAGGGCTGCTCTGTTGACAAGGACCTCCACTTCATTCCACCTTCAATATCCCAGGAAAGAGAAAAATGGATAAAGAAGTTGTGGTCCTTATGTACAATGGAATATCACTCAGCCATGAAATCAATGTCATAAGGTTAGTAGCAGCATGATGAGTGGATTTAGGTACGACGATTCTAAGTGAAATAAGTCACACAGAAAAGGACACTTCTCATAAGGTATCACTTTTAGAGGGAATGTAAAAACCGTTACACTTGAACTGAATTACAAAACAGAACAGAGTCACACATGCAGAAAACAGACAATGGCTGCTTAACGGGAAAGGTGAGGTGGGGTGATACATAAACCAAGGGTATCAAATTAGCTCAGATACCGTTCCATAAACCCAATATGTAGTAGACAAGACCTACTCCTTGCTCAGAGAACTGGACTCAAGACGCCCTATTCACCGCACAAGAATATATCTGACTAGTAATAATCTTAAAACCTATGTATTGATATCTCTCTGTTAGTGTGTCAAGTGGGTGTAAAGCGGCATAAACACAGCCGTGAAAAGCAGCTAAACCCCATTATGAAAATAAATTACTTTGAAAAACCCATGAAACAACGACAGTGAAAGAGATAGAAATTCTTACACAATGAGTTCAGGGGCTGTGATGCAACCTGGATTGACCATATCTAGACCCACAGCTGGATGAGACATAAGGGTGGACACTCTTGGGGCTGAGAGGTTTGGTGAGGTTGGGTGAGCAAACGCAGACCCTTTAAAGTAATACTGCGTGGTACCCATCGCATGGGTCCCAAATCTCCAGGTTCAAGGGCATCTTCCTACATCGAAAACATGCATGAGAAACCCAGAAGATGGTACACCGTGTGATGGGGAAAGGTTTCTAAAACGCACCTCATTTCTCATCTCCTTGTGCCCGGGTTCGCCATTCCAGCCGCTTTACTAGCAATCTCCCTACTTGGAGCATCAGCACCTTTAACCTCCTGTTCCGTACAGGTTGCAATTTGTCCTGAGGATGAACGGGAAGACGGGGAACCAACGAGAGACTAGCTCTTGGTGTCGGGACAGGCACAGGTCACTCTATTTTCCCATCAGGAAGAAGAATTAACCACATGCTCAGCCTGCCCCCCGGAACCAGAACAGGGCCTGAAGCCATCCTGCACTTTTGCGGCCAGCTCCCAAAAAAGCGAGTTGTAAAATGGAGGTTCAGGGCACTGCAATTCACAAACCTGCAGAGTTATAAATGATAACTCTCGTCCACAAATATATTGAGGGAAGGCAAAGAAGAGGATTTTAAATCAAGGCAGAATTGCAGGAAACAGATTTCAGGAGGTAGATTCGAATCGCCTTTAAAGCACATGAAAAGCGGCAAAATGTTGACAATGATGCCCTTGGCCAAAAAGGGCGTATGCGTTTTTTCCTGAATATATTCAGGAAAAAACGCATACGCCCTTTTTGACCAACCAAGCAACCTGGAAAGGCAAATCAGCGCTACAAAGAAGTCTCACTTCCCATCGGTCAAAAGGGCCATGCTGAAAAATGTGTCAAAACCAGAAATGCAGGACAGGCCATGGAGAAATGAGAGCCTTGCTACACTGATGGGCGGGATGTAAATTGCCAACAGCCACTCTGGAGAAGTGTACGGTGTGTCCTGAAACATCTGAAAAACACAGCTTAGAGAGCATAGGGCACTTCCACTCATGGGGGTATAAATTGGGAAAATTAAAAATCAGCAAGACACAAGCACCCCAAAGTTGAGGGCTGCTCTGTTGACAAGGACCTCCACTTCATTCCACCTTAAATATCCAAGGAAAGAGAAAAATGGATAAAGAAGTTGTGGTCCTTATGTACAATGGAATATCACTCAGCCATGAAATCAATGTCATAAGGTTAGTAGCAGCATGATGAGTGGATTTAGGTACGATGATTCTAAGTGAAATAAGTCACACAGAAAAGGACACTTCTCATAAGGTATCACTTTTAGAGGGAATGTAAAAACCGTTACACTTGAACTGAATTACAAAACAGAACAGAGTCACACATGCAGAAAACAGACAATGGCTGCTTAACGGGAAAGGTGAGGTGGGGTGATACATAAACCAAGGGTATCAAATTAGCTCAGATACCGTTCCATAAACCCAATATGTAGTAGACAAGACCTACTCCTTGCTCAGAGAACTGGACTCAAGACGCCCTATTCACCGCACAAGAATATATCTGACTAGTAATAATCTTAAAACCTATGTATTGATATCTCTCTGTTAGTGTGTCAAGTGGGTGTAAAGCGGCATAAACACAGCCGTGAAAAGCAGCTAAACCCCATTATGAAAATAAATTACTTTGAAAAACCCATGAAACAACGACAGTGAAAGAGATGGAAATTCTTACACAATGAGTTCAGGGGCTGTGATGCAACCTGGATTGACCATATCTAGACCCACAGCTGGATGAGACATAAGGGTGGACACTCTTGGGGCTGAGAGGTTTGGTGAGGTTGGGTGAACAAACGCAGACCCTTTAAAGTAATACTGCGTGGTACCCATCGCATGGGTCCCAAATCTCCAGGTTCAAGGGCATCTTCCTACATCGAAAACATGCATGAGAAACCCAGAAGATGGTACACCGTGTGATGGGGAAAGGTTTCTAAAATGCACCTCATTTCTCATCTCCTTGTGCCCGGGTTCGCCATTCCAGCCGCTTTACTAGCAATCTCCCTACTTGGAGCATCAGCACCTTTAACCTCCTGTTCCGTACAGGTTGCAATTTGTCCTGAGGATGAACGGGAAGACGGGGAACCAACGAGAGACTAGCTCTTGGTGTCGGGACAGGCACAGGTCACTCTATTTTCCCATCAGGAAGAAAAATTAACCACAGGCTCAGCCTGCCCCCCGGAACCAGAACAGGGCCTGAAGCCATCCTGTGCTTTTGCGGCCAGCTCCCAAAAAAGCGAGTTGTAAAATGGAGGTTCAGGGCACTGCAATTCACAAACCTGCAGAGTTATAAATGATAACTCTCGTCCACCAATATATTGAGGGAAGGCAAAGAAGAGGATTTGAAATCAAGACAGAATTGCACGAAACAGATTTCAGGAGGTAGATACGAATCGCCTTTAAAGCACATGAAAAGCGGCAAAACGTTGACAATGATGCCCTTGGCCAAAAAGGGCGTATGCGTTTTTTCCTGAATATATTCAGGAAAAAACGCATACGCCCTTTTTGGCCAACCAAGCAACCTGGAAAGGCAAATCAGCGCTACAGAGAAGTCTCGCTTCCCATCGGTCAAAAGGGCCATGCTGAAAAAAGTGTCAAAACCAGAAATGCAGGACAGGCCATGGAGAAATGGGACCCTTGCTACACTGATGGGCGGGATGTAAATTGCCAACAGCCACTCTGGAGAAGTGTACGGTGTGTCCTGAAACATCTGAAAAACACAGCTTAGAGAGCATAGGGCACTTCCACTCATGGGGGTATAAATTGGGAAAATTAAAAATCAGCAAGACACAAGCACCCCAAAGTTGAGGGCTGCTCTGTTGACAAGGACCTCCACTTCATTCCACCTTAAATATCCCAGGAAAGAGAAAAATGGATAAAGAAGTTGTGGTCCTTATGTACAATGGAATATCACTCAGCCATGAAATCAATGTCATAAGGTTAGTAGCAGCATGATGAGTGGATTTAGGTACGACGATTCTAAGTGAAATAAGTCACACAGAAAAGGACACTTCTCATAAGGTATCACTGATAGAGGGAATGTAAAAACCGTTACACTTGAACTGAATTACAAAACAGAACAGAGTCACACATGCAGAAAACACACTATGGCTGCTTAACGGGAAAGGTGAGGTGGGGTGATACATAAAACAAGGGTATCAAATTAGCTCAGATACCGTTCCATAAACCCAATATGTAGTAGACAAGACCTACTCCTTGCTCAGAGAACTGGACTCAACACGCCCTATTCACTGCACAAGAATATATCTGACTAGTAATAATCTTAAAACCTATGTATTGATATCTCTCTGTTAGTGTGTCAAGTGGGTGTAAAGCGGCATAAACACAGCCGTGAAAAGCAGCTAAACCCCATTATGAAAATAAATTACTTTGAAAAACCCATGAAACAACGACAGTGAAAGAGATAGAAATTCTTACACAATGAGTTCAGGGGCTGTGATGCAACCTGGATTGACCATATCTAGACCCACAGCTGGATGAGACATAAGGGTGGACACTCTTGGGGCTGAGAGGTTTGGTGAGGTTGGGTGAGCAAACGCAGACCCTTTAAAGTAATACTGCGTGGTACCCATCGCATGGGTCCCAAATCTCCAGGTTCAAGGGCATCTTCCTACATCGAAAACATGCATGAGAAACCCAGAAGATGGTACACCGTGTGATGGGGAAAGGTTTCTAAAACGCACCTCATTTCTCATCTCCTTGTGCCCGGGTTCGCCATTCCAGCCGCTTTACTAGCAATCTCCCTACTTGGAGCATCAGCACCTTTAACCTCCTGTTCCGTACAGGTTGCAATTTGTCCTGAGGATGAACGGGAAGACGGGGAACCAACGAGAGACTAGCTCTTGGTGTCGGGACAGGCACAGGTCACTCTATTTTCGCATCAGGAAAAAGAATTAACCACATGCTCAGCCTGCCCCCCGGAACCAGAACAGGGCCTGAAGCCATCCTGCACTTTTGCGGCCAGCTCCCAAAAAAGCGAGTTGTAAAATGGAGGTTCAGGGCACTGCAATTCACAAACCTGCAGAGTTATAAATGATAACTCTCGTCCACAAATATATTGAGGGAAGGCAAAGAAGAGGATTTTAAATCAAGGCAGAATTGCAGGAAACAGATTTCAGGAGGTAGATTCGAATCGCCTTTAAAGCACATGAAAAGCGGCAAAATGTTGACAATGATGCCCTTGGCCAAAAAGGGCGTATGCGTTTTTTCCTGAATATATTCAGGAAAAAACGCATACGCCCTTTTTGACCAACCAAGCAACCTGGAAAGGCAAATCAGCGCTACAAAGAAGTCTCACTTCCCATCGGTCAAAAGGGCCATGCTGAAAAATGTGTCAAAACCAGAAATGCAGGACAGGCCATGGAGAAATGAGAGCCTTGCTACACTGATGGGCGGGATGTAAATTGCCAACAGCCACTCTGGAGAAGTGTACGGTGTGTCCTGAAACATCTGAAAAACACAGCTTAGAGAGCATAGGGCACTTCCACTCATGGGGGTATAAATTGGGAAAATGAAAAATCAGCAAGACACAAGCACCCCAAAGTTGAGGGCTGCTCTGTTGACAAGGACCTCCACTTCATTCCACCTTAAATATCCAAGGAAAGAGAAAAATGGATAAAGAAGTTGTGGTCCTTATGTACAATGGAATATCACTCAGCCATGAAATCAATGTCATAAGGTTAGTAGCAGCATGATGAGTGGATTTAGGTACGACGATTCTAAGTGAAATAAGTCACACAGAAAAGGACACTTCTCATAAGGTATCACTTTTAGAGGGAATGTAAAAACCGTTACACTTGAACTGAATTACAAAACAGAACAGAGTCACACATGCAGAAAACAGACAATGGCTGCTTAACGGGAAAGGTGAGGTGGGGTGATACATAAACCAAGGGTATCAAATTAGCTCAGATACCGTTCCATAAACCCAATATGTAGTAGACAAGACCTACTCCTTGCTCAGAGAACTGGACTCAAGACGCCCTATTCACCGCACAAGAATATATCTGACTAGTAATAATCTTAAAACCTATGTATTGATATCTCTCTGTTAGTGTGTCAAGTGGGTGTAAAGCGGCATAAACACAGCCGTGAAAAGCAGCTAAACCCCATTATGAAAATAAATTACTTTGAAAAACCCATGAAACAACGACAGTGAAAGAGATGGAAATTCTTACACAATGAGTTCAGGGGCTGTGATGCAACCTGGATTGACCATATCTAGACCCACAGCTGGATGAGACATAAGGGTGGACACTCTTGGGGCTGAGAGGTTTGGTGAGGTTGGGTGAACAAACGCAGACCCTTTAAAGTAATACTGCGTGGTACCCATCGCATGGGTCCCAAATCTCCAGGTTCAAGGGCATCTTCCTACATCGAAAACATGCATGAGAAACCCAGAAGATGGTACACCGTGTGATGGGGAAAGGTTTCTAAAATGCACCTCATTTCTCATCTCCTTGTGCCCGGGTTCGCCATTCCAGCCGCTTTACTAGCAATCTCCCTACTTGGAGCATCAGCACCTTTAACCTCCTGTTCCGTACAGGTTGCAATTTGTCCTGAGGATGAACGGGAAGACGGGGAACCAACGAGAGACTAGCTCTTGGTGTCGGGACAGGCACAGGTCACTCTATTTTCCCATCAGGAAGAAGAATTAACCACAGGCTCAGCCTGCCCCCCGGAACCAGAACAGGGCCTGAAGCCATCCTGTGCTTTTGCGGCCAGCTCCCAAAAAAGCGAGTTGTAAAATGGAGGTTCAGGGCACTGCAATTCACAAACCTGCAGAGTTATAAATGATAACTCTCGTCCACCAATATATTGAGGGAAGGCAAAGAAGAGGATTTGAAATCAAGACAGAATTGCACGAAACAGATTTCAGGAGGTAGATACGAATCGCCTTTAAAGCACATGAAAAGCGGCAAAACGTTGACAATGATGCCCTTGGCCAAAAAGGGCGTATGCGTTTTTTCCTGAATATATTCAGGAAAAAACGCATACGCCCTTTTTGGCCAACCAAGCAACCTGGAAAGGCAAATCAGCGCTACAGAGAAGTCTCGCTTCCCATCGGTCAAAAGGGCCATGCTGAAAAAAGTGTCAAAACCAGAAATGCAGGACAGGCCATGGAGAAATGGGAGCCTTGCTACACTGATGGGCGGGATGTAAATTGCCAACAGCCACTCTGGAGAAGTGTACGGTGTGTCCTGAAACATCTGAAAAACACAGCTTAGAGAGCATAGGGCACTTCCACTCATGGGGGTATAAATTGGGAAAATGAAAAATCAGCAAGACACAAGCACCCCAAAGTTGAGGGCTGCTCTGTTGACAAGGACCTCCACTTCATTCCACCTTCAATATCCCAGGAAAGAGAAAAATGGATAAAGAAGTTGTGGTCCTTATGTACAATGGAATATCACTCAGCCATGAAATCAATGTCATAAGGTTAGTAGCAGCATGATGAGTGGATTTAGGTACGACGATTCTAAGTGAAATAAGTCACACAGAAAAGGACACTTCTCATAAGGTATCACTGATAGAGGGAATGTAAAAACCGTTACACTTGAACTGAATTACAAAACAGAACAGAGTCACACATGCAGAAAACACACTATGGCTGCTTAACGGGAAAGGTGAGGTGGGGTGATACATAAAACAAGGGTATCAAATTAGCTCAGATACCGTTCCATAAACCCAATATGTAGTAGACAAGACCTACTCCTTGCTCAGAGAACTGGACTCAACACGCCCTATTCACTGCACAAGAATATATCTGACTAGTAATAATCTTAAAACCTATGTATTGATATCTCTCTGTTAGTGTGTCAAGTGGGTGTAAAGCGGCATAAACACAGCCGTGAAAAGCAGCTAAACCCCATTATGAAAATAAATTACTTTGAAAAACCCATGAAACAACGACAGTGAAAGAGATAGAAATTCTTACACAATGAGTTCAGGGGCTGTGATGCAACCTGGATTGACCATATCTAGACCCACAGCTGGATGAGACATAAGGGTGGACACTCTTGGGGCTGAGAGGTTTGGTGAGGTTGGGTGAGCAAACGCAGACCCTTTAAAGTAATACTGCGTGGTACCCATCGCATGGGTCCCAAATCTCCAGGTTCAAGGGCATCTTCCTACATCGAAAACATGCATGAGAAACCCAGAAGATGGTACACCGTGTGATGGGGAAAGGTTTCTAAAATGCACCTCATTTCTCATCTCCTTGTGCCCGGGTTCGCCATTCCAGCCGCTTTACTAGCAATCTCCCTACTTGGAGCATCAGCACCTTTAACCTCCTGTTCCGTACAGGTTGCAATTTGTCCTGAGGATGAACGGGAAGACGGGGAACCAACGAGAGACTAGCTCTTGGTGTCGGGACAGGCACAGGTCACTCTATTTTCCCATCAGGAAGAAGAATTAACCACATGCTCAGCCTGCCCCCCGGAAGCAGAACAGGGCCTGAAGCCATCCTGCACTTTTGCGGCCAGCTCCCAAAAAAGCGAGTTGTAAAATGGAGGTTCAGGGCACTGCAATTCACAAACCTGCAGAGTTATAAATGATAACTCTCGTCCACAAATATATTGAGGGAAGGCAAAGAAGAGGATTTTAAATCAAGGCAGAATTGCAGGAAACAGATTTCAGGAGGTAGATTCGAATCGCCTTTAAAGCACATGAAAAGCGGCAAAATGTTGACAATGATGCCCTTGGCCAAAAAGGGCGTATGCGTTTTTTCCTGAATATATTCAGGAAAAAACGCATACGCCCTTTTTGGCCAACCAAGCAACCTGGAAAGGCAAATCAGCGCTACAAAGAAGTCTCACTTCCCATCGGTCAAAAGGGCCATGCTGAAAAATGTGTCAAAACCAGAAATGCAGGACAGGCCATGGAGAAATGAGAGCCTTGCTACACTGATGGGCGGGATGTAAATTGCCAACAGCCACTCTGGAGAAGTGTACGGTGTGTCCTGAAACATCTGAAAAACACAGCTTAGAGAGCATAGGGCACTTCCACTCATGGGGGTATAAATTGGGAAAATTAAAAATCAGCAAGACACAAGCACCCCAAAGTTGAGGGCTGCTCTGTTGACAAGGACCTCCACTTCATTCCACCTTCAATATCCCAGGAAAGAGAAAAATGGATAAAGAAGTTGTGGTCCTTATGTACAATGGAATATCACTCAGCCATGAAATCAATGTCATAAGGTTAGTAGCAGCATGATGAGTGGATTTAGGTACGACGATTCTAAGTGAAATAAGTCACACAGAAAAGGACACTTCTCATAAGGTATCACTTTTAGAGGGAATGTAAAAACCGTTACACTTGAACTGAATTACAAAACAGAACAGAGTCACACATGCAGAAAACAGACAATGGCTGCTTAACGGGAAAGGTGAGGTGGGGTGATACATAAACCAAGGGTATCAAATTAGCTCAGATACCGTTCCATAAACCCAATATGTAGTAGACAAGACCTACTCCTTGCTCAGAGAACTGGACTCAAGACGCCCTATTCACCGCACAAGAATATATCTGACTAGTAATAATCTTAAAACCTATGTATTGATATCTCTCTGTTAGTGTGTCAAGTGGGTGTAAAGCGGCATAAACACAGCCGTGAAAAGCAGCTAAACCCCATTATGAAAATAAATTACTTTGAAAAACCCATGAAACAACGACAGTGAAAGAGATGGAAATTCTTACACAATGAGTTCAGGGGCTGTGATGCAACCTGGATTGACCATATCTAGACCCACAGCTGGATGAGACATAAGGGTGGACACTCTTGGGGCTGAGAGGTTTGGTGAGGTTGGGTGAACAAACGCAGACCCTTTAAAGTAATACTGCGTGGTACCCATCGCATGGGTCCCAAATCTCCAGCTTCAAGGGCATCTTCCTACATCGAAAACATGCATGAGAAACCCAGAAGATGGTACACCGTGTGATGGGGAAAGGTTTCTAAAATGCACCTCATTTCTCATCTCCTTGTGCCCGGGTTCGCCATTCCAGCCGCTTTACTAGCAATCTCCCTACTTGGAGCATCAGCACCTTTAACCTCCTGTTCCGTACAGGTTGCAATTTGTCCTGAGGATGAACGGGAAGACGGGGAACCAACGAGAGACTAGCTCTTGGTGTCGGGACAGGCACAGGTCACTCTATTTTCCCATCAGGAAGAAGAATTAACCACAGGCTCAGCCTGCCCCCCGGAACCAGAACAGGGCCTGAAGCCATCCTGTGCTTTTGCGGCCAGCTCCCAAAAAAGCGAGTTGTAAAATGGAGGTTCAGGGCACTGCAATTCACAAACCTGCAGAGTTATAAATGATAACTCTCGTCCACCAATATATTGAGGGAAGGCAAAGAAGAGGATTTGAAATCAACACAGAATTGCACGAAACAGATTTCAGGAGGTAGATACGAATCGCCTTTAAAGCACATGAAAAGCGGCAAAACGTTGACAATGATGCCCTTGGCCAAAAAGGGCGTATGCGTTTTTTCCTGAATATATTCAGGAAAAAACGCATACGCCCTTTTTGGCCAACCAAGCAACCTGGAAAGGCAAATCAGCGCTACAGAGAAGTCTCGCTTCCCATCGGTCAAAAGGGCCATGCTGAAAAAAGTGTCAAAACCAGAAATGCAGGACAGGCCATGGAGAAATGGGAGCCTTGCTACACTGATGGGCGGGATGTAAATTGCCAACAGCCACTCTGGAGAAGTGTACGGTGTGTCCTGAAACATCTGAAAAACACAGCTTAGAGAGCATAGGGCACTTCCACTCATGGGGGTATAAATTGGGAAAATGAAAAATCAGCAAGACACAAGCACCCCAAAGTTGAGGGCTGCTCTGTTGACAAGGACCTCCACTTCATTCCACCTTCAATATCCCAGGAAAGAGAAAAATGGATAAAGAAGTTGTGGTCCTTATGTACAATGGAATATCACTCAGCCATGAAATCAATGTCATAAGGTTAGTAGCAGCATGATGAGTGGATTTAGGTACGACGATTCTAAGTGAAATAAGTCACACAGAAAAGGACACTTCTCATAAGGTATCACTGATAGAGGGAATGTAAAAACCGTTACACTTGAACTGAATTACAAAACAGAACAGAGTCACACATGCAGAAAACACACTATGGCTGCTTAACGGGAAAGGTGAGGTGGGGTGATACATAAAACAAGGGTATCAAATTAGCTCAGATACCGTTCCATAAACCCAATATGTAGTAGACAAGACCTACTCCTTGCTCAGAGAACTGGACTCAACACGCCCTATTCACTGCACAAGAATATATCTGACTAGTAATAATCTTAAAACCTATGTATTGATATCTCTCTGTTAGTGTGTCAAGTGGGTGTAAAGCGGCATAAACACAGCCGTGAAAAGCAGCTAAACCCCATTATGAAAATAAATTACTTTGAAAAACCCATGAAACAACGACAGTGAAAGAGATAGAAATTCTTACACAATGAGTTCAGGGGCTGTGATGCAACCTGGATTGACCATATCTAGACCCACAGCTGGATGAGACATAAGGGTGGACACTCTTGGGGCTGAGAGGTTTGGTGAGGTTGGGTGAGCAAACGCAGACCCTTTAAAGTAATACTGCGTGGTACCCATCGCATGGGTCCCAAATCTCCAGCTTCAAGGGCATCTTCCTACATCGAAAACATGCATGAGAAACCCAGAAGATGGTACACCGTGTGATGGGGAAAGGTTTCTAAAATGCACCTCATTTCTCATCTCCTTGTGCCCGGGTTCGCCATTCCAGCCGCTTTACTAGCAATCTCCCTACTTGGAGCATCAGCACCTTTAACCTCCTGTTCCGTACAGGTTGCAATTTGTCCTGAGGATGAACGGGAAGACGGGGAACCAACGAGAGACTAGCTCTTGGTGTCGGGACAGGCACAGGTCACTCTATTTTCCCATCAGGAAGAAGAATTAACCACAGGCTCAGCCTGCCCCCCGGAACCAGAACAGGGCCTGAAGCCATCCTGTGCTTTTGCGGCCAGCTCCCAAAAAAGCGAGTTGTAAAATGGAGGTTCAGGGCACTGCAATTCACAAACCTGCAGAGTTATAAATGATAACTCTCGTCCACCAATATATTGAGGGAAGGCAAAGAAGAGGATTTGAAATCAACACAGAATTGCACGAAACAGATTTCAGGAGGTAGATACGAATCGCCTTTAAAGCACATGAAAAGCGGCAAAACGTTGACAATGATGCCCTTGGCCAAAAAGGGCGTATGCGTTTTTTCCTGAATATATTCAGGAAAAAACGCATACGCCCTTTTTGGCCAACCAAGCAACCTGGAAAGGCAAATCAGCGCTACAGAGAAGTCTCGCTTCCCATCGGTCAAAAGGGCCATGCTGAAAAAAGTGTCAAAACCAGAAATGCAGGACAGGCCATGGAGAAATGGGAGCCTTGCTACACTGATGGGCGGGATGTAAATTGCCAACAGCCACTCTGGAGAAGTGTACGGTGTGTCCTGAAACATCTGAAAAACACAGCTTAGAGAGCATAGGGCACTTCCACTCATGGGGGTATAAATTGGGAAAATGAAAAATCAGCAAGACACAAGCACCCCAAAGTTGAGGGCTGCTCTGTTGACAAGGACCTCCACTTCATTCCACCTTCAATATCCCAGGAAAGAGAAAAATGGATAAAGAAGTTGTGGTCCTTATGTACAATGGAATATCACTCAGCCATGAAATCAATGTCATAAGGTTAGTAGCAGCATGATGAGTGGATTTAGGTACGACGATTCTAAGTGAAATAAGTCACACAGAAAAGGACACTTCTCATAAGGTATCACTGATAGAGGGAATGTAAAAACCGTTACACTTGAACTGAATTACAAAACAGAACAGAGTCACACATGCAGAAAACACACTATGGCTGCTTAACGGGAAAGGTGAGGTGGGGTGATACATAAAACAAGGGTATCAAATTAGCTCAGATACCGTTCCATAAACCCAATATGTAGTAGACAAGACCTACTCCTTGCTCAGAGAACTGGACTCAACACGCCCTATTCACTGCACAAGAATATATCTGACTAGTAATAATCTTAAAACCTATGTATTGATATCTCTCTGTTAGTGTGTCAAGTGGGTGTAAAGCGGCATAAACACAGCCGTGAAAAGCAGCTAAACCCCATTATGAAAATAAATTACTTTGAAAAACCCATGAAACAACGACAGTGAAAGAGATAGAAATTCTTACACAATGAGTTCAGGGGCTGTGATGCAACCTGGATTGACCATATCTAGACCCACAGCTGGATGAGACATAAGGGTGGACACTCTTGGGGCTGAGAGGTTTGGTGAGGTTGGGTGAGCAAACGCAGACCCTTTAAAGTAATACTGCGTGGTACCCATCGCATGGGTCCCAAATCTCCAGGTTCAAGGGCATCTTCCTACATCGAAAACATGCATGAGAAACCCAGAAGATGGTACACCGTGTGATGGGGAAAGGTTTCTAAAATGCACCTCATTTCTCATCTCCTTGTGCCCGGGTTCGCCATTCCAGCCGCTTTACTAGCAATCTCCCTACTTGGAGCATCAGCACCTTTAACCTCCTGTTCCGTACAGGTTGCAATTTGTCCTGAGGATGAACGGGAAGACGGGGAACCAACGAGAGACTAGCTCTTGGTGTCGGGACAGGCACAGGTCACTCTATTTTCCCATCAGGAAGAAAAATTAACCACATGCTCAGCCTGCCCCCCGGAACCAGAACAGGGCCTGAAGCCATCCTGCACTTTTGCGGCCAGCTCCCAAAAAAGCGAGTTGTAAAATGGAGGTTCAGGGCACTGCAATTCACAAACCTGCAGAGTTATAAATGATAACTCTCGTCCACAAATATATTGAGGGAAGGCAAAGAAGAGGATTTTAAATCAAGGCAGAATTGCAGGAAACAGATTTCAGGAGGTAGATTCGAATCGCCTTTAAAGCACATGAAAAGCGGCAAAATGTTGACAATGATGCCCTTGGCCAAAAAGGGCGTATGCGTTTTTTCCTGAATATATTCAGGAAAAAACGCATACGCCCTTTTTGGCCAACCAAGCAACCTGGAAAGGCAAATCAGCGCTACAAAGAAGTCTCACTTCCCATCGGTCAAAAGGGCCATGCTGAAAAATGTGTCAAAACCAGAAATGCAGGACAGGCCATGGAGAAATGAGAGCCTTGCTACACTGATGGGCGGGATGTAAATTGCCAACAGCCACTCTGGAGAAGTGTACGGTGTGTCCTGAAACATCTGAAAAACACAGCTTAGAGAGCATAGGGCACTTCCACTCATGGGGGTATAAATTGGGAAAATTAAAAATCAGCAAGACACAAGCACCCCAAAGTTGAGGGCTGCTCTGTTGACAAGGACCTCCACTTCATTCCACCTTCAATATCCCAGGAAAGAGAAAAATGGATAAAGAAGTTGTGGTCCTTATGTACAATGGAATATCACTCAGCCATGAAATCAATGTCATAAGGTTAGTAGCAGCATGATGAGTGGATTTAGGTACGACGATTCTAAGTGAAATAAGTCACACAGAAAAGGACACTTCTCATAAGGTATCACTTTTAGAGGGAATGTAAAAACCGTTACACTTGAACTGAATTACAAAACAGAACAGAGTCACACATGCAGAAATCAGACAATGGCTGCTTAACGGGAAAGGTGAGGTGGGGTGATACATAAACCAAGGGTATCAAATTAGCTCAGATACCGTTCCATAAACCCAATATGTAGTAGACAAGACCTACTCCTTGCTCAGAGAACTGGACTCAAGACGCCCTATTCACCGCACAAGAATATATCTGACTAGTAATAATCTTAAAACCTATGTATTGATATCTCTCTGTTAGTGTGTCAAGTGGGTGTAAAGCGGCATAAACACAGCCGTGAAAAGCAGCTAAACCCCATTATGAAAATAAATTACTTTGAAAAACCCATGAAACAACGACAGTGAAAGAGATGGAAATTCTTACACAATGAGTTCAGGGGCTGTGATGCAACCTGGATTGACCATATCTAGACCCACAGCTGGATGAGACATAAGGGTGGACACTCTTGGGGCTGAGAGGTTTGGTGAGGTTGGGTGAGCAAACGCAGACCCTTTAAAGTAATACTGCGTGGTACCCATCGCATGGGTCCCAAATCTCCAGGTTCAAGGGCATCTTCCTACATCGAAAACATGCATGAGAAACCCAGAAGATGGTACACCGTGTGATGGGGAAAGGTTTCTAAAACGCACCTCATTTCTCATCTCCTTGTGCCCGGGTTCGCCATTCCAGCCGCTTTACTAGCAATCTCCCTACTTGGAGCATCAGCACCTTTAACCTCCTGTTCCGTACAGGTTGCAATTTGTCCTGAGGATGAACGGGAAGACGGGGAACCAACGAGAGACTAGCTCTTGGTGTCGGGACAGGCACAGGTCACTCTATTTTCCCATCAGGAAGAAGAATTAACCACATGCTCAGCCTGCCCCCCGGAACCAGAACAGGGCCTGAAGCCATCCTGCACTTTTGCGGCCAGCTCCCAAAAAAGCGAGTTGTAAAATGGAGGTTCAGGGCACTGCAATTCACAAACCTGCAGAGTTATAAATGATAACTCTCGTCCACAAATATATTGAGGGAAGGCAAAGAAGAGGATTTTAAATCAAGGCAGAATTGCACGAAACAGATTTCAGGAGGTAGATTCGAATCGCCTTTAAAGCACATGAAAAGCGGCAAAATGTTGACAATGATGCCCTTGGCCAAAAAGGGCGTATGCGTTTTTTCCTGAATATATTCAGGAAAAAACGCATACGCCCTTTTTGGCCAACCAAGCAACCTGGAAAGGCAAATCAGCGCTACAAAGAAGTCTCACTTCCCATCGGTCAAAAGGGCCATGCTGAAAAATGTGTCAAAACCAGAAATGCAGGACAGGCCATGGAGAAATGAGAGCCTTGCTACACTGATGGGCGGGATGTAAATTGCCAACAGCCACTCTGGAGAAGTGTACGGTGTGTCCTGAAACATCTGAAAAACACAGCTTAGAGAGCATAGGGCACTTCCACTCATGGGGGTATAAATTGGGAAAATTAAAAATCAGCAAGACACAAGCACCCCAAAGTTTAGGGCTGCTCTGTTGACAAGGACCTCCACTTCATTCCACCTTCAATATCCCAGGAAAGAGAAAAATGGATAAAGAAGTTGTGGTCCTTATGTACAATGGAATATCACTCAGCCATGAAATCAATGTCATAAGGTTAGTAGCAGCATGATGAGTGGATTTAGGTACGACGATTCTAAGTGAAATAAGTCACACAGAAAAGGACACTTCTCATAAGGTATCACTTTTAGAGGGAATGTAAAAACCGTTACACTTGAACTGAATTACAAAACAGAACAGAGTCACACATGCAGAAAACAGACAATGGCTGCTTAACGGGAAAGGTGAGGTGGGGTGATACATAAAACAAGGGTATCAAATTAGCTCAGATACCGTTCCATAAACCCAATATGTAGTAGACAAGACCTACTCCTTGCTCAGAGAACTGGACTCAAGACGCCCTATTCACCGCACAAGAATATATCTGACTAGTAATAATCTTAAAACCTATGTATTGATATCTCTCTGTTAGTGTGTCAAGTGGGTGTAAAGCGGCATAAACACAGCCGTGAAAAGCAGCTAAACCCCATTATGAAAATAAATTACTTTGAAAAACCCATGAAACAACGACAGTGAAAGAGATGGAAATTCTTACACAATGAGTTCAGGGGCTGTGATGCAACCTGGATTGACCATATCTAGACCCACAGCTGGATGAGACATAAGGGTGGACACTCTTGGGGCTGAGAGGTTTGGTGAGGTTGGGTGAGCAAACGCAGACCCTTTAAAGTAATACTGCGTGGTACCCATCGCATGGGTCCCAAATCTCCAGGTTCAAGGGCATCTTCCTACATCGAAAACATGCATGAGAAACCCAGAAGATGGTACACCGTGTGATGGGGAAAGGTTTCTAAAATGCACCTCATTTCTCATCTCCTTGTGCCCAGGTTCGCCATTCCAGCCGCTTTACTAGCAATCTCCCTACTTGGAGCATCAGCACCTTTAACCTCCTGTTCCGTACAGGTTGCAATTTGTCCTGAGGATGAACGGGAAGACGGGGAACCAACGAGAGACTAGCTCTTGGTGTCGGGACAGGCACAGGTCACTCTATTTTCCCATCAGGAAGAAGAATTAACCACAGGCTCAGCCTGCCCCCCGGAACCAGAACAGGGCCTGAAGCCATCCTGTGCTTTTGCGGCCAGCTCCCAAAAAAGCGAGTTGTAAAATGGAGGTTCAGGGCACTGCAATTCACAAATCTGCAGAGTTATAAATGATAACTCTCGTCCACAAATATATTGAGGGAAGGCAAAGAAGAGGATTTGAATTCAAGGCAGAATTGCACGAAACAGATTTCAGGAGGTAGATACGAATCGCCTTTAAAGCACATGAAAAGCGGCAAAACGTTGACAATGATGCCCTTGGCCAAAAAGGGCGTATGCGTTTTTTCCTGAATATATTCAGGAAAAAACGCATACGCCCTTTTTGGCCAACCAAGCAACCTGGAAAGGCAAATCAGCGCTACAAAGAAGTCTCACTTCCCATCGGTCAAAAGGGCCATGCTGAAAAAAGTGTCAAAACCAGAAATGCAGGACAGGCCATGGAGAAATGAGAGCCTTGCTACACTGATGGGCGGGATGTAAATTGCCAACAGCCACTCTGGAGAAGTGTACGGTGTGTCCTGAAACATCTGAAAAACACAGCTTAGAGAGCATAGGGCACTTCCACTCATGGGGGTATAAATTGGGAAAATGAAAAATCAGCAAGACACAAGCACCCCAAAGTTTAGGGCTGCTCTGTTGACAAGGACCTCCACTTCATTCCACCTTAAATATCCCAGGAAAGAGAAAAATGGATAAAGAAGTTGTGGTCCTTATGTACAATGGAATATCACTCAGCCATGAAATCAATGTCATAAGGTTAGTAGCAGCATGATGAGTGGATTTAGGTACGATGATTCTAAGTGAAATAAGTCACACAGAAAAGGACACTTCTCATAAGGTATCACTTTTAGAGGGAATGTAAAAACCGTTACACTTGAACTGAATTACAAAACAGAACAGAGTCACACATGCAGAAAACAGACAATGGCTGCTTAACGGGAAAGGTGAGGTGGGGTGATACATAAACCAAGGGTATCAAATTAGCTCAGATACCGTTCCATAAACCCAATATGTAGTAGACAAGACCTACTCCTTGCTCAGAGAACTGGACTCAAGACGCCCTATTCACCGCACAAGAATATATCTGACTAGTAATAATCTTAAAACCTATGTATTGATATCTCTCTGTTAGTGTGTCAAGTGGGTGTAAAGCGGCATAAACACAGCCGTGAAAAGCAGCTAAACCCCATTATGAAAATAAATTACTTTGAAAAACCCATGAAACAACGACAGTGAAAGAGATGGAAATTCTTACACAATGAGTTCAGGGGCTGTGATGCAACCTGGATTGACCATATCTAGACCCACAGCTGGATGAGACATAAGGGTGGACACTCTTGGGGCTGAGAGGTTTGGTGAGGTTGGGTGAACAAACGCAGACCCTTTAAAGTAATACTGCGTGGTACCCATCGCATGGGTCCCAAATCTCCAGGTTCAAGGGCATCTTCCTACATCGAAAACATGCATGAGAAACCCAGAAGATGGTACACCGTGTGATGGGGAAAGGTTTCTAAAATGCACCTCATTTCTCATCTCCTTGTGCCCGGGTTCGCCATTCCAGCCGCTTTACTAGCAATCTCCCTACTTGGAGCATCAGCACCTTTAACCTCCTGTTCCGTACAGGTTGCAATTTGTCCTGAGGATGAACGGGAAGACGGGGAACCAACGAGAGACTAGCTCTTGGTGTCGGGACAGGCACAGGTCACTCTATTTTCCCATCAGGAAGAAGAATTAACCACAGGCTCAGCCTGCCCCCCGGAACCAGAACAGGGCCTGAAGCCATCCTGTGCTTTTGCGGCCAGCTCCCAAAAAAGCGAGTTGTAAAATGGAGGTTCAGGGCACTGCAATTCACAAACCTGCAGAGTTATAAATGATAACTCTCGTCCACCAATATATTGAGGGAAGGCAAAGAAGAGGATTTGAAATCAAGACAGAATTGCACGAAACAGATTTCAGGAGGTAGATACGAATCGCCTTTAAAGCACATGAAAAGCGGCAAAACGTTGACAATGATGCCCTTGGCCAAAAAGGGCGTATGCGTTTTTTCCTGAATATATTCAGGAAAAAACGCATACGCCCTTTTTGGCCAACCAAGCAACCTGGAAAGGCAAATCAGCGCTACAGAGAAGTCTCGCTTCCCATCGGTCAAAAGGGCCATGCTGAAAAAAGTGTCAAAACCAGAAATGCAGGACAGGCCATGGAGAAATGGGACCCTTGCTACACTGATGGGCGGGATGTAAATTGCCAACAGCCACTCTGGAGAAGTGTACGGTGTGTCCTGAAACATCTGAAAAACACAGCTTAGAGAGCATAGGGCACTTCCACTCATGGGGGTATAAATTGGGAAAATTAAAAATCAGCAAGACACAAGCACCCCAAAGTTGAGGGCTGCTCTGTTGACAAGGACCTCCACTTCATTCCACCTTAAATATCCCAGGAAAGAGAAAAATGGATAAAGAAGTTGTGGTCCTTATGTACAATGGAATATCACTCAGCCATGAAATCAATGTCATAAGGTTAGTAGCAGCATGATGAGTGGATTTAGGTACGACGATTCTAAGTGAAATAAGTCACACAGAAAAGGACACTTCTCATAAGGTATCACTGATAGAGGGAATGTAAAAACCGTTACACTTGAACTGAATTACAAAACAGAACAGAGTCACACATGCAGAAAACACACTATGGCTGCTTAACGGGAAAGGTGAGGTGGGGTGATACATAAAACAAGGGTATCAAATTAGCTCAGATACCGTTCCATAAACCCAATATGTAGTAGACAAGACCTACTCCTTGCTCAGAGAACTGGACTCAACACGCCCTATTCACTGCACAAGAATATATCTGACTAGTAATAATCTTAAAACCTATGTATTGATATCTCTCTGTTAGTGTGTCAAGTGGGTGTAAAGCGGCATAAACACAGCCGTGAAAAGCAGCTAAACCCCATTATGAAAATAAATTACTTTGAAAAACCCATGAAACAACGACAGTGAAAGAGATAGAAATTCTTACACAATGAGTTCAGGGGCTGTGATGCAACCTGGATTGACCATATCTAGACCCACAGCTGGATGAGACATAAGGGTGGACACTCTTGGGGCTGAGAGGTTTGGTGAGGTTGGGTGAGCAAACGCAGACCCTTTAAAGTAATACTGCGTGGTACCCATCGCATGGGTCCCAAATCTCCAGGTTCAAGGGCATCTTCCTACATCGAAAACATGCATGAGAAACCCAGAAGATGGTACACCGTGTGATGGGGAAAGGTTTCTAAAATGCACCTCATTTCTCATCTCCTTGTGCCCGGGTTCGCCATTCCAGCCGCTTTACTAGCAATCTCCCTACTTGGAGCATCAGCACCTTTAACCTCCTGTTCCGTACAGGTTGCAATTTGTCCTGAGGATGAACGGGAAGACGGGGAACCAACGAGAGACTAGCTCTTGGTGTCGGGACAGGCACAGGTCACTCTATTTTCCCATCAGGAAGAAGAATTAACCACATGCTCAGCCTGCCCCCCGGAAGCAGAACAGGGCCTGAAGCCATCCTGCACTTTTGCGGCCAGCTCCCAAAAAAGCGAGTTGTAAAATGGAGGTTCAGGGCACTGCAATTCACAAACCTGCAGAGTTATAAATGATAACTCTCGTCCACAAATATATTGAGGGAAGGCAAAGAAGAGGATTTTAAATCAAGGCAGAATTGCAGGAAACAGATTTCAGGAGGTAGATTCGAATCGCCTTTAAAGCACATGAAAAGCGGCAAAATGTTGACAATGATGCCCTTGGCCAAAAAGGGCGTATGCGTTTTTTCCTGAATATATTCAGGAAAAAACGCATACGCCCTTTTTGGCCAACCAAGCAACCTGGAAAGGCAAATCAGCGCTACAAAGAAGTCTCACTTCCCATCGGTCAAAAGGGCCATGCTGAAAAATGTGTCAAAACCAGAAATGCAGGACAGGCCATGGAGAAATGAGAGCCTTGCTACACTGATGGGCGGGATGTAAATTGCCAACAGCCACTCTGGAGAAGTGTACGGTGTGTCCTGAAACATCTGAAAAACACAGCTTAGAGAGCATAGGGCACTTCCACTCATGGGGGTATAAATTGGGAAAATGAAAAATCAGCAAGACACAAGCACCCCAAAGTTGAGGGCTGCTCTGTTGACAAGGACCTCCACTTCATTCCACCTTCAATATCCCAGGAAAGAGAAAAATGGATAAAGAAGTTGTGGTCCTTATGTACAATGGAATATCACTCAGCCATGAAATCAATGTCATAAGGTTAGTAGCAGCATGATGAGTGGATTTAGGTACGACGATTCTAAGTGAAATAAGTCACACAGAAAAGGACACTTCTCATAAGGTATCACTTTTAGAGGGAATGTAAAAACCGTTACACTTGAACTGAATTACAAAACAGAACAGAGTCACACATGCAGAAAACAGACAATGGCTGCTTAACGGGAAAGGTGAGGTGGGGTGATACATAAACCAAGGGTATCAAATTAGCTCAGATACCGTTCCATAAACCCAATATGTAGTAGACAAGACCTACTCCTTGCTCAGAGAACTGGACTCAAGACGCCCTATTCACCGCACAAGAATATATCTGACTAGTAATAATCTTAAAACCTATGTATTGATATCTCTCTGTTAGTGTGTCAAGTGGGTGTAAAGCGGCATAAACACAGCCGTGAAAAGCAGCTAAACCCCATTATGAAAATAAATTACTTTGAAAAACCCATGAAACAACGACAGTGAAAGAGATGGAAATTCTTACACAATGAGTTCAGGGGCTGTGATGCAACCTGGATTGACCATATCTAGACCCACAGCTGGATGAGACATAAGGGTGGACACTCTTGGGGCTGAGAGGTTTGGTGAGGTTGGGTGAACAAACGCAGACCCTTTAAAGTAATACTGCGTGGTACCCATCGCATGGGTCCCAAATCTCCAGCTTCAAGGGCATCTTCCTACATCGAAAACATGCATGAGAAACCCAGAAGATGGTACACCGTGTGATGGGGAAAGGTTTCTAAAATGCACCTCATTTCTCATCTCCTTGTGCCCGGGTTCGCCATTCCAGCCGCTTTACTAGCAATCTCCCTACTTGGAGCATCAGCACCTTTAACCTCCTGTTCCGTACAGGTTGCAATTTGTCCTGAGGATGAACGGGAAGACGGGGAACCAATGAGAGACTAGCTCTTGGTGTCGGGACAGGCACAGGTCACTCTATTTTCCCATCAGGAAGAAAAATTAACCACATGCTCAGCCTGCCCCCCGGAACCAGAACAGGGCCTGAAGCCATCCTGCACTTTTGCGGCCAGCTCCCAAAAAAGCGAGTTGTAAAATGGAGGTTCAGGGCACTGCAATTCACAAACCTGCAGAGTTATAAATGATAACTCTCGTCCACAAATATATTGAGGGAAGGCAAAGAAGAGGATTTTAAATCAAGGCAGAATTGCAGGAAACAGATTTCAGGAGGTAGATTCGAATCGCCTTTAAAGCACATGAAAAGCGGCAAAATGTTGACAATGATGCCCTTGGCCAAAAAGGGCGTATGCGTTTTTTCCTGAATATATTCAGGAAAAAACGCATACGCCCTTTTTGGCCAACCAAGCAACCTGGAAAGGCAAATCAGCGCTACAAAGAAGTCTCACTTCCCATCGGTCAAAAGGGCCATGCTGAAAAATGTGTCAAAACCAGAAATGCAGGACAGGCCATGGAGAAATGAGAGCCTTGCTACACTGATGGGCGGGATGTAAATTGCCAACAGCCACTCTGGAGAAGTGTACGGTGTGTCCTGAAACATCTGAAAAACACAGCTTAGAGAGCATAGGGCACTTCCACTCATGGGGGTATAAATTGGGAAAATTAAAAATCAGCAAGACACAAGCACCCCAAAGTTGAGGGCTGCTCTGTTGACAAGGACCTCCACTTCATTCCACCTTCAATATCCCAGGAAAGAGAAAAATGGATAAAGAAGTTGTGGTCCTTATGTACAATGGAATATCACTCAGCCATGAAATCAATGTCATAAGGTTAGTAGCAGCATGATGAGTGGATTTAGGTACGACGATTCTAAGTGAAATAAGTCACACAGAAAAGGACACTTCTCATAAGGTATCACTGATAGAGGGAATGTAAAAACCGTTACACTTGAACTGAATTACAAAACAGAACAGAGTCACACATGCAGAAAACACACTATGGCTGCTTAACGGGAAAGGTGAGGTGGGGTGATACATAAAACAAGGGTATCAAATTAGCTCAGATACCGTTCCATAAACCCAATATGTAGTAGACAAGACCTACTCCTTGCTCAGAGAACTGGACTCAACACGCCCTATTCACTGCACAAGAATATATCTGACTAGTAATAATCTTAAAACCTATGTATTGATATCTCTCTGTTAGTGTGTCAAGTGGGTGTAAAGCGGCATAAACACAGCCGTGAAAAGCAGCTAAACCCCATTATGAAAATAAATTACTTTGAAAAACCCATGAAACAACGACAGTGAAAGAGATAGAAATTCTTACACAATGAGTTCAGGGGCTGTGATGCAACCTGGATTGACCATATCTAGACCCACAGCTGGATGAGACATAAGGGTGGACACTCTTGGGGCTGAGAGGTTTGGTGAGGTTGGGTGAGCAAACGCAGACCCTTTAAAGTAATACTGCGTGGTACCCATCGCATGGGTCCCAAATCTCCAGGTTCAAGGGCATCTTCCTACATCGAAAACATGCATGAGAAACCCAGAAGATGGTACACCGTGTGATGGGGAAAGGTTTCTAAAATGCACCTCATTTCTCATCTCCTTGTGCCCGGGTTCGCCATTCCAGCCGCTTTACTAGCAATCTCCCTACTTGGAGCATCAGCACCTTTAACCTCCTGTTCCGTACAGGTTGCAATTTGTCCTGAGGATGAACGGGAAGACGGGGAACCAACGAGAGACTAGCTCTTGGTGTCGGGACAGGCACAGGTCACTCTATTTTCCCATCAGGAAGAAAAATTAACCACATGCTCAGCCTGCCCCCCGGAACCAGAACAGGGCCTGAAGCCATCCTGCACTTTTGCGGCCAGCTCCCAAAAAAGCGAGTTGTAAAATGGAGGTTCAGGGCACTGCAATTCACAAACCTGCAGAGTTATAAATGATAACTCTCGTCCACAAATATATTGAGGGAAGGCAAAGAAGAGGATTTTAAATCAAGGCAGAATTGCAGGAAACAGATTTCAGGAGGTAGATTCGAATCGCCTTTAAAGCACATGAAAAGCGGCAAAATGTTGACAATGATGCCCTTGGCCAAAAAGGGCGTATGCGTTTTTTCCTGAATATATTCAGGAAAAAACGCATACGCCCTTTTTGGCCAACCAAGCAACCTGGAAAGGCAAATCAGCGCTACAAAGAAGTCTCACTTCCCATCGGTCAAAAGGGCCATGCTGAAAAATGTGTCAAAACCAGAAATGCAGGACAGGCCATGGAGAAATGAGAGCCTTGCTACACTGATGGGCGGGATGTAAATTGCCAACAGCCACTCTGGAGAAGTGTACGGTGTGTCCTGAAACATCTGAAAAACACAGCTTAGAGAGCATAGGGCACTTCCACTCATGGGGGTATAAATTGGGAAAATTAAAAATCAGCAAGACACAAGCACCCCAAAGTTGAGGGCTGCTCTGTTGACAAGGACCTCCACTTCATTCCACCTTCAATATCCCAGGAAAGAGAAAAATGGATAAAGAAGTTGTGGTCCTTATGTACAATGGAATATCACTCAGCCATGAAATCAATGTCATAAGGTTAGTAGCAGCATGATGAGTGGATTTAGGTACGACGATTCTAAGTGAAATAAGTCACACAGAAAAGGACACTTCTCATAAGGTATCACTTTTAGAAGTAATGTAAAAACCGTTACACTTGAACTGAATTACAAAACAGAACAGAGTCACACATGCAGAAATCAGACAATGGCTGCTTAACGGGAAAGGTGAGGTGGGGTGATACATAAACCAAGGGTATCAAATTAGCTCAGATACCGTTCCATAAACCCAATATGTAGTAGACAAGACCTACTCCTTGCTCAGAGAACTGGACTCAACACGCCCTATTCACCGCACAAGAATATATCTGACTAGTAATAATCTTAAAACCTATGTATTGATATCTCTCTGTTAGTGTGTCAAATGGGTGTAAAGCGGCATAAACACAGCCGTGAAAAGCAGCTAAACCCCATTATGAAAATAAATTACTTTGAAAAACCCATGAAACAACGACAGTGAAAGAGATGGAAATTCTTACACAATGAGTTCAGGGGCTGTGATGCAACCTGGATTGACCATATCTAGACCCACAGCTGGATGAGACATAAGGGTGGACACTCTTGGGGCTGAGAGGTTTGGTGAGGTTGGGTGAGCAAACGCAGACCCTTTAAAGTAATACTGCGTGGTACCCATCGCATGGGTCCCAAATCTCCAGGTTCAAGGGCATCTTCCTACATCGAAAACATGCATGAGAAACCCAGAAGATGGTACACCGTGTGATGGGGAAAGGTTTCTAAAACGCACCTCATTTCTCATCTCCTTGTGCCCGGGTTCGCCATTCCAGCCACTTTACTAGCAATCTCCCTACTTGGAGCATCAGCACCTTTAACCTCCTGTTCCGTACAGGTTGCAATTTGTCCTGAGGATGAACGGGAAGACGGGGAACCAACGAGAGACTAGCTCTTGGTGTCGGGACAGGCACAGGTCACTCTATTTTCCCATCAGGAAGAAGAATTAACCACATGCTCAGCCTGCCCCCCGGAACCAGAACAGGGCCTGAAGCCATCCTGCACTTTTGCGGCCAGCTCCCAAAAAAGCGAGTTGTAAAATGGAGGTTCAGGGCACTGCAATTCACAAACCTGCAGAGTTATAAATGATAACTCTCGTCCACAAATATATTGAGGGAAGGCAAAGAAGAGGATTTTAAATCAAGGCAGAATTGCACGAAACAGATTTCAGGAGGTAGATTCGAATCGCCTTTAAAGCACATGAAAAGCGGCAAAATGTTGACAATGATGCCCTTGGCCAAAAAGGGCGTATGCGTTTTTTCCTGAATATATTCAGGAAAAAACGCATACGCCCTTTTTGGCCAACCAAGCAACCTGGAAAGGCAAATCAGCGCTACAAAGAAGTCTCACTTCCCATCGGTCAAAAGGGCCATGCTGAAAAATGTGTCAAAACCAGAAATGCAGGACAGGCCATGGAGAAATGAGAGCCTTGCTACACTGATGGGCGGGATGTAAATTGCCAACAGCCACTCTGGAGAAGTGTACGGTGTGTCCTGAAACATCTGAAAAACACAGCTTAGAGAGCATAGGGCACTTCCACTCATGGGGGTATAAATTGGGAAAATTAAAAATCAGCAAGACACAAGCACCCCAAAGTTGAGGGCTGCTCTGTTGACAAGGACCTCCACTTCATTCCACCTTAAATATCCCAGGAAAGAGAAAAATGGATAAAGAAGTTGTGGTCCTTATGTACAATGGAATATCACTCAGCCATGAAATCAATGTCATAAGGTTAGTAGCAGCATGATGAGTGGATTTAGGTACGACGATTCTAAGTGAAATAAGTCACACAGAAAAGGACACTTCTCATAAGGTATCACTTTTAGAGGGAATGTAAAAACCGTTACACTTGAACTGAATTACAAAACAGAACAGAGTCACACATGCAGAAAACAGACAATGGCTGCTTAACGGGAAAGGTGAGGTGGGGTGATACATAAAACAAGGGTATCAAATTAGCTCAGATACCGTTCCATAAACCCAATATGTAGTAGACAAGACCTACTCCTTGCTCAGAGAACTGGACTCAAGACGCCCTATTCACCGCACAAGAATATATCTGACTAGTAATAATCTTAAAACCTATGTATTGATATCTCTCTGTTAGTGTGTCAAGTGGGTGTAAAGCGGCATAAACACAGCCGTGAAAAGCAGCTAAACCCCATTATGAAAATAAATTACTTTGAAAAACCCATGAAACAACGACAGTGAAAGAGATGGAAATTCTTACACAATGAGTTCAGGGGCTGTGATGCAACCTGGATTGACCATATCTAGACCCACAGCTGGATGAGACATAAGGGTGGACACTCTTGGGGCTGAGAGGTTTGGTGAGGTTGGGTGAGCAAACGCAGACCCTTTAAAGTAATACTGCGTGGTACCCATCGCATGGGTCCCAAATCTCCAGGTTCAAGGGCATCTTCCTACATCGAAAACATGCATGAGAAACCCAGAAGATGGTACACCGTGTGATGGGGAAAGGTTTCTAAAATGCACCTCATTTCTCATCTCCTTGTGCCCAGGTTCGCCATTCCAGCCGCTTTACTAGCAATCTCCCTACTTGGAGCATCAGCACCTTTAACCTCCTGTTCCGTACAGGTTGCAATTTGTCCTGAGGATGAACGGGAAGACGGGGAACCAACGAGAGACTAGCTCTTGGTGTCGGGACAGGCACAGGTCACTCTATTTTCCCATCAGGAAGAAGAATTAACCACAGGCTCAGCCTGCCCCCCGGAACCAGAACAGGGCCTGAAGCCATCCTGTGCTTTTGCGGCCAGCTCCCAAAAAAGCGAGTTGTAAAATGGAGGTTCAGGGCACTGCAATTCACAAATCTGCAGAGTTATAAATGATAACTCTCGTCCACAAATATATTGAGGGAAGGCAAAGAAGAGGATTTGAATTCAAGGCAGAATTGCACGAAACAGATTTCAGGAGGTAGATACGAATCGCCTTTAAAGCACATGAAAAGCGGCAAAATGTTGACAATGATGCCCTTGGCCAAAAAGGGCGTATGCGTTTTTTCCTGAATATATTCAGGAAAAAACGCATACGCCCTTTTTGGCCAACCAAGCAACCTGGAAAGGCAAATCAGCGCTACAAAGAAGTCTCACTTCCCATCGGTCAAAAGGGCCATGCTGAAAAAAGTGTCAAAACCAGAAATGCAGGACAGGCCATGGAGAAATGAGAGCCTTGCTACACTGATGGGCGGGATGTAAATTGCCAACAGCCACTCTGGAGAAGTGTACGGTGTGTCCTGAAACATCTGAAAAACACAGCTTAGAGAGCATAGGGCACTTCCACTCATGGGGGTATAAATTGGGAAAATTAAAAATCAGCAAGACACAAGCACCCCAAAGTTGAGGGCTGCTCTGTTGACAAGGACCTCCACTTCATTCCACCTTAAATATCCCAGGAAAGAGAAAAATGGATAAAGAAGTTGTGGTCCTTATGTACAATGGAATATCACTCAGCCATGAAATCAATGTCATAAGGTTAGTAGCAGCATGATGAGTGGATTTAGGTACGACGATTCTAAGTGAAATAAGTCACACAGAAAAGGACACTTCTCATAAGGTATCACTGATAGAGGGAATGTAAAAACCGTTACACTTGAACTGAATTACAAAACAGAACAGAGTCACACATGCAGAAAACACACTATGGCTGCTTAACGGGAAAGGTGAGGTGGGGTGATACATAAAACAAGGGTATCAAATTAGCTCAGATACCGTTCCATAAACCCAATATGTAGTAGACAAGACCTACTCCTTGCTCAGAGAACTGGACTCAAGACGCCCTATTCACCGCACAAGAATATATCTGACTAGTAATAATCTTAAAACCTATGTATTGATATCTCTCTGTTAGTGTGTCAAGTGGGTGTAAAGCGGCATAAACACAGCCGTGAAAAGCAGCTAAACCCCATTATGAAAATAAATTACTTTGAAAAACCCATGAAACAACGACAGTGAAAGAGATAGAAATTCTTACACAATGAGTTCAGGGGCTGTGATGCAACCTGGATTGACCATATCTAGACCCACAGCTGGATGAGACATAAGGGTGGACACTCTTGGGGCTGAGAGGTTTGGTGAGGTTGGGTGAGCAAACGCAGACCCTTTAAAGTAATACTGCGTGGTACCCATCGCATGGGTCCCAAATCTCCAGGTTCAAGGGCATCTTCCTACATCGAAAACATGCATGAGAAACCCAGAAGATGGTACACCGTGTGATGGGGAAAGGTTTCTAAAACGCACCTCATTTCTCATCTCCTTGTGCCCGGGTTCGCCATTCCAGCCGCTTTACTAGCAATCTCCCTACTTGGAGCATCAGCACCTTTAACCTCCTGTTCCGTACAGGTTGCAATTTGTCCTGAGGATGAACGGGAAGACGGGGAACCAACGAGAGACTAGCTCTTGGTGTCGGGACAGGCACAGGTCACTCTATTTTCCCATCAGGAAGAAGAATTAACCACAGGCTCAGCCTGCCCCCCGGAACCAGAACAGGGCCTGAAGCCATCCTGCACTTTTGCGGCCAGCTCCCAAAAAAGCGAGTTGTAAAATGGAGGTTCAGGGCACTGCAATTCACAAACCTGCAGAGTTATAAATGATAACTCTCGTCCACAAATATATTGAGGGAAGGCAAAGAAGAGGATTTTAAATCAAGGCAGAATTGCACGAAACAGATTTCAGGAGGTAGATTCGAATCGCCTTTAAAGCACATGAAAAGCGGCAAAATGTTGACAATGATGCCCTTGGCCAAAAAGGGCGTATGCGTTTTTTCCTGAATATATTCAGGAAAAAACGCATACGCCCTTTTTGGCCAACCAAGCAACCTGGAAAGGCAAATCAGCGCTACAAAGAAGTCTCACTTCCCATCGGTCAAAAGGGCCATGCTGAAAAATGTGTCAAAACCAGAAATGCAGGACAGGCCATGGAGAAATGAGAGCCTTGCTACACTGATGGGCGGGATGTAAATTGCCAACAGCCACTCTGGAGAAGTGTACGGTGTGTCCTGAAACATCTGAAAAACACAGCTTAGAGAGCATAGGGCACTTCCACTCATGGGGGTATAAATTGGGAAAATTAAAAATCAGCAAGACACAAGCACCCCAAAGTTTAGGGCTGCTCTGTTGACAAGGACCTCCACTTCATTCCACCTTAAATATCCAAGGAAAGAGAAAAATGGATAAAGAAGTTGTGGTCCTTATGTACAATGGAATATCACTCAGCCATGAAATCAATGTCATAAGGTTAGTAGCAGCATGATGAGTGGATTTAGGTACGACGATTCTAAGTGAAATAAGTCACACAGAAAAGGACACTTCTCATAAGGTATCACTTTTAGAGGGAATGTAAAAACCGTTACACTTGAACTGAATTACAAAACAGAACAGAGTCACACATGCAGAAAACAGACAATGGCTGCTTAACGGGAAAGGTGAGGTGGGGTGATACATAAACCAAGGGTATCAAATTAGCTCAGATACCGTTCCATAAACCCAATATGTAGTAGACAAGACCTACTCCTTGCTCAGAGAACTGGACTCAAGACGCCCTATTCACCGCACAAGAATATATCTGACTAGTAATAATCTTAAAACCTATGTATTGATATCTCTCTGTTAGTGTGTCAAGTGGGTGTAAAGCGGCATAAACACAGCCGTGAAAAGCAGCTAAACCCCATTATGAAAATAAATTACTTTGAAAAACCCATGAAACAACGACAGTGAAAGAGATGGAAATTCTTACACAATGAGTTCAGGGGCTGTGATGCAACCTGGATTGACCATATCTAGACCCACAGCTGGATGAGACATAAGGGTGGACACTCTTGGGGCTGAGAGGTTTGGTGAGGTTGGGTGAGCAAACGCAGACCCTTTAAAGTAATACTGCGTGGTACCCATCGCATGGGTCCCAAATCTCCAGGTTCAAGGGCATCTTCCTACATCGAAAACATGCATGAGAAACCCAGAAGATGGTACACCGTGTGATGGGGAAAGGTTTCTAAAATGCACCTCATTTCTCATCTCCTTGTGCCCAGGTTCGCCATTCCAGCCGCTTTACTAGCAATCTCCCTACTTGGAGCATCAGCACCTTTAACCTCCTGTTCCGTACAGGTTGCAATTTGTCCTGAGGATGAACGGGAAGACGGGGAACCAACGAGAGACTAGCTCTTGGTGTCGGGACAGGCACAGGTCACTCTATTTTCCCATCAGGAAGAAGAATTAACCACAGGCTCAGCCTGCCCCCCGGAACCAGAACAGGGCCTGAAGCCATCCTGTGCTTTTGCAGCCAGCTCCCAAAAAAGCGTGTTGTAAAATGGAGGTTCAGGGCACTGCAATTCACAAATCTGCAGAGTTATAAATGATAACTCTCGTCCACAAATATATTGAGGGAAGGCAAAGAAGAGGATTTGAATTCAAGGCAGAATTGCACGAAACAGATTTCAGGAGGTAGATACGAATCGCCTTTAAAGCACATGAAAAGCGGCAAAACGTTGACAATGATGCCCTTGGCCAAAAAGGGCGTATGCGTTTTTTCCTGAATATATTCAGGAAAAAACGCATACGCCCTTTTTGGCCAACCAAGCAACCTGGAAAGGCAAATCAGCGCTACAGAGAAGTCTCGCTTCCCATCGGGCAAAAGGGCCATGCTGAAAAAAGCTTCAAAACCAGAAATGCAGGACAGGCCATGGAGAAATGGGAGCCTTGCTACACTGATGGGCGGGATGTAAATTGCCAACAGCCACTCTGGAGAAGTGTACGGTGAGTCCTGAAACATCGAAAAAACACAGCTTAGAGAGCATAGGGCACTTCCACTCATGGGGGTATAAATTGGGAAAATTAAAAATCAGCAAGACACAAGCACACCAAAGTTGAGGGCTGCTCTGTTGACAAGGACCTCCACTTCATTCCACCTTAAATATCCCAGGAAAGAGAAAAATGGATAAAGAAGTTGTGGTCCTTATGTACAATGGAATATCACTCAGCCATGAAATCAATGTCATAAGGTTAGTAGCAGCATGATGAGTGGATTTAGGTACGACGATTCTAAGTGAAATAAGTCACACAGAAAAGGACACTTCTCATAAGGTATCACTAATAGAGGGAATGTAAAAACCGTTACACTTGAACTGAATTACAAAACAGAACAGAGTCACACATGCAGAAAACACACTATGGCTGCTTAACGGGAAAGGTGAGGTGGGGTGATACATAAAACAAGGGTATCAAATTAGCTCAGATACCGTTCCATAAACCCAATATGTAGTAGACAAGACCTACTCCTTGCTCAGAGAACTGGACTCAACACGCCCTATTCACCGCACAAGAATATATCTGACTAGTAATAATCTTAAAACCTATGTATTGATATCTCTCTGTTAGTGTGTCAAGTGGGTGTAAAGCGGCATAAACACAGCAGTGAAAAGCAGCTAAACCCCAATATGAAAATAAATTACTTTGAAAAACCCATGAAACAACGACAGTGAAAGAGAGAGAAATTCTTACACAATGCGTTCAGGGGCTGTGATGCAACCTGGATTGACCATATCTAGACCCACAGCTGGATGAGACATAAGGGTGGACACTCTTGGGGCTGAGAGGTTTGGTGAGGTTGGGTGAGCAAACGCAGACCCTTTAAAGTAATACTGCGTGGTACCCATCACATGGGTCCCAAATCTCCAGGTTCAAGGGCATCTTCCTACATCGAAAACATGCATGAGAAACCCAGAAGATAGTACACCGTGTGATGGGGAAAGGTTTCTAAAACGCACCTCATTTCTCATCTCCTTGTGCCCGGGTTCGCCATTCCAGCCGCTTTACTAGCAATCTCCCTACTTGGAGCATCAGCAACTTTAACCTCCTGTTCCGTACAGGTTGCAATTTGTCCTGAGGATGAACGGGAAGACGGGGAACCAACGAGAGACTAGCTCTTGGTGTCGGGACAGGCACAGGTCACTCTATTTTCCCATCAGGAAGAAAAATTAACCACATGCTCAGCCTGCCCCCCGGAACCAGAACAGGGCCTGAAGCCATCCTGCACTTTTGCGGCCAGCTCCCAAAAAAGCGAGTTGTAAAATGGAGGTTCAGGGCACTGCAATTCACAAACCTGCAGAGTTATAAATGATAACTCTCGTCCACAAATATATTGAGGGAAGGCAAAGAAGAGGATTTTAAATCAAGGCAGATTTGCAGGAAACAGATTTCAGGAGGTAGATTCGAATCGCCTTTAAAGCACATGAAAAGCGGCAAAATGTTGACAATGATGCCCTTGGCCAAAAAGGGCGTATGCGTTTTTTCCTGAATATATTCAGGAAAAAACGCATACGCCCTTTTTGGCCAACCAAGCAACCTGGAAAGGCAAATCAGCGCTACAAAGAAGTCTCACTTCCCATCGGTCAAAAGGGCCATGCTGAAAAATGTGTCAAAACCAGAAATGCAGGACAGGCCATGGAGAAATGAGAGCCTTGCTACACTGATGGGCGGGATGTAAATTGCCAACAGCCACTCTGGAGAAGTGTACGGTGTGTCCTGAAACATCTGAAAAACACAGCTTAGAGAGCATAGGGCACTTCCACTCATGGGGGTATAAATTGGGAAAATTAAAAATCAGCAAGACACAAGCACCCCAAAGTTGAGGGCTGCTCTGTTGACAAGGACCTCCACTTCATTCCACCTTCAATATCCCAGGAAAGAGAAAAATGGATAAAGAAGTTGTGGTCCTTATGTACAATGGAATATCACTCAGCCATGAAATCAATGTCATAAGGTTAGTAGCAGCATGATGAGTGGATTTAGGTACGACGATTCTAAGTGAAATAAGTCACACAGAAAAGGACACTTCTCATAAGGTATCACTTTTAGAGGGAATGTAAAAACCGTTACACTTGAACTGAATTACAAAACAGAACAGAGTCACACATGCAGAAATCAGACAATGGCTGCTTAACGGGAAAGGTGAGGTGGGGTGATACATAAACCAAGGGTATCAAATTAGCTCAGATACCGTTCCATAAACCCAATATGTAGTAGACAAGACCTACTCCTTGCTCAGAGAACTGGACTCAACACGCCCTATTCACCGCACAAGAATATATCTGACTAGTAATAATCTTAAAACCTATGTATTGATATCTCTCTGTTAGTGTGTCAAGTGGGTGTAAAGCGGCATAAACACAGCCGTGAAAAGCAGCTAAACCCCATTATGAAAATAAATTACTTTGAAAAACCCATGAAACAACGACAGTGAAAGAGATGGAAATTCTTACACAATGAGTTCAGGGGCTGTGATGCAACCTGGATTGACCATATCTAGACCCACAGCTGGATGAGACATAAGGGTGGACACTCTTGGGGCTGAGAGGTTTGGTGAGGTTGGGTGAGCAAACGCAGACCCTTTAAAGTAATACTGCGTGGTACCCATCGCATGGGTCCCAAATCTCCAGGTTCAAGGGCATCTTCCTACATCGAAAACATGCATGAGAAACCCAGAAGATGGTACACCGTGTGATGGGGAAAGGTTTCTAAAACGCACCTCATTTCTCATCTCCTTGTGCCCGGGTTCGCCATTCCAGCCGCTTTACTAGCAATCTCCCTACTTGGAGCATCAGCACCTTTAACCTCCTGTTCCGTACAGGTTGCAATTTGTCCTGAGGATGAACGGGAAGACGGGGAACCAACGAGAGACTAGCTCTTGGTGTCGGGACAGGCACAGGTCACTCTATTTTCCCATCAGGAAGAAGAATTAACCACATGCTCAGCCTGCCCCCCGGAACCAGAACAGGGCCTGAAGCCATCCTGCACTTTTGCGGCCAGCTCCCAAAAAAGCGAGTTGTAAAATGGAGGTTCAGGGCACTGCAATTCACAAACCTGCAGAGTTATAAATGATAACTCTCGTCCACAAATATATTGAGGGAAGGCAAAGAAGAGGATTTTAAATCAAGGCAGAATTGCACGAAACAGATTTCAGGAGGTAGATTCGAATCGCCTTTAAAGCACATGAAAAGCGGCAAAATGTTGACAATGATGCCCTTGGCCAAAAAGGGCGTATGCGTTTTTTCCTGAATATATTCAGGAAAAAACGCATACGCCCTTTTTGGCCAACCAAGCAACCTGGAAAGGCAAATCAGCGCTACAAAGAAGTCTCACTTCCCATCGGTCAAAAGGGCCATGCTGAAAAATGTGTCAAAACCAGAAATGCAGGACAGGCCATGGAGAAATGAGAGCCTTGCTACACTGATGGGCGGGATGTAAATTGCCAACAGCCACTCTGGAGAAGTGTACGGTGTGTCCTGAAACATCTGAAAAACACAGCTTAGAGAGCATAGGGCACTTCCACTCATGGGGGTATAAATTGGGAAAATTAAAAATCAGCAAGACACAAGCACCCCAAAGTTGAGGGCTGCTCTGTTGACAAGGACCTCCACTTCATTCCACCTTCAATATCCCAGGAAAGAGAAAAATGGATAAAGAAGTTGTGGTCCTTATGTACAATGGAATATCACTCAGCCATGAAATCAATGTCATAAGGTTAGTAGCAGCATGATGAGTGGATTTAGGTACGACGATTCTAAGTGAAATAAGTCACACAGAAAAGGACACTTCTCATAAGGTATCACTTTTAGAGGGAATGTAAAAACCGTTACGCTTGAACTGAATTACAAAACAGAACAGAGTCACACATGCAGAAAACAGACAATGGCTGCTTAACGGGAAAGGTGAGGTGGGGTGATACATAAAACAAGGGTATCAAATTAGCTCAGATACCGTTCCATAAACCCAATATGTAGTAGACAAGACCTACTCCTTGCTCAGAGAACTGGACTCAAGACGCCCTATTCACCGCACAAGAATATATCTGACTAGTAATAATCTTAAAACCTATGTATTGATATCTCTCTGTTAGTGTGTCAAGTGGGTGTAAAGCGGCATAAACACAGCCGTGAAAAGCAGCTAAACCCCATTATGAAAATAAATTACTTTGAAAAACCCATGAAACAACGACAGTGAAAGAGATGGAAATTCTTACACAATGAGTTCAGGGGCTGTGATGCAACCTGGATTGACCATATCTAGACCCACAGCTGGATGAGACATAAGGGTGGACACTCTTGGGGCTGAGAGGTTTGGTGAGGTTGGGTGAGCAAACGCAGACCCTTTAAAGTAATACTGCGTGGTACCCATCGCATGGGTCCCAAATCTCCAGGTTCAAGGGCATCTTCCTACATCGAAAACATGCATGAGAAACCCAGAAGATGGTACACCGTGTGATGGGGAAAGGTTTCTAAAATGCACCTCATTTCTCATCTCCTTGTGCCCAGGTTCGCCATTCCAGCCGCTTTACTAGCAATCTCCCTACTTGGAGCATCAGCACCTTTAACCTCCTGTTCCGTACAGGTTGCAATTTGTCCTGAGGATGAACGGGAAGACGGGGAACCAACGAGAGACTAGCTCTTGGTGTCGGGACAGGCACAGGTCACTCTATTTTCCCATCAGGAAGAAGAATTAACCACAGGCTCAGCCTGCCCCCCGGAACCAGAACAGGGCCTGAAGCCATCCTGTGCTTTTGCGGCCAGCTCCCAAAAAAGCGAGTTGTAAAATGGAGGTTCAGGGCACTGCAATTCACAAATCTGCAGAGTTATAAATGATAACTCTCGTCCACAAATATATTGAGGGAAGGCAAAGAAGAGGATTTGAATTCAAGGCAGAATTGCACGAAACAGATTTCAGGAGGTAGATACGAATCGCCTTTAAAGCACATGAAAAGCGGCAAAACGTTGACAATGATGCCCTTGGCCAAAAAGGGCGTATGCGTTTTTTCCTGAATATATTCAGGAAAAAACGCATACGCCCTTTTTGGCCAACCAAGCAACCTGGAAAGGCAAATCAGCGCTACAAAGAAGTCTCACTTCCCATCGGTCAAAAGGGCCATGCTGAAAAATGTGTCAAAACCAGAAATGCAGGACAGGCCATGGAGAAATGAGAGCCTTGCTACACTGATGGGCGGGATGTAAATTGCCAACAGCCACTCTGGAGAAGTGTACGGTGTGTCCTGAAACATCTGAAAAACACAGCTTAGAGAGCATAGGGCACTTCCACTCATGGGGGTATAAATTGGGAAAATGAAAAATCAGCAAGACACAAGCACCCCAAAGTTTAGGGCTGCTCTGTTGACAAGGACCTCCACTTCATTCCACCTTCAATATCCCAGGAAAGAGAAAAATGGATAAAGAAGTTGTGGTCCTTATGTACAATGGAATATCACTCAGCCATGAAATCAATGTCATAAGGTTAGTAGCAGCATGATGAGTGGATTTAGGTACGATGATTCTAAGTGAAATAAGTCACACAGAAAAGGACACTTCTCATAAGGTATCACTTTTAGAGGGAATGTAAAAACCGTTACACTTGAACTGAATTACAAAACAGAACAGAGTCACACATGCAGAAAACAGACAATGGCTGCTTAACGGGAAAGGTGAGGTGGGGTGATACATAAACCAAGGGTATCAAATTAGCTCAGATACCGTTCCATAAACCCAATATGTAGTAGACAAGACCTACTCCTTGCTCAGAGAACTGGACTCAAGACGCCCTATTCACCGCACAAGAATATATCTGACTAGTAATAATCTTAAAACCTATGTATTGATATCTCTCTGTTAGTGTGTCAAGTGGGTGTAAAGCGGCATAAACACAGCCGTGAAAAGCAGCTAAACCCCATTATGAAAATAAATTACTTTGAAAAACCCATGAAACAACGACAGTGAAAGAGATGGAAATTCTTACACAATGAGTTCAGGGGCTGTGATGCAACCTGGATTGACCATATCTAGACCCACAGCTGGATGAGACATAAGGGTGGACACTCTTGGGGCTGAGAGGTTTGGTGAGGTTGGGTGAACAAACGCAGACCCTTTAAAGTAATACTGCGTGGTACCCATCGCATGGGTCCCAAATCTCCAGGTTCAAGGGCATCTTCCTACATCGAAAACATGCATGAGAAACCCAGAAGATGGTACACCGTGTGATGGGGAAAGGTTTCTAAAATGCACCTCATTTCTCATCTCCTTGTGCCCGGGTTCGCCATTCCAGCCGCTTTACTAGCAATCTCCCTACTTGGAGCATCAGCACCTTTAACCTCCTGTTCCGTTCAGGTTGCAATTTGTCCTGAGGATGAACGGGAAGACGGGGAACCAACGAGAGACTAGCTCTTGGTGTCGGGACAGGCACAGGTCACTCTATTTTCCCATCAGGAAGAAGAATTAACCACAGGCTCAGCCTGCCCCCCGGAACCAGAACAGGGCCTGAAGCCATCCTGTGCTTTTGCGGCCAGCTCCCAAAAAAGCGAGTTGTAAAATGGAGGTTCAGGGCACTGCAATTCACAAACCTGCAGAGTTATAAATGATAACTCTCGTCCACCAATATATTGAGGGAAGGCAAAGAAGAGGATTTGAAATCAAGACAGAATTGCACGAAACAGATTTCAGGAGGTAGATACGAATCGCCTTTAAAGCACATGAAAAGCGGCAAAACGTTGACAATGATGCCCTTGGCCAAAAAGGGCGTATGCGTTTTTTCCTGAATATATTCAGGAAAAAACGCATACGCCCTTTTTGGCCAACCAAGCAACCTGGAAAGGCAAATCAGCGCTACAGAGAAGTCTCGCTTCCCATCGGTCAAAAGGGCCATGCTGAAAAAAGTGTCAAAACCAGAAATGCAGGACAGGCCATGGAGAAATGGGAGCCTTGCTACACTGATGGGCGGGATGTAAATTGCCAACAGCCACTCTGGAGAAGTGTACGGTGTGTCCTGAAACATCTGAAAAACACAGCTTAGAGAGCATAGGGCACTTCCACTCATGGGGGTATAAATTGGGAAAATGAAAAATCAGCAAGACACAAGCACCCCAAAGTTGAGGGCTGCTCTGTTGACAAGGACCTCCACTTCATTCCACCTTAAATATCCCAGGAAAGAGAAAAATGGATAAAGAAGTTGTGGTCCTTATGTACAATGGAATATCACTCAGCCATGAAATCAATGTCATAAGGTTAGTAGCAGCATGATGAGTGGATTTAGGTACGACGATTCTAAGTGAAATAAGTCACACAGAAAAGGACACTTCTCATAAGGTATCACTTTTAGAGGGAATGTAAAAACCGTTACACTTGAACTGAATTACAAAACAGAACAGAGTCACACATGCAGAAAACAGACAATGGCTGCTTAACGGGAAAGGTGAGGTGGGGTGATACATAAAACAAGGGTATCAAATTAGCTCAGATACCGTTCCATAAACCCAATATGTAGTAGACAAGACCTACTCCTTGCTCAGAGAACTGGACTCAACACGCCCTATTCACCGCACAAGAATATATCTGACTAGTAATAATCTTAAAACCTATGTATTGATATCTCTCTGTTAGTGTGTCAAGTGGGTGTAAAGCGGCATAAACACAGCCGTGAAAAGCGGCTAAACCCCATTATGAAAATAAATTACTTTGAAAAACCCATGAAACAACGACAGTGAAAGAGATAGAAATTCTTACACAATGAGTTCAGGGGCTGTGATGCAACCTGGATTGACCATATCTAGACCCACAGCTGGATGAGACATAAGGGTGGACACTCTTGGGGCTGAGAGGTTTGGTGAGGTTGGGTGAGCAAACGCAGACCCTTTAAAGTAATACTGCGTGGTACCCATCGCATGGGTCCCAAATCTCCAGGTTCAAGGGCATCTTCCTACATCGAAAACATGCATGAGAAACCCAGAAGATGGTACACCGTGTGATGGGGAAAGGTTTCTAAAATGCACCTCATTTCTCATCTCCTTGTGCCCGGGTTCGCCATTCCAGCCGCTTTACTAGCAATCTCCCTACTTGGAGCATCAGCACCTTTAACCTCCTGTTCCGTACAGGTTGCAATTTGTCCTGAGGATGAACGGGAAGACGGGGAACCAACGAGAGACTAGCTCTTGGTGTCGGGACAGGCACAGGTCACTCTATTTTCCCATCAGGAAGAAAAATTAACCACATGCTCAGCCTGCCCCCCGGAACCAGAACAGGGCCTGAAGCCATCCTGCACTTTTGCGGCCAGCTCCCAAAAAAGCGAGTTGTAAAATGGAGGTTCAGGGCACTGCAATTCACAAACCTGCAGAGTTATAAATGATAACTCTCGTCCACAAATATATTGAGGGAAGGCAAAGAAGAGGATTTTAAATCAAGGCAGATTTGCAGGAAACAGAATTCAGGAGGTAGATTCGAATCGCCTTTAAAGCACATGAAAAGCGGCAAAATGTTGACAATGATGCCCTTGGCCAAAAAGGGCGTATGCGTTTTTTCCTGAATATATTCAGGAAAAAACGCATACGCCCTTTTTGGCCAACCAAGCAACCTGGAAAGGCAAATCAGCGCTACAAAGAAGTCTCACTTCCCATCGGTCAAAAGGGCCATGCTGAAAAATGTGTCAAAACCAGAAATGCAGGACAGGCCATGGAGAAATGAGAGCCTTGCTACACTGATGGGCGGGATGTAAATTGCCAACAGCCACTCTGGAGAAGTGTACGGTGTGTCCTGAAACATCTGAAAAACACAGCTTAGAGAGCATAGGGCACTTCCACTCATGGGGGTATAAATTGGGAAAATTAAAAATCAGCAAGACACAAGCACCCCAAAGTTGAGGGCTGCTCTGTTGACAAGGACCTCCACTTCATTCCACCTTCAATATCCCAGGAAAGAGAAAAATGGATAAAGAAGTTGTGGTCCTTATGTACAATGGAATATCACTCAGCCATGAAATCAATGTCATAAGGTTAGTAGCAGCATGATGAGTGGATTTAGGTACGACGATTCTAAGTGAAATAAGTCACACAGAAAAGGACACTTCTCATAAGGTATCACTTTTAGAGGGAATGTAAAAACCGTTACACTTGAACTGAATTACAAAACAGAACAGAGTCACACATGCAGAAATCAGACAATGGCTGCTTAACGGGAAAGGTGAGGTGGGGTGATACATAAACCAAGGGTATCAAATTAGCTCAGATACCGTTCCATAAACCCAATATGTAGTAGACAAGACCTACTCCTTGCTCAGAGAACTGGACTCAACACGCCCTATTCACCGCACAAGAATATATCTGACTAGTAATAATCTTAAAACCTATGTATTGATATCTCTCTGTTAGTGTGTCAAGTGGGTGTAAAGCGGCATAAACACAGCCGTGAAAAGCAGCTAAACCCCATTATGAAAATAAATTACTTTGAAAAACCCATGAAACAACGACAGTGAAAGAGATGGAAATTCTTACACAATGAGTTCAGGGGCTGTGATGCAACCTGGATTGACCATATCTAGACCCACAGCTGGATGAGACATAAGGGTGGACACTCTTGGGGCTGAGAGGTTTGGTGAGGTTGGGTGAGCAAACGCAGACCCTTTAAAGTAATACTGCGTGGTACCCATCGCATGGGTCCCAAATCTCCAGGTTCAAGGGCATCTTCCTACATCGAAAACATGCATGAGAAACCCAGAAGATGGTACACCGTGTGATGGGGAAAGGTTTCTAAAACGCACCTCATTTCTCATCTCCTTGTGCCCGGGTTCGCCATTCCAGCCGCTTTACTAGCAATCTCCCTACTTGGAGCATCAGCACCTTTAACCTCCTGTTCCGTACAGGTTGCAATTTGTCCTGAGGATGAACGGGAAGACGGGGAACCAACGAGAGACTAGCTCTTGGTGTCGGGACAGGCACAGGTCACTCTATTTTCCCATCAGGAAGAAGAATTAACCACATGCTCAGCCTGCCCCCCGGAACCAGAACAGGGCCTGAAGCCATCCTGCACTTTTGCGGCCAGCTCCCAAAAAAGCGAGTTGTAAAATGGAGGTTCAGGGCACTGCAATTCACAAACCTGCAGAGTTATAAATGATAACTCTCGTCCACAAATATATTGAGGGAAGGCAAAGAAGAGGATTTTAAATCAAGGCAGAATTGCACGAAACAGATTTCAGGAGGTAGATTCGAATCGCCTTTAAAGCACATGAAAAGCGGCAAAATGTTGACAATGATGCCCTTGGCCAAAAAGGGCGTATGCGTTTTTTCCTGAATATATTCAGGAAAAAACGCATACGCCCTTTTTGGCCAACCAAGCAACCTGGAAAGGCAAATCAGCGCTACAAAGAAGTCTCACTTCCCATCGGTCAAAAGGGCCATGCTGAAAAATGTGTCAAAACCAGAAATGCAGGACAGGCCATGGAGAAATGAGAGCCTTGCTACACTGATGGGCGGGATGTAAATTGCCAACAGCCACTCTGGAGAAGTGTACGGTGTGTCCTGAAACATCTGAAAAACACAGCTTAGAGAGCATAGGGCACTTCCACTCATGGGGGTATAAATTGGGAAAATTAAAAATCAGCAAGACACAAGCACCCCAAAGTTGAGGGCTGCTCTGTTGACAAGGACCTCCACTTCATTCCACCTTCAATATCCCAGGAAAGAGAAAAATGGATAAAGAAGTTGTGGTCCTTATGTACAATGGAATATCACTCAGCCATGAAATCAATGTCATAAGGTTAGTAGCAGCATGATGAGTGGATTTAGGTACGACGATTCTAAGTGAAATAAGTCACACAGAAAAGGACACTTCTCATAAGGTATCACTTTTAGAGGGAATGTAAAAACCGTTACGCTTGAACTGAATTACAAAACAGAACAGAGTCACACATGCAGAAAACAGACAATGGCTGCTTAACGGGAAAGGTGAGGTGGGGTGATACATAAAACAAGGGTATCAAATTAGCTCAGATACCGTTCCATAAACCCAATATGTAGTAGACAAGACCTACTCCTTGCTCAGAGAACTGGACTCAAGACGCCCTATTCACCGCACAAGAATATATCTGACTAGTAATAATCTTAAAACCTATGTATTGATATCTCTCTGTTAGTGTGTCAAGTGGGTGTAAAGCGGCATAAACACAGCCGTGAAAAGCAGCTAAACCCCATTATGAAAATAAATTACTTTGAAAAACCCATGAAACAACGACAGTGAAAGAGATGGAAATTCTTACACAATGAGTTCAGGGGCTGTGATGCAACCTGGATTGACCATATCTAGACCCACAGCTGGATGAGACATAAGGGTGGACACTCTTGGGGCTGAGAGGTTTGGTGAGGTTGGGTGAGCAAACGCAGACCCTTTAAAGTAATACTGCGTGGTACCCATCGCATGGGTCCCAAATCTCCAGGTTCAAGGGCATCTTCCTACATCGAAAACATGCATGAGAAACCCAGAAGATGGTACACCGTGTGATGGGGAAAGGTTTCTAAAATGCACCTCATTTCTCATCTCCTTGTGCCCAGGTTCGCCATTCCAGCCGCTTTACTAGCAATCTCCCTACTTGGAGCATCAGCACCTTTAACCTCCTGTTCCGTACAGGTTGCAATTTGTCCTGAGGATGAACGGGAAGACGGGGAACCAACGAGAGACTAGCTCTTGGTGTCGGGACAGGCACAGGTCACTCTATTTTCCCATCAGGAAGAAGAATTAACCACAGGCTCAGCCTGCCCCCCGGAACCAGAACAGGGCCTGAAGCCATCCTGTGCTTTTGCGGCCAGCTCCCAAAAAAGCGAGTTGTAAAATGGAGGTTCAGGGCACTGCAATTCACAAATCTGCAGAGTTATAAATGATAACTCTCGTCCACAAATATATTGAGGGAAGGCAAAGAAGAGGATTTGAATTCAAGGCAGAATTGCACGAAACAGATTTCAGGAGGTAGATACGAATCGCCTTTAAAGCACATGAAAAGCGGCAAAACGTTGACAATGATGCCCTTGGCCAAAAAGGGCGTATGCGTTTTTTCCTGAATATATTCAGGAAAAAACGCATACGCCCTTTTTGGCCAACCAAGCAACCTGGAAAGGCAAATCAGCGCTACAAAGAAGTCTCACTTCCCATCGGTCAAAAGGGCCATGCTGAAAAATGTGTCAAAACCAGAAATGCAGGACAGGCCATGGAGAAATGAGAGCCTTGCTACACTGATGGGCGGGATGTAAATTGCCAACAGCCACTCTGGAGAAGTGTACGGTGTGTCCTGAAACATCTGAAAAACACAGCTTAGAGAGCATAGGGCACTTCCACTCATGGGGGTATAAATTGGGAAAATGAAAAATCAGCAAGACACAAGCACCCCAAAGTTTAGGGCTGCTCTGTTGACAAGGACCTCCACTTCATTCCACCTTCAATATCCCAGGAAAGAGAAAAATGGATAAAGAAGTTGTGGTCCTTATGTACAATGGAATATCACTCAGCCATGAAATCAATGTCATAAGGTTAGTAGCAGCATGATGAGTGGATTTAGGTACGATGATTCTAAGTGAAATAAGTCACACAGAAAAGGACACTTCTCATAAGGTATCACTTTTAGAGGGAATGTAAAAACCGTTACACTTGAACTGAATTACAAAACAGAACAGAGTCACACATGCAGAAAACAGACAATGGCTGCTTAACGGGAAAGGTGAGGTGGGGTGATACATAAACCAAGGGTATCAAATTAGCTCAGATACCGTTCCATAAACCCAATATGTAGTAGACAAGACCTACTCCTTGCTCAGAGAACTGGACTCAAGACGCCCTATTCACCGCACAAGAATATATCTGACTAGTAATAATCTTAAAACCTATGTATTGATATCTCTCTGTTAGTGTGTCAAGTGGGTGTAAAGCGGCATAAACACAGCCGTGAAAAGCAGCTAAACCCCATTATGAAAATAAATTACTTTGAAAAACCCATGAAACAACGACAGTGAAAGAGATGGAAATTCTTACACAATGAGTTCAGGGGCTGTGATGCAACCTGGATTGACCATATCTAGACCCACAGCTGGATGAGACATAAGGGTGGACACTCTTGGGGCTGAGAGGTTTGGTGAGGTTGGGTGAACAAACGCAGACCCTTTAAAGTAATACTGCGTGGTACCCATCGCATGGGTCCCAAATCTCCAGGTTCAAGGGCATCTTCCTACATCGAAAACATGCATGAGAAACCCAGAAGATGGTACACCGTGTGATGGGGAAAGGTTTCTAAAATGCACCTCATTTCTCATCTCCTTGTGCCCGGGTTCGCCATTCCAGCCGCTTTACTAGCAATCTCCCTACTTGGAGCATCAGCACCTTTAACCTCCTGTTCCGTTCAGGTTGCAATTTGTCCTGAGGATGAACGGGAAGACGGGGAACCAACGAGAGACTAGCTCTTGGTGTCGGGACAGGCACAGGTCACTCTATTTTCCCATCAGGAAGAAGAATTAACCACAGGCTCAGCCTGCCCCCCGGAACCAGAACAGGGCCTGAAGCCATCCTGTGCTTTTGCGGCCAGCTCCCAAAAAAGCGAGTTGTAAAATGGAGGTTCAGGGCACTGCAATTCACAAACCTGCAGAGTTATAAATGATAACTCTCGTCCACCAATATATTGAGGGAAGGCAAAGAAGAGGATTTGAAATCAAGACAGAATTGCACGAAACAGATTTCAGGAGGTAGATACGAATCGCCTTTAAAGCACATGAAAAGCGGCAAAACGTTGACAATGATGCCCTTGGCCAAAAAGGGCGTATGCGTTTTTTCCTGAATATATTCAGGAAAAAACGCATACGCCCTTTTTGGCCAACCAAGCAACCTGGAAAGGCAAATCAGCGCTACAGAGAAGTCTCGCTTCCCATCGGTCAAAAGGGCCATGCTGAAAAAAGTGTCAAAACCAGAAATGCAGGACAGGCCATGGAGAAATGGGAGCCTTGCTACACTGATGGGCGGGATGTAAATTGCCAACAGCCACTCTGGAGAAGTGTACGGTGTGTCCTGAAACATCTGAAAAACACAGCTTAGAGAGCATAGGGCACTTCCACTCATGGGGGTATAAATTGGGAAAATGAAAAATCAGCAAGACACAAGCACCCCAAAGTTGAGGGCTGCTCTGTTGACAAGGACCTCCACTTCATTCCACCTTAAATATCCCAGGAAAGAGAAAAATGGATAAAGAAGTTGTGGTCCTTATGTACAATGGAATATCACTCAGCCATGAAATCAATGTCATAAGGTTAGTAGCAGCATGATGAGTGGATTTAGGTACGACGATTCTAAGTGAAATAAGTCACACAGAAAAGGACACTTCTCATAAGGTATCACTGATAGAGGGAATGTAAAAACCGTTACACTTGAACTGAATTACAAAACAGAACAGAGTCACACATGCAGAAAACACACTATGGCTGCTTAACGGGAAAGGTGAGGTGGGGTGATACATAAAACAAGGGTATCAAATTAGCTCAGATACCGTTCCATAAACCCAATATGTAGTAGACAAGACCTACTCCTTGCTCAGAGAACTGGACTCAACACGCCCTATTCACTGCACAAGAATATATCTGACTAGTAATAATCTTAAAACCTATGTATTGATATCTCTCTGTTAGTGTGTCAAGTGGGTGTAAAGCGGCATAAACACAGCCGTGAAAAGCAGCTAAACCCCATTATGAAAATAAATTACTTTGAAAAACCCATGAAACAACGACAGTGAAAGAGATAGAAATTCTTACACAATGAGTTCAGGGGCTGTGATGCAACCTGGATTGACCATATCTAGACCCACAGCTGGATGAGACATAAGGGTGGACACTCTTGGGGCTGAGAGGTTTGGTGAGGTTGGGTGAGCAAACGCAGACCCTTTAAAGTAATACTGCGTGGTACCCATCGCATGGGTCCCAAATCTCCAGGTTCAAGGGCATCTTCCTACATCGAAAACATGCATGAGAAACCCAGAAGATGGTACACCGTGTGATGGGGAAAGGTTTCTAAAATGCACCTCATTTCTCATCTCCTTGTGCCCGGGTTCGCCATTCCAGCCGCTTTACTAGCAATCTCCCTACTTGGAGCATCAGCACCTTTAACCTCCTGTTCCGTACAGGTTGCAATTTGTCCTGAGGATGAACGGGAAGACGGGGAACCAACGAGAGACTAGCTCTTGGTGTCGGGACAGGCACAGGTCACTCTATTTTCCCATCAGGAAGAAGAATTAACCACATGCTCAGCCTGCCCCCCGGAAGCAGAACAGGGCCTGAAGCCATCCTGCACTTTTGCGGCCAGCTCCCAAAAAAGCGAGTTGTAAAATGGAGGTTCAGGGCACTGCAATTCACAAACCTGCAGAGTTATAAATGATAACTCTCGTCCACAAATATATTGAGGGAAGGCAAAGAAGAGGATTTTAAATCAAGGCAGAATTGCAGGAAACAGATTTCAGGAGGTAGATTCGAATCGCCTTTAAAGCACATGAAAAGCGGCAAAATGTTGACAATGATGCCCTTGGCCAAAAAGGGCGTATGCGTTTTTTCCTGAATATATTCAGGAAAAAACGCATACGCCCTTTTTGGCCAACCAAGCAACCTGGAAAGGCAAATCAGCGCTACAAAGAAGTCTCACTTCCCATCGGTCAAAAGGGCCATGCTGAAAAATGTGTCAAAACCAGAAATGCAGGACAGGCCATGGAGAAATGAGAGCCTTGCTACACTGATGGGCGGGATGTAAATTGCCAACAGCCACTCTGGAGAAGTGTACGGTGTGTCCTGAAACATCTGAAAAACACAGCTTAGAGAGCATAGGGCACTTCCACTCATGGGGGTATAAATTGGGAAAATTAAAAATCAGCAAGACACAAGCACCCCAAAGTTGAGGGCTGCTCTGTTGACAAGGACCTCCACTTCATTCCACCTTCAATATCCCAGGAAAGAGAAAAATGGATAAAGAAGTTGTGGTCCTTATGTACAATGGAATATCACTCAGCCATGAAATCAATGTCATAAGGTTAGTAGCAGCATGATGAGTGGATTTAGGTACGACGATTCTAAGTGAAATAAGTCACACAGAAAAGGACACTTCTCATAAGGTATCACTTTTAGAGGGAATGTAAAAACCGTTACACTTGAACTGAATTACAAAACAGAACAGAGTCACACATGCAGAAATCAGACAATGGCTGCTTAACGGGAAAGGTGAGGTGGGGTGATACATAAACCAAGGGTATCAAATTAGCTCAGATACCGTTCCATAAACCCAATATGTAGTAGACAAGACCTACTCCTTGCTCAGAGAACTGGACTCAACACGCCCTATTCACCGCACAAGAATATATCTGACTAGTAATAATCTTAAAACCTATGTATTGATATCTCTCTGTTAGTGTGTCAAGTGGGTGTAAAGCGGCATAAACACAGCCGTGAAAAGCAGCTAAACCCCATTATGAAAATAAATTACTTTGAAAAACCCATGAAACAACGACAGTGAAAGAGATGGAAATTCTTACACAATGAGTTCAGGGGCTGTGATGCAACCTGGATTGACCATATCTAGACCCACAGCTGGATGAGACATAAGGGTGGACACTCTTGGGGCTGAGAGGTTTGGTGAGGTTGGGTGAGCAAACGCAGACCCTTTAAAGTAATACTGCGTGGTACCCATCGCATGGGTCCCAAATCTCCAGGTTCAAGGGCATCTTCCTACATCGAAAACATGCATGAGAAACCCAGAAGATGGTACACCGTGTGATGGGGAAAGGTTTCTAAAACGCACCTCATTTCTCATCTCCTTGTGCCCGGGTTCGCCATTCCAGCCGCTTTACTAGCAATCTCCCTACTTGGAGCATCAGCACCTTTAACCTCCTGTTCCGTACAGGTTGCAATTTGTCCTGAGGATGAACGGGAAGACGGGGAACCAACGAGAGACTAGCTCTTGGTGTCGGGACAGGCACAGGTCACTCTATTTTCCCATCAGGAAGAAGAATTAACCACATGCTCAGCCTGCCCCCCGGAACCAGAACAGGGCCTGAAGCCATCCTGCACTTTTGCGGCCAGCTCCCAAAAAAGCGAGTTGTAAAATGGAGGTTCAGGGCACTGCAATTCACAAACCTGCAGAGTTATAAATGATAACTCTCGTCCACAAATATATTGAGGGAAGGCAAAGAAGAGGATTTTAAATCAAGGCAGAATTGCACGAAACAGATTTCAGGAGGTAGATTCGAATCGCCTTTAAAGCACATGAAAAGCGGCAAAATGTTGACAATGATGCCCTTGGCCAAAAAGGGCGTATGCGTTTTTTCCTGAATATATTCAGGAAAAAACGCATACGCCCTTTTTGGCCAACCAAGCAACCTGGAAAGGCAAATCAGCGCTACAAAGAAGTCTCACTTCCCATCGGTCAAAAGGGCCATGCTGAAAAATGTGTCAAAACCAGAAATGCAGGACAGGCCATGGAGAAATGAGAGCCTTGCTACACTGATGGGCGGGATGTAAATTGCCAACAGCCACTCTGGAGAAGTGTACGGTGTGTCCTGAAACATCTGAAAAACACAGCTTAGAGAGCATAGGGCACTTCCACTCATGGGGGTATAAATTGGGAAAATTAAAAATCAGCAAGACACAAGCACCCCAAAGTTGAGGGCTGCTCTGTTGACAAGGACCTCCACTTCATTCCACCTTCAATATCCCAGGAAAGAGAAAAATGGATAAAGAAGTTGTGGTCCTTATGTACAATGGAATATCACTCAGCCATGAAATCAATGTCATAAGGTTAGTAGCAGCATGATGAGTGGATTTAGGTACGACGATTCTAAGTGAAATAAGTCACACAGAAAAGGACACTTCTCATAAGGTATCACTTTTAGAGGGAATGTAAAAACCGTTACACTTGAACTGAATTACAAAACAGAACAGAGTCACACATGCAGAAAACAGACAATGGCTGCTTAACGGGAAAGGTGAGGTGGGGTGATACATAAAACAAGGGTATCAAATTAGCTCAGATACCGTTCCATAAACCCAATATGTAGTAGACAAGACCTACTCCTTGCTCAGAGAACTGGACTCAAGACGCCCTATTCACCGCACAAGAATATATCTGACTAGTAATAATCTTAAAACCTATGTATTGATATCTCTCTGTTAGTGTGTCAAGTGGGTGTAAAGCGGCATAAACACAGCCGTGAAAAGCAGCTAAACCCCATTATGAAAATAAATTACTTTGAAAAACCCATGAAACAACGACAGTGAAAGAGATGGAAATTCTTACACAATGAGTTCAGGGGCTGTGATGCAACCTGGATTGACCATATCTAGACCCACAGCTGGATGAGACATAAGGGTGGACACTCTTGGGGCTGAGAGGTTTGGTGAGGTTGGGTGAGCAAACGCAGACCCTTTAAAGTAATACTGCGTGGTACCCATCGCATGGGTCCCAAATCTCCAGGTTCAAGGGCATCTTCCTACATCGAAAACATGCATGAGAAACCCAGAAGATGGTACACCGTGTGATGGGGAAAGGTTTCTAAAATGCACCTCATTTCTCATCTCCTTGTGCCCAGGTTCGCCATTCCAGCCGCTTTACTAGCAATCTCCCTACTTGGAGCATCAGCACCTTTAACCTCCTGTTCCGTACAGGTTGCAATTTGTCCTGAGGATGAACGGGAAGACGGGGAACCAACGAGAGACTAGCTCTTGGTGTCGGGACAGGCACAGGTCACTCTATTTTCCCATCAGGAAGAAGAATTAACCACAGGCTCAGCCTGCCCCCCGGAACCAGAACAGGGCCTGAAGCCATCCTGTGCTTTTGCGGCCAGCTCCCAAAAAAGCGAGTTGTAAAATGGAGGTTCAGGGCACTGCAATTCACAAATCTGCAGAGTTATAAATGATAACTCTCGTCCACAAATATATTGAGGGAAGGCAAAGAAGAGGATTTGAATTCAAGGCAGAATTGCACGAAACAGATTTCAGGAGGTAGATACGAATCGCCTTTAAAGCACATGAAAAGCGGCAAAACGTTGACAATGATGCCCTTGGCCAAAAAGGGCGTATGCGTTTTTTCCTGAATATATTCAGGAAAAAACGCATACGCCCTTTTTGGCCAACCAAGCAACCTGGAAAGGTAAATCAGCGCTACAAAGAAGTCTCACTTCCCATCGGTCAAAAGGGCCATGCTGAAAAAAGTGTCAAAACCAGAAATGCAGGACAGGCCATGGAGAAATGAGAGCCTTGCTACACTGATGGGCGGGATGTAAATTGCCAACAGCCACTCTGGAGAAGTGTACGGTGTGTCCTGAAACATCTGAAAAACACAGCTTAGAGAGCATAGGGCACTTCCACTCATGGGGGTATAAATTGGGAAAATGAAAAATCAGCAAGACACAAGCACCCCAAAGTTTAGGGCTGCTCTGTTGACAAGGACCTCCACTTCATTCCACCTTCAATATCCCAGGAAAGAGAAAAATGGATAAAGAAGTTGTGGTCCTTATGTACAATGGAATATCACTCAGCCATGAAATCAATGTCATAAGGTTAGTAGCAGCATGATGAGTGGATTTAGGTACGATGATTCTAAGTGAAATAAGTCACACAGAAAAGGACACTTCTCATAAGGTATCACTTTTAGAGGGAATGTAAAAACCGTTACACTTGAACTGAATTACAAAACAGAACAGAGTCACACATGCAGAAAACAGACAATGGCTGCTTAACGGGAAAGGTGAGGTGGGGTGATACATAAACCAAGGGTATCAAATTAGCTCAGATACCGTTCCATAAACCCAATATGTAGTAGACAAGACCTACTCCTTGCTCAGAGAACTGGACTCAAGACGCCCTATTCACCGCACAAGAATATATCTGACTAGTAATAATCTTAAAACCTATGTATTGATATCTCTCTGTTAGTGTGTCAAGTGGGTGTAAAGCGGCATAAACACAGCCGTGAAAAGCAGCTAAACCCCATTATGAAAATAAATTACTTTGAAAAACCCATGAAACAACGACAGTGAAAGAGATGGAAATTCTTACACAATGAGTTCAGGGGCTGTGATGCAACCTGGATTGACCATATCTAGACCCACAGCTGGATGAGACATAAGGGTGGACACTCTTGGGGCTGAGAGGTTTGGTGAGGTTGGGTGAACAAACGCAGACCCTTTAAAGTAATACTGCGTGGTACCCATCGCATGGGTCCCAAATCTCCAGGTTCAAGGGCATCTTCCTACATCGAAAACATGCATGAGAAACCCAGAAGATGGTACACCGTGTGATGGGGAAAGGTTTCTAAAATGCACCTCATTTCTCATCTCCTTGTGCCCGGGTTCGCCATTCCAGCCGCTTTACTAGCAATCTCCCTACTTGGAGCATCAGCACCTTTAACCTCCTGTTCCGTTCAGGTTGCAATTTGTCCTGAGGATGAACGGGAAGACGGGGAACCAACGAGAGACTAGCTCTTGGTGTCGGGACAGGCACAGGTCACTCTATTTTCCCATCAGGAAGAAGAATTAACCACAGGCTCAGCCTGCCCCCCGGAACCAGAACAGGGCCTGAAGCCATCCTGTGCTTTTGCGGCCAGCTCCCAAAAAAGCGAGTTGTAAAATGGAGGTTCAGGGCACTGCAATTCACAAACCTGCAGAGTTATAAATGATAACTCTCGTCCACCAATATATTGAGGGAAGGCAAAGAAGAGGATTTGAAATCAAGACAGAATTGCACGAAACAGATTTCAGGAGGTAGATACGAATCGCCTTTAAAGCACATGAAAAGCGGCAAAACGTTGACAATGATGCCCTTGGCCAAAAAGGGCGTATGCGTTTTTTCCTGAATATATTCAGGAAAAAACGCATACGCCCTTTTTGGCCAACCAAGCAACCTGGAAAGGCAAATCAGCGCTACAGAGAAGTCTCGCTTCCCATCGGTCAAAAGGGCCATGCTGAAAAAAGTGTCAAAACCAGAAATGCAGGACAGGCCATGGAGAAATGGGAGCCTTGCTACACTGATGGGCGGGATGTAAATTGCCAACAGCCACTCTGGAGAAGTGTACGGTGTGTCCTGAAACATCTGAAAAACACAGCTTAGAGAGCATAGGGCACTTCCACTCATGGGGGTATAAATTGGGAAAATGAAAAATCAGCAAGACACAAGCACCCCAAAGTTGAGGGCTGCTCTGTTGACAAGGACCTCCACTTCATTCCACCTTAAATATCCCAGGAAAGAGAAAAATGGATAAAGAAGTTGTGGTCCTTATGTACAATGGAATATCACTCAGCCATGAAATCAATGTCATAAGGTTAGTAGCAGCATGATGAGTGGATTTAGGTACGACGATTCTAAGTGAAATAAGTCACACAGAAAAGGACACTTCTCATAAGGTATCACTGATAGAGGGAATGTAAAAACCGTTACACTTGAACTGAATTACAAAACAGAACAGAGTCACACATGCAGAAAACACACTATGGCTGCTTAACGGGAAAGGTGAGGTGGGGTGATACATAAAACAAGGGTATCAAATTAGCTCAGATACCGTTCCATAAACCCAATATGTAGTAGACAAGACCTACTCCTTGCTCAGAGAACTGGACTCAACACGCCCTATTCACTGCACAAGAATATATCTGACTAGTAATAATCTTAAAACCTATGTATTGATATCTCTCTGTTAGTGTGTCAAGTGGGTGTAAAGCGGCATAAACACAGCCGTGAAAAGCAGCTAAACCCCATTATGAAAATAAATTACTTTGAAAAACCCATGAAACAACGACAGTGAAAGAGATAGAAATTCTTACACAATGAGTTCAGGGGCTGTGATGCAACCTGGATTGACCATATCTAGACCCACAGCTGGATGAGACATAAGGGTGGACACTCTTGGGGCTGAGAGGTTTGGTGAGGTTGGGTGAGCAAACGCAGACCCTTTAAAGTAATACTGCGTGGTACCCATCGCATGGGTCCCAAATCTCCAGGTTCAAGGGCATCTTCCTACATCGAAAACATGCATGAGAAACCCAGAAGATGGTACACCGTGTGATGGGGAAAGGTTTCTAAAATGCACCTCATTTCTCATCTCCTTGTGCCCGGGTTCGCCATTCCAGCCGCTTTACTAGCAATCTCCCTACTTGGAGCATCAGCACCTTTAACCTCCTGTTCCGTACAGGTTGCAATTTGTCCTGAGGATGAACGGGAAGACGGGGAACCAACGAGAGACTAGCTCTTGGTGTCGGGACAGGCACAGGTCACTCTATTTTCCCATCAGGAAGAAGAATTAACCACATGCTCAGCCTGCCCCCCGGAAGCAGAACAGGGCCTGAAGCCATCCTGCACTTTTGCGGCCAGCTCCCAAAAAAGCGAGTTGTAAAATGGAGGTTCAGGGCACTGCAATTCACAAACCTGCAGAGTTATAAATGATAACTCTCGTCCACAAATATATTGAGGGAAGGCAAAGAAGAGGATTTTAAATCAAGGCAGAATTGCAGGAAACAGATTTCAGGAGGTAGATTCGAATCGCCTTTAAAGCACATGAAAAGCGGCAAAATGTTGACAATGATGCCCTTGGCCAAAAAGGGCGTATGCGTTTTTTCCTGAATATATTCAGGAAAAAACGCATACGCCCTTTTTGGCCAACCAAGCAACCTGGAAAGGCAAATCAGCGCTACAAAGAAGTCTCACTTCCCATCGGTCAAAAGGGCCATGCTGAAAAATGTGTCAAAACCAGAAATGCAGGACAGGCCATGGAGAAATGAGAGCCTTGCTACACTGATGGGCGGGATGTAAATTGCCAACAGCCACTCTGGAGAAGTGTACGGTGTGTCCTGAAACATCTGAAAAACACAGCTTAGAGAGCATAGGGCACTTCCACTCATGGGGGTATAAATTGGGAAAATTAAAAATCAGCAAGACACAAGCACCCCAAAGTTGAGGGCTGCTCTGTTGACAAGGACCTCCACTTCATTCCACCTTCAATATCCCAGGAAAGAGAAAAATGGATAAAGAAGTTGTGGTCCTTATGTACAATGGAATATCACTCAGCCATGAAATCAATGTCATAAGGTTAGTAGCAGCATGATGAGTGGATTTAGGTACGACGATTCTAAGTGAAATAAGTCACACAGAAAAGGACACTTCTCATAAGGTATCACTTTTAGAGGGAATGTAAAAACCGTTACACTTGAACTGAATTACAAAACAGAACAGAGTCACACATGCAGAAAACAGACAATGGCTGCTTAACGGGAAAGGTGAGGTGGGGTGATACATAAAACAAGGGTATCAAATTAGCTCAGATACCGTTCCATAAACCCAATATGTAGTAGACAAGACCTACTCCTTGCTCAGAGAACTGGACTCAAGACGCCCTATTCACCGCACAAGAATATATCTGACTAGTAATAATCTTAAAACCTATGTATTGATATCTCTCTGTTAGTGTGTCAAGTGGGTGTAAAGCGGCATAAACACAGCCGTGAAAAGCAGCTAAACCCCATTATGAAAATAAATTACTTTGAAAAACCCATGAAACAACGACAGTGAAAGAGATGGAAATTCTTACACAATGAGTTCAGGGGCTGTGATGCAACCTGGATTGACCATATCTAGACCCACAGCTGGATGAGACATAAGGGTGGACACTCTTGGGGCTGAGAGGTTTGGTGAGGTTGGGTGAGCAAACGCAGACCCTTTAAAGTAATACTGCGTGGTACCCATCGCATGGGTCCCAAATCTCCAGGTTCAAGGGCATCTTCCTACATCGAAAACATGCATGAGAAACCCAGAAGATGGTACACCGTGTGATGGGGAAAGGTTTCTAAAACGCACCTCATTTCTCATCTCCTTGTGCCCGGGTTCGCCATTCCAGCCGCTTTACTAGCAATCTCCCTACTTGGAGCATCAGCACCTTTAACCTCCTGTTCCGTACAGGTTGCAATTTGTCCTGAGGATGAACGGGAAGACGGGGAACCAACGAGAGACTAGCTCTTGGTGTCGGGACAGGCACAGGTCACTCTATTTTCCCATCAGGAAGAAGAATTAACCACAGGCTCAGCCTGCCCCCCGGAACCAGAACAGGGCCTGAAGCCATCCTGCACTTTTGCGGCCAGCTCCCAAAAAAGCGAGTTGTAAAATGGAGGTTCAGGGCACTGCAATTCACAAACCTGCAGAGTTATAAATGATAACTCTCGTCCACAAATATATTGAGGGAAGGCAAAGAAGAGGATTTTAAATCAAGGCAGAATTGCACGAAACAGATTTCAGGAGGTAGATTCGAATCGCCTTTAAAGCACATGAAAAGCGGCAAAATGTTGACAATGATGCCCTTGGCCAAAAAGGGCGTATGCGTTTTTTCCTGAATATATTCAGGAAAAAACGCATATGCCCTTTTTGGCCAACCAAGCAACCTGGAAAGGCAAATCAGCGCTACAAAGAAGTCTCACTTCCCATCGGTCAAAAGGGCCATGCTGAAAAATGTGTCAAAACCAGAAATGCAGGACAGGCCATGGAGAAATGAGAGCCTTGCTACACTGATGGGCGGGATGTAAATTGCCAACAGCCACTCTGGAGAAGTGTACGGTGTGTCCTGAAACATCTGAAAAACACAGCTTAGAGAGCATAGGGCACTTCCACTCATGGGGGTATAAATTGGGAAAATTAAAAATCAGCAAGACACAAGCACCCCAAAGTTTAGGGCTGCTCTGTTGACAAGGACCTCCACTTCATTCCACCTTCAATATCCAAGGAAAGAGAAAAATGGATAAAGAAGTTGTGGTCCTTATGTACAATGGAATATCACTCAGCCATGAAATCAATGTCATAAGGTTAGTAGCAGCATGATGAGTGGATTTAGGTACGACGATTCTAAGTGAAATAAGTCACACAGAAAAGGACACTTCTCATAAGGTATCACTTTTAGAGGGAATGTAAAAACCGTTACACTTGAACTGAATTACAAAACAGAACAGAGTCACACATGCAGAAAACAGACAATGGCTGCTTAACGGGAAAGGTGAGGTGGGGTGATACATAAACCAAGGGTATCAAATTAGCTCAGATACCGTTCCATAAACCCAATATGTAGTAGACAAGACCTACTCCTTGCTCAGAGAACTGGACTCAAGACGCCCTATTCACCGCACAAGAATATATCTGACTAGTAATAATCTTAAAACCTATGTATTGATATCTCTCTGTTAGTGTGTCAAGTGGGTGTAAAGCGGCATAAACACAGCCGTGAAAAGCAGCTAAACCCCATTATGAAAATAAATTACTTTGAAAAACCCATGAAACAACGACAGTGAAAGAGATGGAAATTCTTACACAATGAGTTCAGGGGCTGTGATGCAACCTGGATTGACCATATCTAGACCCACAGCTGGATGAGACATAAGGGTGGACACTCTTGGGGCTGAGAGGTTTGGTGAGGTTGGGTGAACAAACGCAGACCCTTTAAAGTAATACTGCGTGGTACCCATCGCATGGGTCCCAAATCTCCAGGTTCAAGGGCATCTTCCTACATCGAAAACATGCATGAGAAACCCAGAAGATGGTACACCGTGTGATGGGGAAAGGTTTCTAAAATGCACCTCATTTCTCATCTCCTTGTGCCCAGGTTCGCCATTCCAGCCGCTTTACTAGCAATCTCCCTACTTGGAGCATCAGCACCTTTAACCTCCTGTTCCGTACAGGTTGCAATTTGTCCTGAGGATGAACGGGAAGACGGGGAACCAACGAGAGACTAGCTCTTGGTGTCGGGACAGGCACAGGTCACTCTATTTTCCCATCAGGAAGAAGAATTAACCACAGGCTCAGCCTGCCCCCCGGAACCAGAACAGGGCCTGAAGCCATCCTGTGCTTTTGCGGCCAGCTCCCAAAAAAGCGTGTTGTAAAATGGAGGTTCAGGGCACTGCAATTCACAAATCTGCAGAGTTATAAATGATAACTCTCGTCCACAAATATATTGAGGGAAGGCAAAGAAGAGGATTTGAATTCAAGGCAGAATTGCACGAAACAGATTTCAGGAGGTAGATACGAATCGCCTTTAAAGCACATGAAAAGCGGCAAAACGTTGACAATGATGCCCTTGGCCAAAAAGGGCGTATGCGTTTTTTCCTGAATATATTCAGGAAAAAACGCATACGCCCTTTTTGGCCAACCAAGCAACCTGGAAAGGCAAATCAGCGCTACAGAGAAGTCTCGCTTCCCATCGGTCAAAAGGGCCATGCTGAAAAAAGCTTCAAAACCAGAAATGCAGGACAGGCCATGGAGAAATGGGAGCCTTGCTACACTGATGGGCGGGATGTAAATTGCCAACAGCCACTCTGGAAAAGTGTACGGTGAGTCCTGAAACATCGAAAAAACACAGCTTAGAGAGCATAGGGCACTTCCACTCATGGGGGTATAAATTGGGAAAATTAAAAATCAGCAAGACACAAGCACACCAAAGTTGAGGGCTGCTCTGTTGACAAGGACCTCCACTTCATTCCACCTTAAATATCCCAGGAAAGAGAAAAATGGATAAAGAAGTTGTGGTCCTTATGTACAATGGAATATCACTCAGCCATGAAATCAATGTCATAAGGTTAGTAGCAGCATGATGAGTGGATTTAGGTACGACGATTCTAAGTGAAATAAGTCACACAGAAAAGGACACTTCTCATAAGGTATCACTAATAGAGGGAATGTAAAAACCGTTACACTTGAACTGAATTACAAAACAGAACAGAGTCACACATGCAGAAAACACACTATGGCTGCTTAACGGGAAAGGTGAGGTGGGGTGATACATAAAACAAGGGTATCAAATTAGCTCAGATACCGTTCCATAAACCCAATATGTAGTAGACAAGACCTACTCCTTGCTCAGAGAACTGGACTCAACACGCCCTATTCACCGCACAAGAATATATCTGACTAGTAATAATCTTAAAACCTATGTATTGATATCTCTCTGTTAGTGTGTCAAGTGGGTGTAAAGCGGCATAAACACAGCAGTGAAAAGCAGCTAAACCCCAATATGAAAATAAATTACTTTGAAAAACCCATGAAACAACGACAGTGAAAGAGAGAGAAATTCTTACACAATGCGTTCACGGGCTGTGATGCAACCTGGATTGACCATATCTAGACCCACAGCTGGATGAGACATAAGGGTGGACACTCTTGGGGCTGAGAGGTTTGGTGAGGTTGGGTGAGCAAACGCAGACCCTTTAAAGTAATACTGCGTGGTACCCATCACATGGGTCCCAAATCTCCAGCTTCAAGGGCATCTTCCTACATCGAAAACATGCATGAGAAACCCAGAAGATAGTACACCGTGTGATGGGGAAAGGTTTCTAAAACGCACCTCATTTCTCATCTCCTTGTGCCCGGGTTCGCCATTCCAGCCGCTTTACTAGCAATCTCCCTACTTGGAGCATCAGCAACTTTAACCTCCTGTTCCGTACAGGTTGCAATTTGTCCTGAGGATGAACGGGAAGACGGGGAACCAACGAGAGACTAGCTCTTGGTGTTGGGACAGGCACAGGTCACTCTATTTTCCCATCAGGAAGAAGAATTAACCACATGCTCAGCCTGCCCCCCGGAACCAGAACAGGGCCTGAATCCATCCTGCACTTTTGCGGCCAGCTCCCAAAAAAGCGAGTTGTAAAATGGAGGTTCAGGGCACTGCAATTCACAAACCTGCAGAGTTATAAATGATAACTCTCGTCCACAAATATATTGAGGGAAGGCAAAGAAGAGGATTTTAAATCAAGGCAGAATTGCAGGAAACAGATTTCAGGAGGTAGATTCGAATCGCCTTTAAAGCACATGAAAAGCGGCAAAATGTTGACAATGATGCCCTTGGCCAAAAAGGGCGTATGCGTTTTTTCCTGAATATATTCAGGAAAAAACGCATACGCCCTTTTTGGCCAACCAAGCAACCTGGAAAGGCAAATCAGCGCTACAAAGAAGTCTCACTTCCCATCGGTCAAAAGGGCCATGCTGAAAAATGTGTCAAAACCAGAAATGCAGGAGAGGCCATGGAGAAATGAGAGCCTTGCTACACTGATGGGCGGGATGTAAATTGCCAACAGCCACTCTGGAGAAGTGTACGGTGTGTCCTGAAACATCTGAAAAACACAGCTTAGAGAGCATAGGGCACTTCCACTCATGGGGGTATAAATTGGGAAAATTAAAAATCAGCAAGACACAAGCACCCCAAAGTTTAGGGCTGCTCTGTTGACAAGGACCTCCACTTCATTCCACCTTAAATATCCAAGGAAAGAGAAAAATGGATAAAGAAGTTGTGGTCCTTATGTACAATGGAATATCACTCAGCCATGAAATCAATGTCATAAGGTTAGTAGCAGCATGATGAGTGGATTTAGGTACGACGATTCTAAGTGAAATAAGTCACACAGAAAAGGACACTTCTCATAAGGTATCACTTTTAGAGGGAATGTAAAAACCGTTACACTTGAACTGAATTACAAAACAGAACAGAGTCACACATGCAGAAAACAGACAATGGCTGCTTAACGGGAAAGGTGAGGTGGGGTGATACATAAAACAAGGGTATCAAATTAGCTCAGATACCGTTCCATAAACCCAATATGTAGTAGACGAGACCTACTCCTTGCTCAGAGAACTGGACTCAAGACGCCCTATTCACCGCACAAGAATATATCTGACTAGTAATAATCTTAAAACCTATGTATTGATATCTCTCTGTTAGTGTGTCAAGTGGGTGTAAAGCGGCATAAACACAGCCGTGAAAAGCGGCTAAACCCCATTATGAAAATAAATTACTTTGAAAAACCCATGAAACAACGACAGTGAAAGAGATAGAAATTCTTACACAATGAGTTCAGGGGCTGTGATGCAACCTGGATTGACCATATCTAGACCCACAGCTGGATGAGACATAAGGGTGGACACTCTTGGGGCTGAGAGGTTTGGTGAGGTTGGGTGAGCAAACGCAGACCCTTTAAAGTAATACTGCGTGGTACCCATCGCATGGGTCCCAAATCTCCAGGTTCAAGGGCATCTTCCTACATCGAAAACATGCATGAGAAACCCAGAAGATGGTACACCGTGTGATGGGGAAAGGTTTCTAAAATGCACCTCATTTCTCATCTCCTTGTGCCCGGGTTCGCCATTCCAGCCGCTTTACTAGCAATCTCCCTACTTGGAGCATCAGCACCTTTAACCTCCTGTTCCGTACAGGTTGCAATTTGTCCGGAGGATGAACGGGAAGACGGGGAACCAACGAGAGACTAGCTCTTGGTGTCGGGACAGGCACAGGTCACTCTATTTTCCCATCAGGAAGAAAAATTAACCACATGCTCAGCCTGCCCCCCGGAACCAGAACAGGGCCTGAAGCCATCCTGCACTTTTGCGGCCAGCTCCCAAAAAAGCGAGTTGTAAAATGGAGGTTCAGGGCACTGCAATTCACAAACCTGCAGAGTTATAAATGATAACTCTCGTCCACAAATATATTGAGGGAAGGCAAAGAAGAGGATTTTAAATCAAGGCAGAATTGCACGAAACAGATTTCAGGAGGTAGATTCGAATCGCCTTTAAAGCACATGAAAAGCGGCAAAATGTTGACAATGATGCCCTTGGCCAAAAAGGGCGTATGCGTTTTTTCCTGAATATATTCAGGAAAAAACGCATACGCCCTTTTTGGCCAACCAAGCAACCTGGAAAGGCAAATCAGCGCTACAAAGAAGTCTCACTTCCCATCGGTCAAAAGGGCCATGCTGAAAAATGTGTCAAAACCAGAAATGCAGGACAGGCCATGGAGAAATGAGAGCCTTGCTACACTGATGGGCGGGATGTAAATTGCCAACAGCCACTCTGGAGAAGTGTACGGTGTGTCCTGAAACATCTGAAAAACACAGCTTAGAGAGCATAGGGCACTTCCACTCATGGGGGTATAAATTGGGAAAATTAAAAATCAGCAAGACACAAGCACCCCAAAGTTGAGGGCTGCTCTGTTGACAAGGACCTCCACTTCATTCCACCTTCAATATCCCAGGAAAGAGAAAAATGGATAAAGAAGTTGTGGTCCTTATGTACAATGGAATATCACTCAGCCATGAAATCAATGTCATAAGGTTAGTAGCAGCATGATGAGTGGATTTAGGTACGACGATTCTAAGTGAAATAAGTCACACAGAAAAGGACACTTCTCATAAGGTATCACTTTTAGAGGGAATGTAAAAACCGTTACACTTGAACTGAATTACAAAACAGAACAGAGTCACACATGCAGAAATCAGACAATGGCTGCTTAACGGGAAAGGTGAGGTGGGGTGATACATAAACCAAGGGTATCAAATTAGCTCAGATACCGTTCCATAAACCCAATATGTAGTAGACAAGACCTACTCCTTGCTCAGAGAACTGGACTCAACACGCCCTATTCACCGCACAAGAATATATCTGACTAGTAATAATCTTAAAACCTATGTATTGATATCTCTCTGTTAGTGTGTCAAGTGGGTGTAAAGCGGCATAAACACAGCCGTGAAAAGCAGCTAAACCCCATTATGAAAATAAATTACTTTGAAAAACCCATGAAACAACGACAGTGAAAGAGATGGAAATTCTTACACAATGAGTTCAGGGGCTGTGATGCAACCTGGATTGACCATATCTAGACCCACAGCTGGATGAGACATAAGGGTGGACACTCTTGGGGCTGAGAGGTTTGGTGAGGTTGGGTGAGCAAACGCAGACCCTTTAAAGTAATACTGCGTGGTACCCATCGCATGGGTCCCAAATCTCCAGGTTCAAGGGCATCTTCCTACATCGAAAACATGCATGAGAAACCCAGAAGATGGTACACCGTGTGATGGGGAAAGGTTTCTAAAACGCACCTCATTTCTCATCTCCTTGTGCCCGGGTTCGCCATTCCAGCCGCTTTACTAGCAATCTCCCTACTTGGAGCATCAGCACCTTTAACCTCCTGTTCCGTACAGGTTGCAATTTGTCCTGAGGATGAACGGGAAGACGGGGAACCAACGAGAGACTAGCTCTTGGTGTCGGGACAGGCACAGGTCACTCTATTTTCCCATCAGGAAGAAGAATTAACCACATGCTCAGCCTGCCCCCCGGAACCAGAACAGGGCCTGAAGCCATCCTGCACTTTTGCGGCCAGCTCCCAAAAAAGCGAGTTGTAAAATGGAGGTTCAGGGCACTGCAATTCACAAACCTGCAGAGTTATAAATGATAACTCTCGTCCACAAATATATTGAGGGAAGGCAAAGAAGAGGATTTTAAATCAAGGCAGAATTGCACGAAACAGATTTCAGGAGGTAGATTCGAATCGCCTTTAAAGCACATGAAAAGCGGCAAAATGTTGACAATGATGCCCTTGGCCAAAAAGGGCGTATGCGTTTTTTCCTGAATATATTCAGGAAAAAACGCATACGCCCTTTTTGGCCAACCAAGCAACCTGGAAAGGCAAATCAGCGCTACAAAGAAGTCTCACTTCCCATCGGTCAAAAGGGCCATGCTGAAAAATGTGTCAAAACCAGAAATGCAGGACAGGCCATGGAGAAATGAGAGCCTTGCTACACTGATGGGCGGGATGTAAATTGCCAACAGCCACTCTGGAGAAGTGTACGGTGTGTCCTGAAACATCTGAAAAACACAGCTTAGAGAGCATAGGGCACTTCCACTCATGGGGGTATAAATTGGGAAAATTAAAAATCAGCAAGACACAAGCACCCCAAAGTTGAGGGCTGCTCTGTTGACAAGGACCTCCACTTCATTCCACCTTCAATATCCCAGGAAAGAGAAAAATGGATAAAGAAGTTGTGGTCCTTATGTACAATGGAATATCACTCAGCCATGAAATCAATGTCATAAGGTTAGTAGCAGCATGATGAGTGGATTTAGGTACGACGATTCTAAGTGAAATAAGTCACACAGAAAAGGACACTTCTCATAAGGTATCACTTTTAGAGGGAATGTAAAAACCGTTACGCTTGAACTGAATTACAAAACAGAACAGAGTCACACATGCAGAAAACAGACAATGGCTGCTTAACGGGAAAGGTGAGGTGGGGTGATACATAAAACAAGGGTATCAAATTAGCTCAGATACCGTTCCATAAACCCAATATGTAGTAGACAAGACCTACTCCTTGCTCAGAGAACTGGACTCAAGACGCCCTATTCACCGCACAAGAATATATCTGACTAGTAATAATCTTAAAACCTATGTATTGATATCTCTCTGTTAGTGTGTCAAGTGGGTGTAAAGCGGCATAAACACAGCCGTGAAAAGCAGCTAAACCCCATTATGAAAATAAATTACTTTGAAAAACCCATGAAACAACGACAGTGAAAGAGATGGAAATTCTTACACAATGAGTTCAGGGGCTGTGATGCAACCTGGATTGACCATATCTAGACCCACAGCTGGATGAGACATAAGGGTGGACACTCTTGGGGCTGAGAGGTTTGGTGAGGTTGGGTGAGCAAACGCAGACCCTTTAAAGTAATACTGCGTGGTACCCATCGCATGGGTCCCAAATCTCCAGGTTCAAGGGCATCTTCCTACATCGAAAACATGCATGAGAAACCCAGAAGATGGTACACCGTGTGATGGGGAAAGGTTTCTAAAATGCACCTCATTTCTCATCTCCTTGTGCCCAGGTTCGCCATTCCAGCCGCTTTACTAGCAATCTCCCTACTTGGAGCATCAGCACCTTTAACCTCCTGTTCCGTACAGGTTGCAATTTGTCCTGAGGATGAACGGGAAGACGGGGAACCAACGAGAGACTAGCTCTTGGTGTCGGGACAGGCACAGGTCACTCTATTTTCCCATCAGGAAGAAGAATTAACCACAGGCTCAGCCTGCCCCCCGGAACCAGAACAGGGCCTGAAGCCATCCTGTGCTTTTGCGGCCAGCTCCCAAAAAAGCGAGTTGTAAAATGGAGGTTCAGGGCACTGCAATTCACAAATCTGCAGAGTTATAAATGATAACTCTCGTCCACAAATATATTGAGGGAAGGCAAAGAAGAGGATTTGAATTCAAGGCAGAATTGCACGAAACAGATTTCAGGAGGTAGATACGAATCGCCTTTAAAGCACATGAAAAGCGGCAAAACGTTGACAATGATGCCCTTGGCCAAAAAGGGCGTATGCGTTTTTTCCTGAATATATTCAGGAAAAAACGCATACGCCCTTTTTGGCCAACCAAGCAACCTGGAAAGGCAAATCAGCGCTACAAAGAAGTCTCACTTCCCATCGGTCAAAAGGGCCATGCTGAAAAAAGTGTCAAAACCAGAAATGCAGGACAGGCCATGGAGAAATGAGAGCCTTGCTACACTGATGGGCGGGATGTAAATTGCCAACAGCCACTCTGGAGAAGTGTACGGTGTGTCCTGAAACATCTGAAAAACACAGCTTAGAGAGCATAGGGCACTTCCACTCATGGGGGTATAAATTGGGAAAATGAAAAATCAGCAAGACACAAGCACCCCAAAGTTTAGGGCTGCTCTGTTGACAAGGACCTCCACTTCATTCCACCTTCAATATCCCAGGAAAGAGAAAAATGGATAAAGAAGTTGTGGTCCTTATGTACAATGGAATATCACTCAGCCATGAAATCAATGTCATAAGGTTAGTAGCAGCATGATGAGTGGATTTAGGTACGATGATTCTAAGTGAAATAAGTCACACAGAAAAGGACACTTCTCATAAGGTATCACTTTTAGAGGGAATGTAAAAACCGTTACACTTGAACTGAATTACAAAACAGAACAGAGTCACACATGCAGAAAACAGACAATGGCTGCTTAACGGGAAAGGTGAGGTGGGGTGATACATAAACCAAGGGTATCAAATTAGCTCAGATACCGTTCCATAAACCCAATATGTAGTAGACAAGACCTACTCCTTGCTCAGAGAACTGGACTCAAGACGCCCTATTCACCGCACAAGAATATATCTGACTAGTAATAATCTTAAAACCTATGTATTGATATCTCTCTGTTAGTGTGTCAAGTGGGTGTAAAGCGGCATAAACACAGCCGTGAAAAGCAGCTAAACCCCATTATGAAAATAAATTACTTTGAAAAACCCATGAAACAACGACAGTGAAAGAGATGGAAATTCTTACACAATGAGTTCAGGGGCTGTGATGCAACCTGGATTGACCATATCTAGACCCACAGCTGGATGAGACATAAGGGTGGACACTCTTGGGGCTGAGAGGTTTGGTGAGGTTGGGTGAACAAACGCAGACCCTTTAAAGTAATACTGCGTGGTACCCATCGCATGGGTCCCAAATCTCCAGGTTCAAGGGCATCTTCCTACATCGAAAACATGCATGAGAAACCCAGAAGATGGTACACCGTGTGATGGGGAAAGGTTTCTAAAATGCACCTCATTTCTCATCTCCTTGTGCCCGGGTTCGCCATTCCAGCCGCTTTACTAGCAATCTCCCTACTTGGAGCATCAGCACCTTTAACCTCCTGTTCCGTACAGGTTGCAATTTGTCCTGAGGATGAACGGGAAGACGGGGAACCAACGAGAGACTAGCTCTTGGTGTCGGGACAGGCACAGGTCACTCTATTTTCCCATCAGGAAGAAGAATTAACCACAGGCTCAGCCTGCCCCCCGGAACCAGAACAGGGCCTGAAGCCATCCTGTGCTTTTGCGGCCAGCTCCCAAAAAAGCGAGTTGTAAAATGGAGGTTCAGGGCACTGCAATTCACAAACCTGCAGAGTTATAAATGATAACTCTCGTCCACCAATATATTGAGGGAAGGCAAAGAAGAGGATTTGAAATCAAGACAGAATTGCACGAAACAGATTTCAGGAGGTAGATACGAATCGCCTTTAAAGCACATGAAAAGCGGCAAAACGTTGACAATGATGCCCTTGGCCAAAAAGGGCGTATGCGTTTTTTCCTGAATATATTCAGGAAAAAACGCATACGCCCTTTTTGGCCAACCAAGCAACCTGGAAAGGCAAATCAGCGCTACAGAGAAGTCTCGCTTCCCATCGGTCAAAAGGGCCATGCTGAAAAAAGTGTCAAAACCAGAAATGCAGGACAGGCCATGGAGAAATGGGAGCCTTGCTACACTGATGGGCGGGATGTAAATTGCCAACAGCCACTCTGGAGAAGTGTACGGTGTGTCCTGAAACATCTGAAAAACACAGCTTAGAGAGCATAGGGCACTTCCACTCATGGGGGTATAAATTGGGAAAATGAAAAATCAGCAAGACACAAGCACCCCAAAGTTGAGGGCTGCTCTGTTGACAAGGACCTCCACTTCATTCCACCTTAAATATCCCAGGAAAGAGAAAAATGGATAAAGAAGTTGTGGTCCTTATGTACAATGGAATATCACTCAGCCATGAAATCAATGTCATAAGGTTAGTAGCAGCATGATGAGTGGATTTAGGTACGACGATTCTAAGTGAAATAAGTCACACAGAAAAGGACACTTCTCATAAGGTATCACTGATAGAGGGAATGTAAAAACCGTTACACTTGAACTGAATTACAAAACAGAACAGAGTCACACATGCAGAAATCAGACAATGGCTGCTTAACGGGAAAGGTGAGGTGGGGTGATACATAAACCAAGGGTATCAAATTAGCTCAGATACCGTTCCATAAACCCAATATGTAGTAGACAAGACCTACTCCTTGCTCAGAGAACTGGACTCAACACGCCCTATTCACCGCACAAGAATATATCTGACTAGTAATAATCTTAAAACCTATGTATTGATATCTCTCTGTTAGTGTGTCAAGTGGGTGTAAAGCGGCATAAACACAGCCGTGAAAAGCAGCTAAACCCCATTATGAAAATAAATTACTTTGAAAAACCCATGAAACAACGACAGTGAAAGAGATGGAAATTCTTACACAATGAGTTCAGGGGCTGTGATGCAACCTGGATTGACCATATCTAGACCCACAGCTGGATGAGACATAAGGGTGGACACTCTTGGGGCTGAGAGGTTTGGTGAGGTTGGGTGAGCAAACGCAGACCCTTTAAAGTAATACTGCGTGGTACCCATCGCATGGGTCCCAAATCTCCAGGTTCAAGGGCATCTTCCTACATCGAAAACATGCATGAGAAACCCAGAAGATGGTACACCGTGTGATGGGGAAAGGTTTCTAAAACGCACCTCATTTCTCATCTCCTTGTGCCCGGGTTCGCCATTCCAGCCGCTTTACTAGCAATCTCCCTACTTGGAGCATCAGCACCTTTAACCTCCTGTTCCGTACAGGTTGCAATTTGTCCTGAGGATGAACGGGAAGACGGGGAACCAACGAGAGACTAGCTCTTGGTGTCGGGACAGGCACAGGTCACTCTATTTTCCCATCAGGAAGAAGAATTAACCACATGCTCAGCCTGCCCCCCGGAACCAGAACAGGGCCTGAAGCCATCCTGCACTTTTGCGGCCAGCTCCCAAAAAAGCGAGTTGTAAAATGGAGGTTCAGGGCACTGCAATTCACAAACCTGCAGAGTTATAAATGATAACTCTCGTCCACAAATATATTGAGGGAAGGCAAAGAAGAGGATTTTAAATCAAAGCAGAATTGCACGAAACAGATTTCAGGAGGTAGATTCGAATCGCCTTTAAAGCACATGAAAAGCGGCAAAATGTTGACAATGATGCCCTTGGCCAAAAAGGGCGTATGCGTTTTTTCCTGAATATATTCAGGAAAAAACGCATACGCCCTTTTTGGCCAACCAAGCAACCTGGAAAGGCAAATCAGCGCTACAAAGAAGTCTCACTTCCCATCGGTCAAAAGGGCCATGCTGAAAAATGTGTCAAAACCAGAAATGCAGGACAGGCCATGGAGAAATGAGAGCCTTGCTACACTGATGGGCGGGATGTAAATTGCCAACAGCCACTCTGGAGAAGTGTACGGTGTGTCCTGAAACATCTGAAAAACACAGCTTAGAGAGCATAGGGCACTTCCACTCATGGGGGTATAAATTGGGAAAATTAAAAATCAGCAAGACACAAGCACCCCAAAGTTTAGGGCTGCTCTGTTGACAAGGACCTCCACTTCCTTCCACCTTAAATATCCCAGGAAAGAGAAAAATGGATAAAGAAGTTGTGGTCCTTATGTACAATGGAATATCACTCAGCCATGAAATCAATGTCATAAGGTTAGTAGCAGCATGATGAGTGGATTTAGGTACGACGATTCTAAGTGAAATAAGTCACACAGAAAAGGACACTTCTCATAAGGTATCACTAATAGAGGGAATGTAAAAACCGTTACACTTGAACTGAATTACAAAACAGAACAGAGTCACACATGCAGAAAACACACTATGGCTGCTTAACGGGAAAGGTGAGGTGGGGTGATACATAAAACAAGGGTATCAAATTAGCTCAGATACCGTTCCATAAACCCAATATGTAGTAGACAAGACCTACTCCTTGCTCAGAGAACTGGACTCAACACGCCCTATTCACCGCACAAGAATATATCTGACTAGTAATAATCTTAAAACCTATGTATTGATATCTCTCTGTTAGTGTGTCAAGTGGGTGTAAAGCGGCATAAACACAGCAGTGAAAAGCAGCTAAACCCCAATATGAAAATAAATTACTTTGAAAAACCCATGAAACAACGACAGTGAAAGAGAGAGAAATTCTTACACAATGCGTTCACGGGCTGTGATGCAACCTGGATTGACCATATCTAGACCCACAGCTGGATGAGACATAAGGGTGGACACTCTTGGGGCTGAGAGGTTTGGTGAGGTTGGGTGAGCAAACGCAGACCCTTTAAAGTAATACTGCGTGGTACCCATCACATGGGTCCCAAATCTCCAGCTTCAAGGGCATCTTCCTACATCGAAAACATGCATGAGAAACCCAGAAGATAGTACACCGTGTGATGGGGAAAGGTTTCTAAAACGCACCTCATTTCTCATCTCCTTGTGCCCGGGTTCGCCATTCCAGCCGCTTTACTAGCAATCTCCCTACTTGGAGCATCAGCAACTTTAACCTCCTGTTCCGTACAGGTTGCAATTTGTCCTGAGGATGAACGGGAAGACGGGGAACCAACGAGAGACTAGCTCTTGGTGTTGGGACAGGCACAGGTCACTCTATTTTCCCATCAGGAAGAAGAATTAACCACATGCTCAGCCTGCCCCCCGGAACCAGAACAGGGCCTGAATCCATCCTGCACTTTTGCGGCCAGCTCCCAAAAAAGCGAGTTGTAAAATGGAGGTTCAGGGCACTGCAATTCACAAACCTGCAGAGTTATAAATGATAACTCTCGTCCACAAATATATTGAGGGAAGGCAAAGAAGAGGATTTTAAATCAAGGCAGAATTGCAGGAAACAGATTTCAGGAGGTAGATTCGAATCGCCTTTAAAGCACATGAAAAGCGGCAAAATGTTGACAATGATGCCCTTGGCCAAAAAGGGCGTATGCGTTTTTTCCTGAATATATTCAGGAAAAAACGCATACGCCCTTTTTGGCCAACCAAGCAACCTGGAAAGGCAAATCAGCGCTACAAAGAAGTCTCACTTCCCATCGGTCAAAAGGGCCATGCTGAAAAATGTGTCAAAACCAGAAATGCAGGAGAGGCCATGGAGAAATGAGAGCCTTGCTACACTGATGGGCGGGATGTAAATTGCCAACAGCCACTCTGGAGAAGTGTACGGTGTGTCCTGAAACATCTGAAAAACACAGCTTAGAGAGCATAGGGCACTTCCACTCATGGGGGTATAAATTGGGAAAATTAAAAATCAGCAAGACACAAGCACCCCAAAGTTTAGGGCTGCTCTGTTGACAAGGACCTCCACTTCATTCCACCTTAAATATCCAAGGAAAGAGAAAAATGGATAAAGAAGTTGTGGTCCTTATGTACAATGGAATATCACTCAGCCATGAAATCAATGTCATAAGGTTAGTAGCAGCATGATGAGTGGATTTAGGTACGACGATTCTAAGTGAAATAAGTCACACAGAAAAGGACACTTCTCATAAGGTATCACTTTTAGAGGGAATGTAAAAACCGTTACACTTGAACTGAATTACAAAACAGAACAGAGTCACACATGCAGAAAACAGACAATGGCTGCTTAACGGGAAAGGTGAGGTGGGGTGATACATAAAACAAGGGTATCAAATTAGCTCAGATACCGTTCCATAAACCCAATATGTAGTAGACAAGACCTACTCCTTGCTCAGAGAACTGGACTCAAGACGCCCTATTCACCGCACAAGAATATATCTGACTAGTAATAATCTTAAAACCTATGTATTGATATCTCTCTGTTAGTGTGTCAAGTGGGTGTAAAGCGGCATAAACACAGCCGTGAAAAGCGGCTAAACCCCATTATGAAAATAAATTACTTTGAAAAACCCATGAAACAACGACAGTGAAAGAGATAGAAATTCTTACACAATGAGTTCAGGGGCTGTGATGCAACCTGGATTGACCATATCTAGACCCACAGCTGGATGAGACATAAGGGTGGACACTCTTGGGGCTGAGAGGTTTGGTGAGGTTGGGTGAGCAAACGCAGACCCTTTAAAGTAATACTGCGTGGTACCCATCGCATGGGTCCCAAATCTCCAGGTTCAAGGGCATCTTCCTACATCGAAAACATGCATGAGAAACCCAGAAGATGGTACACCGTGTGATGGGGAAAGGTTTCTAAAATGCACCTCATTTCTCATCTCCTTGTGCCCGGGTTCGCCATTCCAGCCGCTTTACTAGCAATCTCCCTACTTGGAGCATCAGCACCTTTAACCTCCTGTTCCGTACAGGTTGCAATTTGTCCGGAGGATGAACGGGAAGACGGGGAACCAACGAGAGACTAGCTCTTGGTGTCGGGACAGGCACAGGTCACTCTATTTTCCCATCAGGAAGAAAAATTAACCACATGCTCAGCCTGCCCCCCGGAACCAGAACAGGGCCTGAAGCCATCCTGCACTTTTGCGGCCAGCTCCCAAAAAAGCGAGTTGTAAAATGGAGGTTCAGGGCACTGCAATTCACAAACCTGCAGAGTTATAAATGATAACTCTCGTCCACAAATATATTGAGGGAAGGCAAAGAAGAGGATTTTAAATCAAGGCAGAATTGCACGAAACAGATTTCAGGAGGTAGATTCGAATCGCCTTTAAAGCACATGAAAAGCGGCAAAATGTTGACAATGATGCCCTTGGCCAAAAAGGGCGTATGCGTTTTTTCCTGAATATATTCAGGAAAAAACGCATACGCCCTTTTTGGCCAACCAAGCAACCTGGAAAGGCAAATCAGCGCTACAAAGAAGTCTCACTTCCCATCGGTCAAAAGGGCCATGCTGAAAAATGTGTCAAAACCAGAAATGCAGGACAGGCCATGGAGAAATGAGAGCCTTGCTACACTGATGGGCGGGATGTAAATTGCCAACAGCCACTCTGGAGAAGTGTACGGTGTGTCCTGAAACATCTGAAAAACACAGCTTAGAGAGCATAGGGCACTTCCACTCATGGGGGTATAAATTGGGAAAATTAAAAATCAGCAAGACACAAGCACCCCAAAGTTGAGGGCTGCTCTGTTGACAAGGACCTCCACTTCATTCCACCTTCAATATCCCAGGAAAGAGAAAAATGGATAAAGAAGTTGTGGTCCTTATGTACAATGGAATATCACTCAGCCATGAAATCAATGTCATAAGGTTAGTAGCAGCATGATGAGTGGATTTAGGTACGACGATTCTAAGTGAAATAAGTCACACAGAAAAGGACACTTCTCATAAGGTATCACTTTTAGAGGGAATGTAAAAACCGTTACACTTGAACTGAATTACAAAACAGAACAGAGTCACACATGCAGAAATCAGACAATGGCTGCTTAACGGGAAAGGTGAGGTGGGGTGATACATAAACCAAGGGTATCAAATTAGCTCAGATACCGTTCCATAAACCCAATATGTAGTAGACAAGACCTACTCCTTGCTCAGAGAACTGGACTCAACACGCCCTATTCACCGCACAAGAATATATCTGACTAGTAATAATCTTAAAACCTATGTATTGATATCTCTCTGTTAGTGTGTCAAGTGGGTGTAAAGCGGCATAAACACAGCCGTGAAAAGCAGCTAAACCCCATTATGAAAATAAATTACTTTGAAAAACCCATGAAACAACGACAGTGAAAGAGATGGAAATTCTTACACAATGAGTTCAGGGGCTGTGATGCAACCTGGATTGACCATATCTAGACCCACAGCTGGATGAGACATAAGGGTGGACACTCTTGGGGCTGAGAGGTTTGGTGAGGTTGGGTGAGCAAACGCAGACCCTTTAAAGTAATACTGCGTGGTACCCATCGCATGGGTCCCAAATCTCCAGGTTCAAGGGCATCTTCCTACATCGAAAACATGCATGAGAAACCCAGAAGATGGTACACCGTGTGATGGGGAAAGGTTTCTAAAACGCACCTCATTTCTCATCTCCTTGTGCCCGGGTTCGCCATTCCAGCCGCTTTACTAGCAATCTCCCTACTTGGAGCATCAGCACCTTTAACCTCCTGTTCCGTACAGGTTGCAATTTGTCCTGAGGATGAACGGGAAGACGGGGAACCAACGAGAGACTAGCTCTTGGTGTCGGGACAGGCACAGGTCACTCTATTTTCCCATCAGGAAGAAGAATTAACCACATGCTCAGCCTGCCCCCCGGAACCAGAACAGGGCCTGAAGCCATCCTGCACTTTTGCGGCCAGCTCCCAAAAAAGCGAGTTGTAAAATGGAGGTTCAGGGCACTGCAATTCACAAACCTGCAGAGTTATAAATGATAACTCTCGTCCACAAATATATTGAGGGAAGGCAAAGAAGAGGATTTTAAATCAAGGCAGAATTGCACGAAACAGATTTCAGGAGGTAGATTCGAATCGCCTTTAAAGCACATGAAAAGCGGCAAAATGTTGACAATGATGCCCTTGGCCAAAAAGGGCGTATGCGTTTTTTCCTGAATATATTCAGGAAAAAACGCATACGCCCTTTTTGGCCAACCAAGCAACCTGGAAAGGCAAATCAGCGCTACAAAGAAGTCTCACTTCCCATCGGTCAAAAGGGCCATGCTGAAAAATGTGTCAAAACCAGAAATGCAGGACAGGCCATGGAGAAATGAGAGCCTTGCTACACTGATGGGCGGGATGTAAATTGCCAACAGCCACTCTGGAGAAGTGTACGGTGTGTCCTGAAACATCTGAAAAACACAGCTTAGAGAGCATAGGGCACTTCCACTCATGGGGGTATAAATTGGGAAAATTAAAAATCAGCAAGACACAAGCACCCCAAAGTTGAGGGCTGCTCTGTTGACAAGGACCTCCACTTCATTCCACCTTCAATATCCCAGGAAAGAGAAAAATGGATAAAGAAGTTGTGGTCCTTATGTACAATGGAATATCACTCAGCCATGAAATCAATGTCATAAGGTTAGTAGCAGCATGATGAGTGGATTTAGGTACGACGATTCTAAGTGAAATAAGTCACACAGAAAAGGACACTTCTCATAAGGTATCACTTTTAGAGGGAATGTAAAAACCGTTACGCTTGAACTGAATTACAAAACAGAACAGAGTCACACATGCAGAAAACAGACAATGGCTGCTTAACGGGAAAGGTGAGGTGGGGTGATACATAAAACAAGGGTATCAAATTAGCTCAGATACCGTTCCATAAACCCAATATGTAGTAGACAAGACCTACTCCTTGCTCAGAGAACTGGACTCAAGACGCCCTATTCACCGCACAAGAATATATCTGACTAGTAATAATCTTAAAACCTATGTATTGATATCTCTCTGTTAGTGTGTCAAGTGGGTGTAAAGCGGCATAAACACAGCCGTGAAAAGCAGCTAAACCCCATTATGAAAATAAATTACTTTGAAAAACCCATGAAACAACGACAGTGAAAGAGATGGAAATTCTTACACAATGAGTTCAGGGGCTGTGATGCAACCTGGATTGACCATATCTAGACCCACAGCTGGATGAGACATAAGGGTGGACACTCTTGGGGCTGAGAGGTTTGGTGAGGTTGGGTGAGCAAACGCAGACCCTTTAAAGTAATACTGCGTGGTACCCATCGCATGGGTCCCAAATCTCCAGGTTCAAGGGCATCTTCCTACATCGAAAACATGCATGAGAAACCCAGAAGATGGTACACCGTGTGATGGGGAAAGGTTTCTAAAATGCACCTCATTTCTCATCTCCTTGTGCCCGGGTTCGCCATTCCAGCCGCTTTACTAGCAATCTCCCTACTTGGAGCATCAGCACCTTTAACCTCCTGTTCCGTACAGGTTGCAATTTGTCCTGAGGATGAACGGGAAGACGGGGAACCAACGAGAGACTAGCTCTTGGTGTCGGGACAGGCACAGGTCACTCTATTTTCCCATCAGGAAGAAGAATTAACCACAGGCTCAGCCTGCCCCCCGGAACCAGAACAGGGCCTGAAGCCATCCTGTGCTTTTGCGGCCAGCTCCCAAAAAAGCGAGTTGTAAAATGGAGGTTCAGGGCACTGCAATTCACAAACCTGCAGAGTTATAAATGATAACTCTCGTCCACCAATATATTGAGGGAAGGCAAAGAAGAGGATTTGAAATCAAGACAGAATTGCACGAAACAGATTTCAGGAGGTAGATACGAATCGCCTTTAAAGCACATGAAAAGCGGCAAAACGTTGACAATGATGCCCTTGGCCAAAAAGGGCGTATGCGTTTTTTCCTGAATATATTCAGGAAAAAACGCATACGCCCTTTTTGGCCAACCAAGCAACCTGGAAAGGCAAATCAGCGCTACAGAGAAGTCTCGCTTCCCATCGGTCAAAAGGGCCATGCTGAAAAAAGTGTCAAAACCAGAAATGCAGGACAGGCCATGGAGAAATGGGAGCCTTGCTACACTGATGGGCGGGATGTAAATTGCCAACAGCCACTCTGGAGAAGTGTACGGTGTGTCCTGAAACATCTGAAAAACACAGCTTAGAGAGCATAGGGCACTTCCACTCATGGGGGTATAAATTGGGAAAATGAAAAATCAGCAAGACACAAGCACCCCAAAGTTGAGGGCTGCTCTGTTGACAAGGACCTCCACTTCATTCCACCTTAAATATCCCAGGAAAGAGAAAAATGGATAAAGAAGTTGTGGTCCTTATGTACAATGGAATATCACTCAGCCATGAAATCAATGTCATAAGGTTAGTAGCAGCATGATGAGTGGATTTAGGTACGACGATTCTAAGTGAAATAAGTCACACAGAAAAGGACACTTCTCATAAGGTATCACTGATAGAGGGAATGTAAAAACCGTTACACTTGAACTGAATTACAAAACAGAACAGAGTCACACATGCAGAAAACACACTATGGCTGCTTAACGGGAAAGGTGAGGTGGGGTGATACATAAAACAAGGGTATCAAATTAGCTCAGATACCGTTCCATAAACCCAATATGTAGTAGACAAGACCTACTCCTTGCTCAGAGAACTGGACTCAACACGCCCTATTCACTGCACAAGAATATATCTGACTAGTAATAATCTTAAAACCTATGTATTGATATCTCTCTGTTAGTGTGTCAAGTGGGTGTAAAGCGGCATAAACACAGCCGTGAAAAGCAGCTAAACCCCATTATGAAAATAAATTACTTTGAAAAACCCATGAAACAACGACAGTGAAAGAGATAGAAATTCTTACACAATGAGTTCAGGGGCTGTGATGCAACCTGGATTGACCATATCTAGACCCACAGCTGGATGAGACATAAGGGTGGACACTCTTGGGGCTGAGAGGTTTGGTGAGGTTGGGTGAGCAAACGCAGACCCTTTAAAGTAATACTGCGTGGTACCCATCGCATGGGTCCCAAATCTCCAGGTTCAAGGGCATCTTCCTACATCGAAAACATGCATGAGAAACCCAGAAGATGGTACACCGTGTGATGGGGAAAGGTTTCTAAAATGCACCTCATTTCTCATCTCCTTGTGCCCGGGTTCGCCATTCCAGCCGCTTTACTAGCAATCTCCCTACTTGGAGCATCAGCACCTTTAACCTCCTGTTCCGTACAGGTTGCAATTTGTCCGGAGGATGAACGGGAAGACGGGGAACCAACGAGAGACTAGCTCTTGGTGTCGGGACAGGCACAGGTCACTCTATTTTCCCATCAGGAAGAAAAATTAACCACATGCTCAGCCTGCCCCCCGGAACCAGAACAGGGCCTGAAGCCATCCTGCACTTTTGCGGCCAGCTCCCAAAAAAGCGAGTTGTAAAATGGAGGTTCAGGGCACTGCAATTCACAAACCTGCAGAGTTATAAATGATAACTCTCGTCCACAAATATATTGAGGGAAGGCAAAGAAGAGGATTTTAAATCAAGGCAGAATTGCACGAAACAGATTTCAGGAGGTAGATTCGAATCGCCTTTAAAGCACATGAAAAGCGGCAAAATGTTGACAATGATGCCCTTGGCCAAAAAGGGCGTATGCGTTTTTTCCTGAATATATTCAGGAAAAAACGCATACGCCCTTTTTGGCCAACCAAGCAACCTGGAAAGGCAAATCAGCGCTACAAAGAAGTCTCACTTCCCATCGGTCAAAAGGGCCATGCTGAAAAATGTGTCAAAACCAGAAATGCAGGACAGGCCATGGAGAAATGAGAGCCTTGCTACACTGATGGGCGGGATGTAAATTGCCAACAGCCACTCTGGAGAAGTGTACGGTGTGTCCTGAAACATCTGAAAAACACAGCTTAGAGAGCATAGGGCACTTCCACTCATGGGGGTATAAATTGGGAAAATTAAAAATCAGCAAGACACAAGCACCCCAAAGTTGAGGGCTGCTCTGTTGACAAGGACCTCCACTTCATTCCACCTTCAATATCCCAGGAAAGAGAAAAATGGATAAAGAAGTTGTGGTCCTTATGTACAATGGAATATCACTCAGCCATGAAATCAATGTCATAAGGTTAGTAGCAGCATGATGAGTGGATTTAGGTACGACGATTCTAAGTGAAATAAGTCACACAGAAAAGGACACTTCTCATAAGGTATCACTTTTAGAGGGAATGTAAAAACCGTTACACTTGAACTGAATTACAAAACAGAACAGAGTCACACATGCAGAAATCAGACAATGGCTGCTTAACGGGAAAGGTGAGGTGGGGTGATACATAAACCAAGGGTATCAAATTAGCTCAGATACCGTTCCATAAACCCAATATGTAGTAGACAAGACCTACTCCTTGCTCAGAGAACTGGACTCAACACGCCCTATTCACCGCACAAGAATATATCTGACTAGTAATAATCTTAAAACCTATGTATTGATATCTCTCTGTTAGTGTGTCAAGTGGGTGTAAAGCGGCATAAACACAGCCGTGAAAAGCAGCTAAACCCCATTATGAAAATAAATTACTTTGAAAAACCCATGAAACAACGACAGTGAAAGAGATGGAAATTCTTACACAATGAGTTCAGGGGCTGTGATGCAACCTGGATTGACCATATCTAGACCCACAGCTGGATGAGACATAAGGGTGGACACTCTTGGGGCTGAGAGGTTTGGTGAGGTTGGGTGAGCAAACGCAGACCCTTTAAAGTAATACTGCGTGGTACCCATCGCATGGGTCCCAAATCTCCAGGTTCAAGGGCATCTTCCTACATCGAAAACATGCATGAGAAACCCAGAAGATGGTACACCGTGTGATGGGGAAAGGTTTCTAAAATGCACCTCATTTCTCATCTCCTTGTGCCCAGGTTCGCCATTCCAGCCGCTTTACTAGCAATCTCCCTACTTGGAGCATCAGCACCTTTAACCTCCTGTTCCGTACAGGTTGCAATTTGTCCTGAGGATGAACGGGAAGACGGGGAACCAACGAGAGACTAGCTCTTGGTGTCGGGACAGGCACAGGTCACTCTATTTTCCCATCAGGAAGAAGAATTAACCACAGGCTCAGCCTGCCCCCCGGAACCAGAACAGGGCCTGAAGCCATCCTGTGCTTTTGCGGCCAGCTCCCAAAAAAGCGAGTTGTAAAATGGAGGTTCAGGGCACTGCAATTCACAAATCTGCAGAGTTATAAATGATAACTCTCGTCCACAAATATATTGAGGGAAGGCAAAGAAGAGGATTTGAATTCAAGGCAGAATTGCACGAAACAGATTTCAGGAGGTAGATACGAATCGCCTTTAAAGCACATGAAAAGCGGCAAAACGTTGACAATGATGCCCTTGGCCAAAAAGGGCGTATGCGTTTTTTCCTGAATATATTCAGGAAAAAACGCATACGCCCTTTTTGGCCAACCAAGCAACCTGGAAAGGCAAATCAGCGCTACAAAGAAGTCTCACTTCCCATCGGTCAAAAGGGCCATGCTGAAAAAAGTGTCAAAACCAGAAATGCAGGACAGGCCATGGAGAAATGAGAGCCTTGCTACACTGATGGGCGGGATGTAAATTGCCAACAGCCACTCTGGAGAAGTGTACGGTGTGTCCTGAAACATCTGAAAAACACAGCTTAGAGAGCATAGGGCACTTCCACTCATGGGGGTATAAATTGGGAAAATTAAAAATCAGCAAGACACAAGCACCCCAAAGTTTAGGGCTGCTCTGTTGACAAGGACCTCCACTTCATTCCACCTTCAATATCCCAGGAAAGAGAAAAATGGATAAAGAAGTTGTGGTCCTTATGTACAATGGAATATCACTCAGCCATGAAATCAATGTCATAAGGTTAGTAGCAGCATGATGAGTGGATTTAGGTACGATGATTCTAAGTGAAATAAGTCACACAGAAAAGGACACTTCTCATAAGGTATCACTTTTAGAGGGAATGTAAAAACCGTTACACTTGAACTGAATTACAAAACAGAACAGAGTCACACATGCAGAAAACAGACAATGGCTGCTTAACGGGAAAGGTGAGGTGGGGTGATACATAAACCAAGGGTATCAAATTAGCTCAGATACCGTTCCATAAACCCAATATGTAGTAGACAAGACCTACTCCTTGCTCAGAGAACTGGACTCAAGACGCCCTATTCACCGCACAAGAATATATCTGACTAGTAATAATCTTAAAACCTATGTATTGATATCTCTCTGTTAGTGTGTCAAGTGGGTGTAAAGCGGCATAAACACAGCCGTGAAAAGCAGCTAAACCCCATTATGAAAATAAATTACTTTGAAAAACCCATGAAACAACGACAGTGAAAGAGATGGAAATTCTTACACAATGAGTTCAGGGGCTGTGATGCAACCTGGATTGACCATATCTAGACCCACAGCTGGATGAGACATAAGGGTGGACACTCTTGGGGCTGAGAGGTTTGGTGAGGTTGGGTGAACAAACGCAGACCCTTTAAAGTAATACTGCGTGGTACCCATCGCATGGGTCCCAAATCTCCAGGTTCAAGGGCATCTTCCTACATCGAAAACATGCATGAGAAACCCAGAAGATGGTACACCGTGTGATGGGGAAAGGTTTCTAAAATGCACCTCATTTCTCATCTCCTTGTGCCCGGGTTCGCCATTCCAGCCGCTTTACTAGCAATCTCCCTACTTGGAGCATCAGCACCTTTAACCTCCTGTTCCGTACAGGTTGCAATTTGTCCTGAGGATGAACGGGAAGACGGGGAACCAACGAGAGACTAGCTCTTGGTGTCGGGACAGGCACAGGTCACTCTATTTTCCCATCAGGAAGAAGAATTAACCACAGGCTCAGCCTGCCCCCCGGAACCAGAACAGGGCCTGAAGCCATCCTGTGCTTTTGCGGCCAGCTCCCAAAAAAGCGAGTTGTAAAATGGAGGTTCAGGGCACTGCAATTCACAAACCTGCAGAGTTATAAATGATAACTCTCGTCCACCAATATATTGAGGGAAGGCAAAGAAGAGGATTTGAAATCAAGACAGAATTGCACGAAACAGATTTCAGGAGGTAGATACGAATCGCCTTTAAAGCACATGAAAAGCGGCAAAACGTTGACAATGATGCCCTTGGCCAAAAAGGGCGTATGCGTTTTTTCCTGAATATATTCAGGAAAAAACGCATACGCCCTTTTTGGCCAACCAAGCAACCTGGAAAGGCAAATCAGCGCTACAGAGAAGTCTCGCTTCCCATCGGTCAAAAGGGCCATGCTGAAAAAAGTGTCAAAACCAGAAATGCAGGACAGGCCATGGAGAAATGGGAGCCTTGCTACACTGATGGGCGGGATGTAAATTGCCAACAGCCACTCTGGAGAAGTGTACGGTGTGTCCTGAAACATCTGAAAAACACAGCTTAGAGAGCATAGGGCACTTCCACTCATGGGGGTATAAATTGGGAAAATTAAAAATCAGCAAGACACAAGCACCCCAAAGTTGAGGGCTGCTCTGTTGACAAGGACCTCCACTTCATTCCACCTTCAATATCCCAGGAAAGAGAAAAATGGATAAAGAAGTTGTGGTCCTTATGTACAATGGAATATCACTCAGCCATGAAATCAATGTCATAAGGTTAGTAGCAGCATGATGAGTGGATTTAGGTACGACGATTCTAAGTGAAATAAGTCACACAGAAAAGGACACTTCTCATAAGGTATCACTGATAGAGGGAATGTAAAAACCGTTACACTTGAACTGAATTACAAAACAGAACAGAGTCACACATGCAGAAAACACACTATGGCTGCTTAACGGGAAAGGTGAGGTGGGGTGATACATAAAACAAGGGTATCAAATTAGCTCAGATACCGTTCCATAAACCCAATATGTAGTAGACAAGACCTACTCCTTGCTCAGAGAACTGGACTCAACACGCCCTATTCACTGCACAAGAATATATCTGACTAGTAATAATCTTAAAACCTATGTATTGATATCTCTCTGTTAGTGTGTCAAGTGGGTGTAAAGCGGCATAAACACAGCCGTGAAAAGCAGCTAAACCCCATTATGAAAATAAATTACTTTGAAAAACCCATGAAACAACGACAGTGAAAGAGATAGAAATTCTTACACAATGAGTTCAGGGGCTGTGATGCAACCTGGATTGACCATATCTAGACCCACAGCTGGATGAGACATAAGGGTGGACACTCTTGGGGCTGAGAGGTTTGGTGAGGTTGGGTGAGCAAACGCAGACCCTTTAAAGTAATACTGCGTGGTACCCATCGCATGGGTCCCAAATCTCCAGGTTCAAGGGCATCTTCCTACATCGAAAACATGCATGAGAAACCCAGAAGATGGTACACCGTGTGATGGGGAAAGGTTTCTAAAATGCACCTCATTTCTCATCTCCTTGTGCCCGGGTTCGCCATTCCAGCCGCTTTACTAGCAATCTCCCTACTTGGAGCATCAGCACCTTTAACCTCCTGTTCCGTACAGGTTGCAATTTGTCCGGAGGATGAACGGGAAGACGGGGAACCAACGAGAGACTAGCTCTTGGTGTCGGGACAGGCACAGGTCACTCTATTTTCCCATCAGGAAGAAAAATTAACCACATGCTCAGCCTGCCCCCCGGAACCAGAACAGGGCCTGAAGCCATCCTGCACTTTTGCGGCCAGCTCCCAAAAAAGCGAGTTGTAAAATGGAGGTTCAGGGCACTGCAATTCACAAACCTGCAGAGTTATAAATGATAACTCTCGTCCACAAATATATTGAGGGAAGGCAAAGAAGAGGATTTTAAATCAAGGCAGAATTGCACGAAACAGATTTCAGGAGGTAGATTCGAATCGCCTTTAAAGCACATGAAAAGCGGCAAAATGTTGACAATGATGCCCTTGGCCAAAAAGGGCGTATGCGTTTTTTCCTGAATATATTCAGGAAAAAACGCATACGCCCTTTTTGGCCAACCAAGCAACCTGGAAAGGCAAATCAGCGCTACAAAGAAGTCTCACTTCCCATCGGTCAAAAGGGCCATGCTGAAAAATGTGTCAAAACCAGAAATGCAGGACAGGCCATGGAGAAATGAGAGCCTTGCTACACTGATGGGCGGGATGTAAATTGCCAACAGCCACTCTGGAGAAGTGTACGGTGTGTCCTGAAACATCTGAAAAACACAGCTTAGAGAGCATAGGGCACTTCCACTCATGGGGGTATAAATTGGGAAAATTAAAAATCAGCAAGACACAAGCACCCCAAAGTTGAGGGCTGCTCTGTTGACAAGGACCTCCACTTCATTCCACCTTCAATATCCCAGGAAAGAGAAAAATGGATAAAGAAGTTGTGGTCCTTATGTACAATGGAATATCACTCAGCCATGAAATCAATGTCATAAGGTTAGTAGCAGCATGATGAGTGGATTTAGGTACGACGATTCTAAGTGAAATAAGTCACACAGAAAAGGACACTTCTCATAAGGTATCACTTTTAGAGGGAATGTAAAAACCGTTACACTTGAACTGAATTACAAAACAGAACAGAGTCACACATGCAGAAATCAGACAATGGCTGCTTAACGGGAAAGGTGAGGTGGGGTGATACATAAACCAAGGGTATCAAATTAGCTCAGATACCGTTCCATAAACCCAATATGTAGTAGACAAGACCTACTCCTTGCTCAGAGAACTGGACTCAACACGCCCTATTCACCGCACAAGAATATATCTGACTAGTAATAATCTTAAAACCTATGTATTGATATCTCTCTGTTAGTGTGTCAAGTGGGTGTAAAGCGGCATAAACACAGCCGTGAAAAGCAGCTAAACCCCATTATGAAAATAAATTACTTTGAAAAACCCATGAAACAACGACAGTGAAAGAGATGGAAATTCTTACACAATGAGTTCAGGGGCTGTGATGCAACCTGGATTGACCATATCTAGACCCACAGCTGGATGAGACATAAGGGTGGACACTCTTGGGGCTGAGAGGTTTGGTGAGGTTGGGTGAGCAAACGCAGACCCTTTAAAGTAATACTGCGTGGTACCCATCGCATGGGTCCCAAATCTCCAGGTTCAAGGGCATCTTCCTACATCGAAAACATGCATGAGAAACCCAGAAGATGGTACACCGTGTGATGGGGAAAGGTTTCTAAAATGCACCTCATTTCTCATCTCCTTGTGCCCAGGTTCGCCATTCCAGCCGCTTTACTAGCAATCTCCCTACTTGGAGCATCAGCACCTTTAACCTCCTGTTCCGTACAGGTTGCAATTTGTCCTGAGGATGAACGGGAAGACGGGGAACCAACGAGAGACTAGCTCTTGGTGTCGGGACAGGCACAGGTCACTCTATTTTCCCATCAGGAAGAAGAATTAACCACAGGCTCAGCCTGCCCCCCGGAACCAGAACAGGGCCTGAAGCCATCCTGTGCTTTTGCGGCCAGCTCCCAAAAAAGCGAGTTGTAAAATGGAGGTTCAGGGCACTGCAATTCACAAATCTGCAGAGTTATAAATGATAACTCTCGTCCACAAATATATTGAGGGAAGGCAAAGAAGAGGATTTGAATTCAAGGCAGAATTGCACGAAACAGATTTCAGGAGGTAGATACGAATCGCCTTTAAAGCACATGAAAAGCGGCAAAACGTTGACAATGATGCCCTTGGCCAAAAAGGGCGTATGCGTTTTTTCCTGAATATATTCAGGAAAAAACGCATACGCCCTTTTTGGCCAACCAAGCAACCTGGAAAGGCAAATCAGCGCTACAAAGAAGTCTCACTTCCCATCGGTCAAAAGGGCCATGCTGAAAAAAGTGTCAAAACCAGAAATGCAGGACAGGCCATGGAGAAATGAGAGCCTTGCTACACTGATGGGCGGGATGTAAATTGCCAACAGCCACTCTGGAGAAGTGTACGGTGTGTCCTGAAACATCTGAAAAACACAGCTTAGAGAGCATAGGGCACTTCCACTCATGGGGGTATAAATTGGGAAAATTAAAAATCAGCAAGACACAAGCACCCCAAAGTTTAGGGCTGCTCTGTTGACAAGGACCTCCACTTCATTCCACCTTCAATATCCCAGGAAAGAGAAAAATGGATAAAGAAGTTGTGGTCCTTATGTACAATGGAATATCACTCAGCCATGAAATCAATGTCATAAGGTTAGTAGCAGCATGATGAGTGGATTTAGGTACGATGATTCTAAGTGAAATAAGTCACACAGAAAAGGACACTTCTCATAAGGTATCACTTTTAGAGGGAATGTAAAAACCGTTACACTTGAACTGAATTACAAAACAGAACAGAGTCACACATGCAGAAAACAGACAATGGCTGCTTAACGGGAAAGGTGAGGTGGGGTGATACATAAACCAAGGGTATCAAATTAGCTCAGATACCGTTCCATAAACCCAATATGTAGTAGACAAGACCTACTCCTTGCTCAGAGAACTGGACTCAAGACGCCCTATTCACCGCACAAGAATATATCTGACTAGTAATAATCTTAAAACCTATGTATTGATATCTCTCTGTTAGTGTGTCAAGTGGGTGTAAAGCGGCATAAACACAGCCGTGAAAAGCAGCTAAACCCCATTATGAAAATAAATTACTTTGAAAAACCCATGAAACAACGACAGTGAAAGAGATGGAAATTCTTACACAATGAGTTCAGGGGCTGTGATGCAACCTGGATTGACCATATCTAGACCCACAGCTGGATGAGACATAAGGGTGGACACTCTTGGGGCTGAGAGGTTTGGTGAGGTTGGGTGAACAAACGCAGACCCTTTAAAGTAATACTGCGTGGTACCCATCGCATGGGTCCCAAATCTCCAGGTTCAAGGGCATCTTCCTACATCGAAAACATGCATGAGAAACCCAGAAGATGGTACACCGTGTGATGGGGAAAGGTTTCTAAAATGCACCTCATTTCTCATCTCCTTGTGCCCGGGTTCGCCATTCCAGCCGCTTTACTAGCAATCTCCCTACTTGGAGCATCAGCACCTTTAACCTCCTGTTCCGTACAGGTTGCAATTTGTCCTGAGGATGAACGGGAAGACGGGGAACCAACGAGAGACTAGCTCTTGGTGTCGGGACAGGCACAGGTCACTCTATTTTCCCATCAGGAAGAAGAATTAACCACAGGCTCAGCCTGCCCCCCGGAACCAGAACAGGGCCTGAAGCCATCCTGTGCTTTTGCGGCCAGCTCCCAAAAAAGCGAGTTGTAAAATGGAGGTTCAGGGCACTGCAATTCACAAACCTGCAGAGTTATAAATGATAACTCTCGTCCACCAATATATTGAGGGAAGGCAAAGAAGAGGATTTGAAATCAAGACAGAATTGCACGAAACAGATTTCAGGAGGTAGATACGAATCGCCTTTAAAGCACATGAAAAGCGGCAAAACGTTGACAATGATGCCCTTGGCCAAAAAGGGCGTATGCGTTTTTTCCTGAATATATTCAGGAAAAAACGCATACGCCCTTTTTGGCCAACCAAGCAACCTGGAAAGGCAAATCAGCGCTACAGAGAAGTCTCGCTTCCCATCGGTCAAAAGGGCCATGCTGAAAAAAGTGTCAAAACCAGAAATGCAGGACAGGCCATGGAGAAATGGGAGCCTTGCTACACTGATGGGCGGGATGTAAATTGCCAACAGCCACTCTGGAGAAGTGTACGGTGTGTCCTGAAACATCTGAAAAACACAGCTTAGAGAGCATAGGGCACTTCCACTCATGGGGGTATAAATTGGGAAAATTAAAAATCAGCAAGACACAAGCACCCCAAAGTTGAGGGCTGCTCTGTTGACAAGGACCTCCACTTCATTCCACCTTCAATATCCCAGGAAAGAGAAAAATGGATAAAGAAGTTGTGGTCCTTATGTACAATGGAATATCACTCAGCCATGAAATCAATGTCATAAGGTTAGTAGCAGCATGATGAGTGGATTTAGGTACGACGATTCTAAGTGAAATAAGTCACACAGAAAAGGACACTTCTCATAAGGTATCACTGATAGAGGGAATGTAAAAACCGTTACACTTGAACTGAATTACAAAACAGAACAGAGTCACACATGCAGAAAACACACTATGGCTGCTTAACGGGAAAGGTGAGGTGGGGTGATACATAAAACAAGGGTATCAAATTAGCTCAGATACCGTTCCATAAACCCAATATGTAGTAGACAAGACCTACTCCTTGCTCAGAGAACTGGACTCAACACGCCCTATTCACTGCACAAGAATATATCTGACTAGTAATAATCTTAAAACCTATGTATTGATATCTCTCTGTTAGTGTGTCAAGTGGGTGTAAAGCGGCATAAACACAGCCGTGAAAAGCAGCTAAACCCCATTATGAAAATAAATTACTTTGAAAAACCCATGAAACAACGACAGTGAAAGAGATAGAAATTCTTACACAATGAGTTCAGGGGCTGTGATGCAACCTGGATTGACCATATCTAGACCCACAGCTGGATGAGACATAAGGGTGGACACTCTTGGGGCTGAGAGGTTTGGTGAGGTTGGGTGAGCAAACGCAGACCCTTTAAAGTAATACTGCGTGGTACCCATCGCATGGGTCCCAAATCTCCAGGTTCAAGGGCATCTTCCTACATCGAAAACATGCATGAGAAACCCAGAAGATGGTACACCGTGTGATGGGGAAAGGTTTCTAAAATGCACCTCATTTCTCATCTCCTTGTGCCCGGGTTCGCCATTCCAGCCGCTTTACTAGCAATCTCCCTACTTGGAGCATCAGCACCTTTAACCTCCTGTTCCGTACAGGTTGCAATTTGTCCGGAGGATGAACGGGAAGACGGGGAACCAACGAGAGACTAGCTCTTGGTGTCGGGACAGGCACAGGTCACTCTATTTTCCCATCAGGAAGAAAAATTAACCACATGCTCAGCCTGCCCCCCGGAACCAGAACAGGGCCTGAAGCCATCCTGCACTTTTGCGGCCAGCTCCCAAAAAAGCGAGTTGTAAAATGGAGGTTCAGGGCACTGCAATTCACAAACCTGCAGAGTTATAAATGATAACTCTCGTCCACAAATATATTGAGGGAAGGCAAAGAAGAGGATTTTAAATCAAGGCAGAATTGCACGAAACAGATTTCAGGAGGTAGATTCGAATCGCCTTTAAAGCACATGAAAAGCGGCAAAATGTTGACAATGATGCCCTTGGCCAAAAAGGGCGTATGCGTTTTTTCCTGAATATATTCAGGAAAAAACGCATACGCCCTTTTTGGCCAACCAAGCAACCTGGAAAGGCAAATCAGCGCTACAAAGAAGTCTCACTTCCCATCGGTCAAAAGGGCCATGCTGAAAAATGTGTCAAAACCAGAAATGCAGGACAGGCCATGGAGAAATGAGAGCCTTGCTACACTGATGGGCGGGATGTAAATTGCCAACAGCCACTCTGGAGAAGTGTACGGTGTGTCCTGAAACATCTGAAAAACACAGCTTAGAGAGCATAGGGCACTTCCACTCATGGGGGTATAAATTGGGAAAATTAAAAATCAGCAAGACACAAGCACCCCAAAGTTGAGGGCTGCTCTGTTGACAAGGACCTCCACTTCATTCCACCTTCAATATCCCAGGAAAGAGAAAAATGGATAAAGAAGTTGTGGTCCTTATGTACAATGGAATATCACTCAGCCATGAAATCAATGTCATAAGGTTAGTAGCAGCATGATGAGTGGATTTAGGTACGACGATTCTAAGTGAAATAAGTCACACAGAAAAGGACACTTCTCATAAGGTATCACTTTTAGAGGGAATGTAAAAACCGTTACACTTGAACTGAATTACAAAACAGAACAGAGTCACACATGCAGAAATCAGACAATGGCTGCTTAACGGGAAAGGTGAGGTGGGGTGATACATAAACCAAGGGTATCAAATTAGCTCAGATACCGTTCCATAAACCCAATATGTAGTAGACAAGACCTACTCCTTGCTCAGAGAACTGGACTCAACACGCCCTATTCACCGCACAAGAATATATCTGACTAGTAATAATCTTAAAACCTATGTATTGATATCTCTCTGTTAGTGTGTCAAGTGGGTGTAAAGCGGCATAAACACAGCCGTGAAAAGCAGCTAAACCCCATTATGAAAATAAATTACTTTGAAAAACCCATGAAACAACGACAGTGAAAGAGATGGAAATTCTTACACAATGAGTTCAGGGGCTGTGATGCAACCTGGATTGACCATATCTAGACCCACAGCTGGATGAGACATAAGGGTGGACACTCTTGGGGCTGAGAGGTTTGGTGAGGTTGGGTGAGCAAACGCAGACCCTTTAAAGTAATACTGCGTGGTACCCATCGCATGGGTCCCAAATCTCCAGGTTCAAGGGCATCTTCCTACATCGAAAACATGCATGAGAAACCCAGAAGATGGTACACCGTGTGATGGGGAAAGGTTTCTAAAACGCACCTCATTTCTCATCTCCTTGTGCCCGGGTTCGCCATTCCAGCCGCTTTACTAGCAATCTCCCTACTTGGAGCATCAGCACCTTTAACCTCCTGTTCCGTACAGGTTGCAATTTGTCCTGAGGATGAACGGGAAGACGGGGAACCAACGAGAGACTAGCTCTTGGTGTCGGGACAGGCACAGGTCACTCTATTTTCCCATCAGGAAGAAGAATTAACCACATGCTCAGCCTGCCCCCCGGAACCAGAACAGGGCCTGAAGCCATCCTGCACTTTTGCGGCCAGCTCCCAAAAAAGCGAGTTGTAAAATGGAGGTTCAGGGCACTGCAATTCACAAACCTGCAGAGTTATAAATGATAACTCTCGTCCACAAATATATTGAGGGAAGGCAAAGAAGAGGATTTTAAATCAAGGCAGAATTGCACGAAACAGATTTCAGGAGGTAGATTCGAATCGCCTTTAAAGCACATGAAAAGCGGCAAAATGTTGACAATGATGCCCTTGGCCAAAAAGGGCGTATGCGTTTTTTCCTGAATATATTCAGGAAAAAACGCATACGCCCTTTTTGGCCAACCAAGCAACCTGGAAAGGCAAATCAGCGCTACAAAGAAGTCTCACTTCCCATCGGTCAAAAGGGCCATGCTGAAAAATGTGTCAAAACCAGAAATGCAGGACAGGCCATGGAGAAATGAGAGCCTTGCTACACTGATGGGCGGGATGTAAATTGCCAACAGCCACTCTGGAGAAGTGTACGGTGTGTCCTGAAACATCTGAAAAACACAGCTTAGAGAGCATAGGGCACTTCCACTCATGGGGGTATAAATTGGGAAAATTAAAAATCAGCAAGACACAAGCACCCCAAAGTTGAGGGCTGCTCTGTTGACAAGGACCTCCACTTCATTCCACCTTCAATATCCCAGGAAAGAGAAAAATGGATAAAGAAGTTGTGGTCCTTATGTACAATGGAATATCACTCAGCCATGAAATCAATGTCATAAGGTTAGTAGCAGCATGATGAGTGGATTTAGGTACGACGATTCTAAGTGAAATAAGTCACACAGAAAAGGACACTTCTCATAAGGTATCACTTTTAGAGGGAATGTAAAAACCGTTACGCTTGAACTGAATTACAAAACAGAACAGAGTCACACATGCAGAAAACAGACAATGGCTGCTTAACGGGAAAGGTGAGGTGGGGTGATACATAAAACAAGGGTATCAAATTAGCTCAGATACCGTTCCATAAACCCAATATGTAGTAGACAAGACCTACTCCTTGCTCAGAGAACTGGACTCAAGACGCCCTATTCACCGCACAAGAATATATCTGACTAGTAATAATCTTAAAACCTATGTATTGATATCTCTCTGTTAGTGTGTCAAGTGGGTGTAAAGCGGCATAAACACAGCCGTGAAAAGCAGCTAAACCCCATTATGAAAATAAATTACTTTGAAAAACCCATGAAACAACGACAGTGAAAGAGATGGAAATTCTTACACAATGAGTTCAGGGGCTGTGATGCAACCTGGATTGACCATATCTAGACCCACAGCTGGATGAGACATAAGGGTGGACACTCTTGGGGCTGAGAGGTTTGGTGAGGTTGGGTGAGCAAACGCAGACCCTTTAAAGTAATACTGCGTGGTACCCATCGCATGGGTCCCAAATCTCCAGGTTCAAGGGCATCTTCCTACATCGAAAACATGCATGAGAAACCCAGAAGATGGTACACCGTGTGATGGGGAAAGGTTTCTAAAATGCACCTCATTTCTCATCTCCTTGTGCCCAGGTTCGCCATTCCAGCCGCTTTACTAGCAATCTCCCTACTTGGAGCATCAGCACCTTTAACCTCCTGTTCCGTACAGGTTGCAATTTGTCCTGAGGATGAACGGGAAGACGGGGAACCAACGAGAGACTAGCTCTTGGTGTCGGGACAGGCACAGGTCACTCTATTTTCCCATCAGGAAGAAGAATTAACCACAGGCTCAGCCTGCCCCCCGGAACCAGAACAGGGCCTGAAGCCATCCTGTGCTTTTGCGGCCAGCTCCCAAAAAAGCGAGTTGTAAAATGGAGGTTCAGGGCACTGCAATTCACAAATCTGCAGAGTTATAAATGATAACTCTCGTCCACAAATATATTGAGGGAAGGCAAAGAAGAGGATTTGAATTCAAGGCAGAATTGCACGAAACAGATTTCAGGAGGTAGATACGAATCGCCTTTAAAGCACATGAAAAGCGGCAAAACGTTGACAATGATGCCCTTGGCCAAAAAGGGCGTATGCGTTTTTTCCTGAATATATTCAGGAAAAAACGCATACGCCCTTTTTGGCCAACCAAGCAACCTGGAAAGGCAAATCAGCGCTACAAAGAAGTCTCACTTCCCATCGGTCAAAAGGGCCATGCTGAAAAAAGTGTCAAAACCAGAAATGCAGGACAGGCCATGGAGAAATGAGAGCCTTGCTACACTGATGGGCGGGATGTAAATTGCCAACAGCCACTCTGGAGAAGTGTACGGTGTGTCCTGAAACATCTGAAAAACACAGCTTAGAGAGCATAGGGCACTTCCACTCATGGGGGTATAAATTGGGAAAATGAAAAATCAGCAAGACACAAGCACCCCAAAGTTTAGGGCTGCTCTGTTGACAAGGACCTCCACTTCATTCCACCTTCAATATCCCAGGAAAGAGAAAAATGGATAAAGAAGTTGTGGTCCTTATGTACAATGGAATATCACTCAGCCATGAAATCAATGTCATAAGGTTAGTAGCAGCATGATGAGTGGATTTAGGTACGATGATTCTAAGTGAAATAAGTCACACAGAAAAGGACACTTCTCATAAGGTATCACTTTTAGAGGGAATGTAAAAACCGTTACACTTGAACTGAATTACAAAACAGAACAGAGTCACACATGCAGAAAACAGACAATGGCTGCTTAACGGGAAAGGTGAGGTGGGGTGATACATAAACCAAGGGTATCAAATTAGCTCAGATACCGTTCCATAAACCCAATATGTAGTAGACAAGACCTACTCCTTGCTCAGAGAACTGGACTCAAGACGCCCTATTCACCGCACAAGAATATATCTGACTAGTAATAATCTTAAAACCTATGTATTGATATCTCTCTGTTAGTGTGTCAAGTGGGTGTAAAGCGGCATAAACACAGCCGTGAAAAGCAGCTAAACCCCATTATGAAAATAAATTACTTTGAAAAACCCATGAAACAACGACAGTGAAAGAGATGGAAATTCTTACACAATGAGTTCAGGGGCTGTGATGCAACCTGGATTGACCATATCTAGACCCACAGCTGGATGAGACATAAGGGTGGACACTCTTGGGGCTGAGAGGTTTGGTGAGGTTGGGTGAACAAACGCAGACCCTTTAAAGTAATACTGCGTGGTACCCATCGCATGGGTCCCAAATCTCCAGGTTCAAGGGCATCTTCCTACATCGAAAACATGCATGAGAAACCCAGAAGATGGTACACCGTGTGATGGGGAAAGGTTTCTAAAATGCACCTCATTTCTCATCTCCTTGTGCCCGGGTTCGCCATTCCAGCCGCTTTACTAGCAATCTCCCTACTTGGAGCATCAGCACCTTTAACCTCCTGTTCCGTACAGGTTGCAATTTGTCCTGAGGATGAACGGGAAGACGGGGAACCAACGAGAGACTAGCTCTTGGTGTCGGGACAGGCACAGGTCACTCTATTTTCCCATCAGGAAGAAGAATTAACCACAGGCTCAGCCTGCCCCCCGGAACCAGAACAGGGCCTGAAGCCATCCTGTGCTTTTGCGGCCAGCTCCCAAAAAAGCGAGTTGTAAAATGGAGGTTCAGGGCACTGCAATTCACAAACCTGCAGAGTTATAAATGATAACTCTCGTCCACCAATATATTGAGGGAAGGCAAAGAAGAGGATTTGAAATCAAGACAGAATTGCACGAAACAGATTTCAGGAGGTAGATACGAATCGCCTTTAAAGCACATGAAAAGCGGCAAAACGTTGACAATGATGCCCTTGGCCAAAAAGGGCGTATGCGTTTTTTCCTGAATATATTCAGGAAAAAACGCATACGCCCTTTTTGGCCAACCAAGCAACCTGGAAAGGCAAATCAGCGCTACAGAGAAGTCTCGCTTCCCATCGGTCAAAAGGGCCATGCTGAAAAAAGTGTCAAAACCAGAAATGCAGGACAGGCCATGGAGAAATGGGAGCCTTGCTACACTGATGGGCGGGATGTAAATTGCCAACAGCCACTCTGGAGAAGTGTACGGTGTGTCCTGAAACATCTGAAAAACACAGCTTAGAGAGCATAGGGCACTTCCACTCATGGGGGTATAAATTGGGAAAATGAAAAATCAGCAAGACACAAGCACCCCAAAGTTGAGGGCTGCTCTGTTGACAAGGACCTCCACTTCATTCCACCTTAAATATCCCAGGAAAGAGAAAAATGGATAAAGAAGTTGTGGTCCTTATGTACAATGGAATATCACTCAGCCATGAAATCAATGTCATAAGGTTAGTAGCAGCATGATGAGTGGATTTAGGTACGACGATTCTAAGTGAAATAAGTCACACAGAAAAGGACACTTCTCATAAGGTATCACTGATAGAGGGAATGTAAAAACCGTTACACTTGAACTGAATTACAAAACAGAACAGAGTCACACATGCAGAAAACACACTATGGCTGCTTAACGGGAAAGGTGAGGTGGGGTGATACATAAAACAAGGGTATCAAATTAGCTCAGATACCGTTCCATAAACCCAATATGTAGTAGACAAGACCTACTCCTTGCTCAGAGAACTGGACTCAACACGCCCTATTCACTGCACAAGAATATATCTGACTAGTAATAATCTTAAAACCTATGTATTGATATCTCTCTGTTAGTGTGTCAAGTGGGTGTAAAGCGGCATAAACACAGCCGTGAAAAGCAGCTAAACCCCATTATGAAAATAAATTACTTTGAAAAACCCATGAAACAACGACAGTGAAAGAGATAGAAATTCTTACACAATGAGTTCAGGGGCTGTGATGCAACCTGGATTGACCATATCTAGACCCACAGCTGGATGAGACATAAGGGTGGACACTCTTGGGGCTGAGAGGTTTGGTGAGGTTGGGTGAGCAAACGCAGACCCTTTAAAGTAATACTGCGTGGTACCCATCGCATGGGTCCCAAATCTCCAGGTTCAAGGGCATCTTCCTACATCGAAAACATGCATGAGAAACCCAGAAGATGGTACACCGTGTGATGGGGAAAGGTTTCTAAAATGCACCTCATTTCTCATCTCCTTGTGCCCGGGTTCGCCATTCCAGCCGCTTTACTAGCAATCTCCCTACTTGGAGCATCAGCACCTTTAACCTCCTGTTCCGTACAGGTTGCAATTTGTCCTGAGGATGAACGGGAAGACGGGGAACCAACGAGAGACTAGCTCTTGGTGTCGGGACAGGCACAGGTCACTCTATTTTCCCATCAGGAAGAAGAATTAACCACATGCTCAGCCTGCCCCCCGGAAGCAGAACAGGGCCTGAAGCCATCCTGCACTTTTGCGGCCAGCTCCCAAAAAAGCGAGTTGTAAAATGGAGGTTCAGGGCACTGCAATTCACAAACCTGCAGAGTTATAAATGATAACTCTCGTCCACAAATATATTGAGGGAAGGCAAAGAAGAGGATTTTAAATCAAGGCAGAATTGCAGGAAACAGATTTCAGGAGGTAGATTCGAATCGCCTTTAAAGCACATGAAAAGCGGCAAAATGTTGACAATGATGCCCTTGGCCAAAAAGGGCGTATGCGTTTTTTCCTGAATATATTCAGGAAAAAACGCATACGCCCTTTTTGGCCAACCAAGCAACCTGGAAAGGCAAATCAGCGCTACAAAGAAGTCTCACTTCCCATCGGTCAAAAGGGCCATGCTGAAAAATGTGTCAAAACCAGAAATGCAGGACAGGCCATGGAGAAATGAGAGCCTTGCTACACTGATGGGCGGGATGTAAATTGCCAACAGCCACTCTGGAGAAGTGTACGGTGTGTCCTGAAACATCTGAAAAACACAGCTTAGAGAGCATAGGGCACTTCCACTCATGGGGGTATAAATTGGGAAAATTAAAAATCAGCAAGACACAAGCACCCCAAAGTTGAGGGCTGCTCTGTTGACAAGGACCTCCACTTCATTCCACCTTCAATATCCCAGGAAAGAGAAAAATGGATAAAGAAGTTGTGGTCCTTATGTACAATGGAATATCACTCAGCCATGAAATCAATGTCATAAGGTTAGTAGCAGCATGATGAGTGGATTTAGGTACGACGATTCTAAGTGAAATAAGTCACACAGAAAAGGACACTTCTCATAAGGTATCACTTTTAGAGGGAATGTAAAAACCGTTACACTTGAACTGAATTACAAAACAGAACAGAGTCACACATGCAGAAATCAGACAATGGCTGCTTAACGGGAAAGGTGAGGTGGGGTGATACATAAACCAAGGGTATCAAATTAGCTCAGATACCGTTCCATAAACCCAATATGTAGTAGACAAGACCTACTCCTTGCTCAGAGAACTGGACTCAACACGCCCTATTCACCGCACAAGAATATATCTGACTAGTAATAATCTTAAAACCTATGTATTGATATCTCTCTGTTAGTGTGTCAAGTGGGTGTAAAGCGGCATAAACACAGCCGTGAAAAGCAGCTAAACCCCATTATGAAAATAAATTACTTTGAAAAACCCATGAAACAACGACAGTGAAAGAGATGGAAATTCTTACACAATGAGTTCAGGGGCTGTGATGCAACCTGGATTGACCATATCTAGACCCACAGCTGGATGAGACATAAGGGTGGACACTCTTGGGGCTGAGAGGTTTGGTGAGGTTGGGTGAGCAAACGCAGACCCTTTAAAGTAATACTGCGTGGTACCCATCGCATGGGTCCCAAATCTCCAGGTTCAAGGGCATCTTCCTACATCGAAAACATGCATGAGAAACCCAGAAGATGGTACACCGTGTGATGGGGAAAGGTTTCTAAAACGCACCTCATTTCTCATCTCCTTGTGCCCGGGTTCGCCATTCCAGCCGCTTTACTAGCAATCTCCCTACTTGGAGCATCAGCACCTTTAACCTCCTGTTCCGTACAGGTTGCAATTTGTCCTGAGGATGAACGGGAAGACGGGGAACCAACGAGAGACTAGCTCTTGGTGTCGGGACAGGCACAGGTCACTCTATTTTCCCATCAGGAAGAAGAATTAACCACATGCTCAGCCTGCCCCCCGGAACCAGAACAGGGCCTGAAGCCATCCTGCACTTTTGCGGCCAGCTCCCAAAAAAGCGAGTTGTAAAATGGAGGTTCAGGGCACTGCAATTCACAAACCTGCAGAGTTATAAATGATAACTCTCGTCCACAAATATATTGAGGGAAGGCAAAGAAGAGGATTTTAAATCAAAGCAGAATTGCACGAAACAGATTTCAGGAGGTAGATTCGAATCGCCTTTAAAGCACATGAAAAGCGGCAAAATGTTGACAATGATGCCCTTGGCCAAAAAGGGCGTATGCGTTTTTTCCTGAATATATTCAGGAAAAAACGCATACGCCCTTTTTGGCCAACCAAGCAACCTGGAAAGGCAAATCAGCGCTACAAAGAAGTCTCACTTCCCATCGGTCAAAAGGGCCATGCTGAAAAATGTGTCAAAACCAGAAATGCAGGACAGGCCATGGAGAAATGAGAGCCTTGCTACACTGATGGGCGGGATGTAAATTGCCAACAGCCACTCTGGAGAAGTGTACGGTGTGTCCTGAAACATCTGAAAAACACAGCTTAGAGAGCATAGGGCACTTCCACTCATGGGGGTATAAATTGGGAAAATTAAAAATCAGCAAGACACAAGCACCCCAAAGTTGAGGGCTGCTCTGTTGACAAGGACCTCCACTTCATTCCACCTTCAATATCCCAGGAAAGAGAAAAATGGATAAAGAAGTTGTGGTCCTTATGTACAATGGAATATCACTCAGCCATGAAATCAATGTCATAAGGTTAGTAGCAGCATGATGAGTGGATTTAGGTACGACGATTCTAAGTGAAATAAGTCACACAGAAAAGGACACTTCTCATAAGGTATCACTTTTAGAGGGAATGTAAAAACCGTTACACTTGAACTGAATTACAAAACAGAACAGAGTCACACATGCAGAAAACAGACAATGGCTGCTTAACGGGAAAGGTGAGGTGGGGTGATACATAAAACAAGGGTATCAAATTAGCTCAGATACCGTTCCATAAACCCAATATGTAGTAGACAAGACCTACTCCTTGCTCAGAGAACTGGACTCAAGACGCCCTATTCACCGCACAAGAATATATCTGACTAGTAATAATCTTAAAACCTATGTATTGATATCTCTCTGTTAGTGTGTCAAGTGGGTGTAAAGCGGCATAAACACAGCCGTGAAAAGCAGCTAAACCCCATTATGAAAATAAATTACTTTGAAAAACCCATGAAACAACGACAGTGAAAGAGATGGAAATTCTTACACAATGAGTTCAGGGGCTGTGATGCAACCTGGATTGACCATATCTAGACCCACAGCTGGATGAGACATAAGGGTGGACACTCTTGGGGCTGAGAGGTTTGGTGAGGTTGGGTGAGCAAACGCAGACCCTTTAAAGTAATACTGCGTGGTACCCATCGCATGGGTCCCAAATCTCCAGGTTCAAGGGCATCTTCCTACATCGAAAACATGCATGAGAAACCCAGAAGATGGTACACCGTGTGATGGGGAAAGGTTTCTAAAATGCACCTCATTTCTCATCTCCTTGTGCCCAGGTTCGCCATTCCAGCCGCTTTACTAGCAATCTCCCTACTTGGAGCATCAGCACCTTTAACCTCCTGTTCCGTACAGGTTGCAATTTGTCCTGAGGATGAACGGGAAGACGGGGAACCAACGAGAGACTAGCTCTTGGTGTCGGGACAGGCACAGGTCACTCTATTTTCCCATCAGGAAGAAGAATTAACCACAGGCTCAGCCTGCCCCCCGGAACCAGAACAGGGCCTGAAGCCATCCTGTGCTTTTGCGGCCAGCTCCCAAAAAAGCGAGTTGTAAAATGGAGGTTCAGGGCACTGCAATTCACAAATCTGCAGAGTTATAAATGATAACTCTCGTCCACAAATATATTGAGGGAAGGCAAAGAAGAGGATTTGAATTCAAGGCAGAATTGCACGAAACAGATTTCAGGAGGTAGATACGAATCGCCTTTAAAGCACATGAAAAGCGGCAAAACGTTGACAATGATGCCCTTGGCCAAAAAGGGCGTATGCGTTTTTTCCTGAATATATTCAGGAAAAAACGCATACGCCCTTTTTGGCCAACCAAGCAACCTGGAAAGGCAAATCAGCGCTACAAAGAAGTCTCACTTCCCATCGGTCAAAAGGGCCATGCTGAAAAAAGTGTCAAAACCAGAAATGCAGGACAGGCCATGGAGAAATGAGAGCCTTGCTACACTGATGGGCGGGATGTAAATTGCCAACAGCCACTCTGGAGAAGTGTACGGTGTGTCCTGAAACATCTGAAAAACACAGCTTAGAGAGCATAGGGCACTTCCACTCATGGGGGTATAAATTGGGAAAATGAAAAATCAGCAAGACACAAGCACCCCAAAGTTTAGGGCTGCTCTGTTGACAAGGACCTCCACTTCATTCCACCTTCAATATCCCAGGAAAGAGAAAAATGGATAAAGAAGTTGTGGTCCTTATGTACAATGGAATATCACTCAGCCATGAAATCAATGTCATAAGGTTAGTAGCAGCATGATGAGTGGATTTAGGTACGATGATTCTAAGTGAAATAAGTCACACAGAAAAGGACACTTCTCATAAGGTATCACTTTTAGAGGGAATGTAAAAACCGTTACACTTGAACTGAATTACAAAACAGAACAGAGTCACACATGCAGAAAACAGACAATGGCTGCTTAACGGGAAAGGTGAGGTGGGGTGATACATAAACCAAGGGTATCAAATTAGCTCAGATACCGTTCCATAAACCCAATATGTAGTAGACAAGACCTACTCCTTGCTCAGAGAACTGGACTCAAGACGCCCTATTCACCGCACAAGAATATATCTGACTAGTAATAATCTTAAAACCTATGTATTGATATCTCTCTGTTAGTGTGTCAAGTGGGTGTAAAGCGGCATAAACACAGCCGTGAAAAGCAGCTAAACCCCATTATGAAAATAAATTACTTTGAAAAACCCATGAAACAACGACAGTGAAAGAGATGGAAATTCTTACACAATGAGTTCAGGGGCTGTGATGCAACCTGGATTGACCATATCTAGACCCACAGCTGGATGAGACATAAGGGTGGACACTCTTGGGGCTGAGAGGTTTGGTGAGGTTGGGTGAACAAACGCAGACCCTTTAAAGTAATACTGCGTGGTACCCATCGCATGGGTCCCAAATCTCCAGGTTCAAGGGCATCTTCCTACATCGAAAACATGCATGAGAAACCCAGAAGATGGTACACCGTGTGATGGGGAAAGGTTTCTAAAATGCACCTCATTTCTCATCTCCTTGTGCCCGGGTTCGCCATTCCAGCCGCTTTACTAGCAATCTCCCTACTTGGAGCATCAGCACCTTTAACCTCCTGTTCCGTACAGGTTGCAATTTGTCCTGAGGATGAACGGGAAGACGGGGAACCAACGAGAGACTAGCTCTTGGTGTCGGGACAGGCACAGGTCACTCTATTTTCCCATCAGGAAGAAGAATTAACCACAGGCTCAGCCTGCCCCCCGGAACCAGAACAGGGCCTGAAGCCATCCTGTGCTTTTGCGGCCAGCTCCCAAAAAAGCGAGTTGTAAAATGGAGGTTCAGGGCACTGCAATTCACAAACCTGCAGAGTTATAAATGATAACTCTCGTCCACCAATATATTGAGGGAAGGCAAAGAAGAGGATTTGAAATCAAGACAGAATTGCACGAAACAGATTTCAGGAGGTAGATACGAATCGCCTTTAAAGCACATGAAAAGCGGCAAAACGTTGACAATGATGCCCTTGGCCAAAAAGGGCGTATGCGTTTTTTCCTGAATATATTCAGGAAAAAACGCATACGCCCTTTTTGGCCAACCAAGCAACCTGGAAAGGCAAATCAGCGCTACAGAGAAGTCTCGCTTCCCATCGGTCAAAAGGGCCATGCTGAAAAAAGTGTCAAAACCAGAAATGCAGGACAGGCCATGGAGAAATGGGAGCCTTGCTACACTGATGGGCGGGATGTAAATTGCCAACAGCCACTCTGGAGAAGTGTACGGTGTGTCCTGAAACATCTGAAAAACACAGCTTAGAGAGCATAGGGCACTTCCACTCATGGGGGTATAAATTGGGAAAATTAAAAATCAGCAAGACACAAGCACCCCAAAGTTGAGGGCTGCTCTGTTGACAAGGACCTCCACTTCATTCCACCTTCAATATCCCAGGAAAGAGAAAAATGGATAAAGAAGTTGTGGTCCTTATGTACAATGGAATATCACTCAGCCATGAAATCAATGTCATAAGGTTAGTAGCAGCATGATGAGTGGATTTAGGTACGACGATTCTAAGTGAAATAAGTCACACAGAAAAGGACACTTCTCATAAGGTATCACTGATAGAGGGAATGTAAAAACCGTTACACTTGAACTGAATTACAAAACAGAACAGAGTCACACATGCAGAAAACACACTATGGCTGCTTAACGGGAAAGGTGAGGTGGGGTGATACATAAAACAAGGGTATCAAATTAGCTCAGATACCGTTCCATAAACCCAATATGTAGTAGACAAGACCTACTCCTTGCTCAGAGAACTGGACTCAACACGCCCTATTCACTGCACAAGAATATATCTGACTAGTAATAATCTTAAAACCTATGTATTGATATCTCTCTGTTAGTGTGTCAAGTGGGTGTAAAGCGGCATAAACACAGCCGTGAAAAGCAGCTAAACCCCATTATGAAAATAAATTACTTTGAAAAACCCATGAAACAACGACAGTGAAAGAGATAGAAATTCTTACACAATGAGTTCAGGGGCTGTGATGCAACCTGGATTGACCATATCTAGACCCACAGCTGGATGAGACATAAGGGTGGACACTCTTGGGGCTGAGAGGTTTGGTGAGGTTGGGTGAGCAAACGCAGACCCTTTAAAGTAATACTGCGTGGTACCCATCGCATGGGTCCCAAATCTCCAGGTTCAAGGGCATCTTCCTACATCGAAAACATGCATGAGAAACCCAGAAGATGGTACACCGTGTGATGGGGAAAGGTTTCTAAAATGCACCTCATTTCTCATCTCCTTGTGCCCGGGTTCGCCATTCCAGCCGCTTTACTAGCAATCTCCCTACTTGGAGCATCAGCACCTTTAACCTCCTGTTCCGTACAGGTTGCAATTTGTCCTGAGGATGAACGGGAAGACGGGGAACCAACGAGAGACTAGCTCTTGGTGTCGGGACAGGCACAGGTCACTCTATTTTCCCATCAGGAAGAAGAATTAACCACATGCTCAGCCTGCCCCCCGGAAGCAGAACAGGGCCTGAAGCCATCCTGCACTTTTGCGGCCAGCTCCCAAAAAAGCGAGTTGTAAAATGGAGGTTCAGGGCACTGCAATTCACAAACCTGCAGAGTTATAAATGATAACTCTCGTCCACAAATATATTGAGGGAAGGCAAAGAAGAGGATTTTAAATCAAGGCAGAATTGCAGGAAACAGATTTCAGGAGGTAGATTCGAATCGCCTTTAAAGCACATGAAAAGCGGCAAAATGTTGACAATGATGCCCTTGGCCAAAAAGGGCGTATGCGTTTTTTCCTGAATATATTCAGGAAAAAACGCATACGCCCTTTTTGGCCAACCAAGCAACCTGGAAAGGCAAATCAGCGCTACAAAGAAGTCTCACTTCCCATCGGTCAAAAGGGCCATGCTGAAAAATGTGTCAAAACCAGAAATGCAGGACAGGCCATGGAGAAATGAGAGCCTTGCTACACTGATGGGCGGGATGTAAATTGCCAACAGCCACTCTGGAGAAGTGTACGGTGTGTCCTGAAACATCTGAAAAACACAGCTTAGAGAGCATAGGGCACTTCCACTCATGGGGGTATAAATTGGGAAAATTAAAAATCAGCAAGACACAAGCACCCCAAAGTTGAGGGCTGCTCTGTTGACAAGGACCTCCACTTCATTCCACCTTCAATATCCCAGGAAAGAGAAAAATGGATAAAGAAGTTGTGGTCCTTATGTACAATGGAATATCACTCAGCCATGAAATCAATGTCATAAGGTTAGTAGCAGCATGATGAGTGGATTTAGGTACGACGATTCTAAGTGAAATAAGTCACACAGAAAAGGACACTTCTCATAAGGTATCACTTTTAGAGGGAATGTAAAAACCGTTACACTTGAACTGAATTACAAAACAGAACAGAGTCACACATGCAGAAAACAGACAATGGCTGCTTAACGGGAAAGGTGAGGTGGGGTGATACATAAACCAAGGGTATCAAATTAGCTCAGATACCGTTCCATAAACCCAATATGTAGTAGACAAGACCTACTCCTTGCTCAGAGAACTGGACTCAAGACGCCCTATTCACCGCACAAGAATATATCTGACTAGTAATAATCTTAAAACCTATGTATTGATATCTCTCTGTTAGTGTGTCAAGTGGGTGTAAAGCGGCATAAACACAGCCGTGAAAAGCAGCTAAACCCCATTATGAAAATAAATTACTTTGAAAAACCCATGAAACAACGACAGTGAAAGAGATGGAAATTCTTACACAATGAGTTCAGGGGCTGTGATGCAACCTGGATTGACCATATCTAGACCCACAGCTGGATGAGACATAAGGGTGGACACTCTTGGGGCTGAGAGGTTTGGTGAGGTTGGGTGAACAAACGCAGACCCTTTAAAGTAATACTGCGTGGTACCCATCGCATGGGTCCCAAATCTCCAGCTTCAAGGGCATCTTCCTACATCGAAAACATGCATGAGAAACCCAGAAGATGGTACACCGTGTGATGGGGAAAGGTTTCTAAAATGCACCTCATTTCTCATCTCCTTGTGCCCGGGTTCGCCATTCCAGCCGCTTTACTAGCAATCTCCCTACTTGGAGCATCAGCACCTTTAACCTCCTGTTCCGTACAGGTTGCAATTTGTCCTGAGGATGAACGGGAAGACGGGGAACCAACGAGAGACTAGCTCTTGGTGTCGGGACAGGCACAGGTCACTCTATTTTCCCATCAGGAAGAAGAATTAACCACAGGCTCAGCCTGCCCCCCGGAACCAGAACAGGGCCTGAAGCCATCCTGTGCTTTTGCGGCCAGCTCCCAAAAAAGCGAGTTGTAAAATGGAGGTTCAGGGCACTGCAATTCACAAACCTGCAGAGTTATAAATGATAACTCTCGTCCACCAATATATTGAGGGAAGGCAAAGAAGAGGATTTGAAATCAAGACAGAATTGCACGAAACAGATTTCAGGAGGTAGATACGAATCGCCTTTAAAGCACATGAAAAGCGGCAAAACGTTGACAATGATGCCCTTGGCCAAAAAGGGCGTATGCGTTTTTTCCTGAATATATTCAGGAAAAAACGCATACGCCCTTTTTGGCCAACCAAGCAACCTGGAAAGGCAAATCAGCGCTACAGAGAAGTCTCGCTTCCCATCGGTCAAAAGGGCCATGCTGAAAAAAGTGTCAAAACCAGAAATGCAGGACAGGCCATGGAGAAATGGGAGCCTTGCTACACTGATGGGCGGGATGTAAATTGCCAACAGCCACTCTGGAGAAGTGTACGGTGTGTCCTGAAACATCTGAAAAACACAGCTTAGAGAGCATAGGGCACTTCCACTCATGGGGGTATAAATTGGGAAAATGAAAAATCAGCAAGACACAAGCACCCCAAAGTTGAGGGCTGCTCTGTTGACAAGGACCTCCACTTCATTCCACCTTCAATATCCCAGGAAAGAGAAAAATGGATAAAGAAGTTGTGGTCCTTATGTACAATGGAATATCACTCAGCCATGAAATCAATGTCATAAGGTTAGTAGCAGCATGATGAGTGGATTTAGGTACGACGATTCTAAGTGAAATAAGTCACACAGAAAAGGACACTTCTCATAAGGTATCACTGATAGAGGGAATGTAAAAACCGTTACACTTGAACTGAATTACAAAACAGAACAGAGTCACACATGCAGAAAACACACTATGGCTGCTTAACGGGAAAGGTGAGGTGGGGTGATACATAAAACAAGGGTATCAAATTAGCTCAGATACCGTTCCATAAACCCAATATGTAGTAGACAAGACCTACTCCTTGCTCAGAGAACTGGACTCAACACGCCCTATTCACTGCACAAGAATATATCTGACTAGTAATAATCTTAAAACCTATGTATTGATATCTCTCTGTTAGTGTGTCAAGTGGGTGTAAAGCGGCATAAACACAGCCGTGAAAAGCAGCTAAACCCCATTATGAAAATAAATTACTTTGAAAAACCCATGAAACAACGACAGTGAAAGAGATAGAAATTCTTACACAATGAGTTCAGGGGCTGTGATGCAACCTGGATTGACCATATCTAGACCCACAGCTGGATGAGACATAAGGGTGGACACTCTTGGGGCTGAGAGGTTTGGTGAGGTTGGGTGAGCAAACGCAGACCCTTTAAAGTAATACTGCGTGGTACCCATCGCATGGGTCCCAAATCTCCAGGTTCAAGGGCATCTTCCTACATCGAAAACATGCATGAGAAACCCAGAAGATGGTACACCGTGTGATGGGGAAAGGTTTCTAAAATGCACCTCATTTCTCATCTCCTTGTGCCCGGGTTCGCCATTCCAGCCGCTTTACTAGCAATCTCCCTACTTGGAGCATCAGCACCTTTAACCTCCTGTTCCGTACAGGTTGCAATTTGTCCTGAGGATGAACGGGAAGACGGGGAACCAACGAGAGACTAGCTCTTGGTGTCGGGACAGGCACAGGTCACTCTATTTTCCCATCAGGAAGAAAAATTAACCACATGCTCAGCCTGCCCCCCGGAACCAGAACAGGGCCTGAAGCCATCCTGCACTTTTGCGGCCAGCTCCCAAAAAAGCGAGTTGTAAAATGGAGGTTCAGGGCACTGCAATTCACAAACCTGCAGAGTTATAAATGATAACTCTCGTCCACAAATATATTGAGGGAAGGCAAAGAAGAGGATTTTAAATCAAGGCAGAATTGCAGGAAACAGATTTCAGGAGGTAGATTCGAATCGCCTTTAAAGCACATGAAAAGCGGCAAAATGTTGACAATGATGCCCTTGGCCAAAAAGGGCGTATGCGTTTTTTCCTGAATATATTCAGGAAAAAACGCATACGCCCTTTTTGGCCAACCAAGCAACCTGGAAAGGCAAATCAGCGCTACAAAGAAGTCTCACTTCCCATCGGTCAAAAGGGCCATGCTGAAAAATGTGTCAAAACCAGAAATGCAGGACAGGCCATGGAGAAATGAGAGCCTTGCTACACTGATGGGCGGGATGTAAATTGCCAACAGCCACTCTGGAGAAGTGTACGGTGTGTCCTGAAACATCTGAAAAACACAGCTTAGAGAGCATAGGGCACTTCCACTCATGGGGGTATAAATTGGGAAAATTAAAAATCAGCAAGACACAAGCACCCCAAAGTTGAGGGCTGCTCTGTTGACAAGGACCTCCACTTCATTCCACCTTCAATATCCCAGGAAAGAGAAAAATGGATAAAGAAGTTGTGGTCCTTATGTACAATGGAATATCACTCAGCCATGAAATCAATGTCATAAGGTTAGTAGCAGCATGATGAGTGGATTTAGGTACGACGATTCTAAGTGAAATAAGTCACACAGAAAAGGACACTTCTCATAAGGTATCACTGATAGAGGGAATGTAAAAACCGTTACACTTGAACTGAATTACAAAACAGAACAGAGTCACACATGCAGAAAACACACTATGGCTGCTTAACGGGAAAGGTGAGGTGGGGTGATACATAAAACAAGGGTATCAAATTAGCTCAGATACCGTTCCATAAACCCAATATGTAGTAGACAAGACCTACTCCTTGCTCAGAGAACTGGACTCAACACGCCCTATTCACTGCACAAGAATATATCTGACTAGTAATAATCTTAAAACCTATGTATTGATATCTCTCTGTTAGTGTGTCAAGTGGGTGTAAAGCGGCATAAACACAGCCGTGAAAAGCAGCTAAACCCCATTATGAAAATAAATTACTTTGAAAAACCCATGAAACAACGACAGTGAAAGAGATAGAAATTCTTACACAATGAGTTCAGGGGCTGTGATGCAACCTGGATTGACCATATCTAGACCCACAGCTGGATGAGACATAAGGGTGGACACTCTTGGGGCTGAGAGGTTTGGTGAGGTTGGGTGAGCAAACGCAGACCCTTTAAAGTAATACTGCGTGGTACCCATCGCATGGGTCCCAAATCTCCAGGTTCAAGGGCATCTTCCTACATCGAAAACATGCATGAGAAACCCAGAAGATGGTACACCGTGTGATGGGGAAAGGTTTCTAAAATGCACCTCATTTCTCATCTCCTTGTGCCCGGGTTCGCCATTCCAGCCGCTTTACTAGCAATCTCCCTACTTGGAGCATCAGCACCTTTAACCTCCTGTTCCGTACAGGTTGCAATTTGTCCTGAGGATGAACGGGAAGACGGGGAACCAACGAGAGACTAGCTCTTGGTGTCGGGACAGGCACAGGTCACTCTATTTTCCCATCAGGAAGAAAAATTAACCACATGCTCAGCCTGCCCCCCGGAACCAGAACAGGGCCTGAAGCCATCCTGCACTTTTGCGGCCAGCTCCCAAAAAAGCGAGTTGTAAAATGGAGGTTCAGGGCACTGCAATTCACAAACCTGCAGAGTTATAAATGATAACTCTCGTCCACAAATATATTGAGGGAAGGCAAAGAAGAGGATTTTAAATCAAGGCAGAATTGCAGGAAACAGATTTCAGGAGGTAGATTCGAATCGCCTTTAAAGCACATGAAAAGCGGCAAAATGTTGACAATGATGCCCTTGGCCAAAAAGGGCGTATGCGTTTTTTCCTGAATATATTCAGGAAAAAACGCATACGCCCTTTTTGGCCAACCAAGCAACCTGGAAAGGCAAATCAGCGCTACAAAGAAGTCTCACTTCCCATCGGTCAAAAGGGCCATGCTGAAAAATGTGTCAAAACCAGAAATGCAGGAGAGGCCATGGAGAAATGAGAGCCTTGCTACACTGATGGGCGGGATGTAAATTGCCAACAGCCACTCTGGAGAAGTGTACGGTGTGTCCTGAAACATCTGAAAAACACAGCTTAGAGAGCATAGGGCACTTCCACTCATGGGGGTATAAATTGGGAAAATTAAAAATCAGCAAGACACAAGCACCCCAAAGTTGAGGGCTGCTCTGTTGACAAGGACCTCCACTTCATTCCACCTTCAATATCCCAGGAAAGAGAAAAATGGATAAAGAAGTTGTGGTCCTTATGTACAATGGAATATCACTCAGCCATGAAATCAATGTCATAAGGTTAGTAGCAGCATGATGAGTGGATTTAGGTACGACGATTCTAAGTGAAATAAGTCACACAGAAAAGGACACTTCTCATAAGGTATCACTTTTAGAGGGAATGTAAAAACCGTTACACTTGAACTGAATTACAAAACAGAACAGAGTCACACATGCAGAAATCAGACAATGGCTGCTTAACGGGAAAGGTGAGGTGGGGTGATACATAAACCAAGGGTATCAAATTAGCTCAGATACCGTTCCATAAACCCAATATGTAGTAGACAAGACCTACTCCTTGCTCAGAGAACTGGACTCAAGACGCCCTATTCACCGCACAAGAATATATCTGACTAGTAATAATCTTAAAACCTATGTATTGATATCTCTCTGTTAGTGTGTCAAATGGGTGTAAAGCGGCATAAACACAGCCGTGAAAAGCAGCTAAACCCCATTATGAAAATAAATTACTTTGAAAAACCCATGAAACAACGACAGTGAAAGAGATGGAAATTCTTACACAATGAGTTCAGGGGCTGTGATGCAACCTGGATTGACCATATCTAGACCCACAGCTGGATGAGACATAAGGGTGGACACTCTTGGGGCTGAGAGGTTTGGTGAGGTTGGGTGAGCAAACGCAGACCCTTTAAAGTAATACTGCGTGGTACCCATCGCATGGGTCCCAAATCTCCAGGTTCAAGGGCATCTTCCTACATCGAAAACATGCATGAGAAACCCAGAAGATGGTACACCGTGTGATGGGGAAAGGTTTCTAAAACGCACCTCATTTCTCATCTCCTTGTGCCCGGGTTCGCCATTCCAGCCGCTTTACTAGCAATCTCCCTACTTGGAGCATCAGCACCTTTAACCTCCTGTTCCGTACAGGTTGCAATTTGTCCTGAGGATGAACGGGAAGACGGGGAACCAACGAGAGACTAGCTCTTGGTGTCGGGACAGGCACAGGTCACTCTATTTTCCCATCAGGAAGAAGAATTAACCACATGCTCAGCCTGCCCCCCGGAACCAGAACAGGGCCTGAAGCCATCCTGCACTTTTGCGGCCAGCTCCCAAAAAAGCGAGTTGTAAAATGGAGGTTCAGGGCACTGCAATTCACAAACCTGCAGAGTTATAAATGATAACTCTCGTCCACAAATATATTGAGGGAAGGCAAAGAAGAGGATTTTAAATCAAGGCAGAATTGCAGGAAACAGATTTCAGGAGGTAGATTCGAATCGCCTTTAAAGCACATGAAAAGCGGCAAAATGTTGACAATGATGCCCTTGGCCAAAAAGGGCGTATGCGTTTTTTCCTGAATATATTCAGGAAAAAACGCATACGCCCTTTTTGGCCAACCAAGCAACCTGGAAAGGCAAATCAGCGCTACAAAGAAGTCTCACTTCCCATCGGTCAAAAGGGCCATGCTGAAAAATGTGTCAAAACCAGAAATGCAGGACAGGCCATGGAGAAATGAGAGCCTTGCTACACTGATGGGCGGGATGTAAATTGCCAACAGCCACTCTGGAGAAGTGTACGGTGTGTCCTGAAACATCTGAAAAACACAGCTTAGAGAGCATAGGGCACTTCCACTCATGGGGGTATAAATTGGGAAAATTAAAAATCAGCAAGACACAAGCACCCCAAAGTTGAGGGCTGCTCTGTTGACAAGGACCTCCACTTCATTCCACCTTCAATATCCCAGGAAAGAGAAAAATGGATAAAGAAGTTGTGGTCCTTATGTACAATGGAATATCACTCAGCCATGAAATCAATGTCATAAGGTTAGTAGCAGCATGATGAGTGGATTTAGGTACGACGATTCTAAGTGAAATAAGTCACACAGAAAAGGACACTTCTCATAAGGTATCACTTTTAGAGGGAATGTAAAAACCGTTACACTTGAACTGAATTACAAAACAGAACAGAGTCACACATGCAGAAATCAGACAATGGCTGCTTAACGGGAAAGGTGAGGTGGGGTGATACATAAACCAAGGGTATCAAATTAGCTCAGATACCGTTCCATAAACCCAATATGTAGTAGACAAGACCTACTCCTTGCTCAGAGAACTGGACTCAAGACGCCCTATTCACCGCACAAGAATATATCTGACTAGTAATAATCTTAAAACCTATGTATTGATATCTCTCTGTTAGTGTGTCAAGTGGGTGTAAAGCGGCATAAACACAGCCGTGAAAAGCAGCTAAACCCCATTATGAAAATAAATTACTTTGAAAAACCCATGAAACAACGACAGTGAAAGAGATGGAAATTCTTACACAATGAGTTCAGGGGCTGTGATGCAACCTGGATTGACCATATCTAGACCCACAGCTGGATGAGACATAAGGGTGGACACTCTTGGGGCTGAGAGGTTTGGTGAGGTTGGGTGAGCAAACGCAGACCCTTTAAAGTAATACTGCGTGGTACCCATCGCATGGGTCCCAAATCTCCAGGTTCAAGGGCATCTTCCTACATCGAAAACATGCATGAGAAACCCAGAAGATGGTACACCGTGTGATGGGGAAAGGTTTCTAAAACGCACCTCATTTCTCATCTCCTTGTGCCCGGGTTCGCCATTCCAGCCGCTTTACTAGCAATCTCCCTACTTGGAGCATCAGCACCTTTAACCTCCTGTTCCGTACAGGTTGCAATTTGTCCTGAGGATGAACGGGAAGACGGGGAACCAACGAGAGACTAGCTCTTGGTGTCGGGACAGGCACAGGTCACTCTATTTTCCCATCAGGAAGAAGAATTAACCACATGCTCAGCCTGCCCCCCGGAACCAGAACAGGGCCTGAAGCCATCCTGCACTTTTGCGGCCAGCTCCCAAAAAAGCGAGTTGTAAAATGGAGGTTCAGGGCACTGCAATTCACAAACCTGCAGAGTTATAAATGATAACTCTCGTCCACAAATATATTGAGGGAAGGCAAAGAAGAGGATTTTAAATCAAGGCAGAATTGCAGGAAACAGATTTCAGGAGGTAGATTCGAATCGCCTTTAAAGCACATGAAAAGCGGCAAAATGTTGACAATGATGCCCTTGGCCAAAAAGGGCGTATGCGTTTTTTCCTGAATATATTCAGGAAAAAACGCATACGCCCTTTTTGGCCAACCAAGCAACCTGGAAAGGCAAATCAGCGCTACAAAGAAGTCTCACTTCCCATCGGTCAAAAGGGCCATGCTGAAAAATGTGTCAAAACCAGAAATGCAGGACAGGCCATGGAGAAATGAGAGCCTTGCTACACTGATGGGCGGGATGTAAATTGCCAACAGCCACTCTGGAGAAGTGTACGGTGTGTCCTGAAACATCTGAAAAACACAGCTTAGAGAGCATAGGGCACTTCCACTCATGGGGGTATAAATTGGGAAAATTAAAAATCAGCAAGACACAAGCACCCCAAAGTTGAGGGCTGCTCTGTTGACAAGGACCTCCACTTCATTCCACCTTCAATATCCCAGGAAAGAGAAAAATGGATAAAGAAGTTGTGGTCCTTATGTACAATGGAATATCACTCAGCCATGAAATCAATGTCATAAGGTTAGTAGCAGCATGATGAGTGGATTTAGGTACGACGATTCTAAGTGAAATAAGTCACACAGAAAAGGACACTTCTCATAAGGTATCACTTTTAGAGGGAATGTAAAAACCGTTACACTTGAACTGAATTACAAAACAGAACAGAGTCACACATGCAGAAATCAGACAATGGCTGCTTAACGGGAAAGGTGAGGTGGGGTGATACATAAACCAAGGGTATCAAATTAGCTCAGATACCGTTCCATAAACCCAATATGTAGTAGACAAGACCTACTCCTTGCTCAGAGAACTGGACTCAACACGCCCTATTCACCGCACAAGAATATATCTGACTAGTAATAATCTTAAAACCTATGTATTGATATCTCTCTGTTAGTGTGTCAAGTGGGTGTAAAGCGGCATAAACACAGCCGTGAAAAGCAGCTAAACCCCATTATGAAAATAAATTACTTTGAAAAACCCATGAAACAACGACAGTGAAAGAGATGGAAATTCTTACACAATGAGTTCAGGGGCTGTGATGCAACCTGGATTGACCATATCTAGACCCACAGCTGGATGAGACATAAGGGTGGACACTCTTGGGGCTGAGAGGTTTGGTGAGGTTGGGTGAGCAAACGCAGACCCTTTAAAGTAATACTGCGTGGTACCCATCGCATGGGTCCCAAATCTCCAGGTTCAAGGGCATCTTCCTACATCGAAAACATGCATGAGAAACCCAGAAGATGGTACACCGTGTGATGGGGAAAGGTTTCTAAAACGCACCTCATTTCTCATCTCCTTGTGCCCGGGTTCGCCATTCCAGCCGCTTTACTAGCAATCTCCCTACTTGGAGCATCAGCACCTTTAACCTCCTGTTCCGTACAGGTTGCAATTTGTCCTGAGGATGAACGGGAAGACGGGGAACCAACGAGAGACTAGCTCTTGGTGTCGGGACAGGCACAGGTCACTCTATTTTCCCATCAGGAAGAAGAATTAACCACATGCTCAGCCTGCCCCCCGGAACCAGAACAGGGCCTGAAGCCATCCTGCACTTTTGCGGCCAGCTCCCAAAAAAGCGAGTTGTAAAATGGAGGTTCAGGGCACTGCAATTCACAAACCTGCAGAGTTATAAATGATAACTCTCGTCCACAAATATATTGAGGGAAGGCAAAGAAGAGGATTTTAAATCAAGGCAGAATTGCACGAAACAGATTTCAGGAGGTAGATTCGAATCGCCTTTAAAGCACATGAAAAGCGGCAAAATGTTGACAATGATGCCCTTGGCCAAAAAGGGCGTATGCGTTTTTTCCTGAATATATTCAGGAAAAAACGCATACGCCCTTTTTGGCCAACCAAGCAACCTGGAAAGGCAAATCAGCGCTACAAAGAAGTCTCACTTCCCATCGGTCAAAAGGGCCATGCTGAAAAATGTGTCAAAACCAGAAATGCAGGACAGGCCATGGAGAAATGAGAGCCTTGCTACACTGATGGGCGGGATGTAAATTGCCAACAGCCACTCTGGAGAAGTGTACGGTGTGTCCTGAAACATCTGAAAAACACAGCTTAGAGAGCATAGGGCACTTCCACTCATGGGGGTATAAATTGGGAAAATTAAAAATCAGCAAGACACAAGCACCCCAAAGTTGAGGGCTGCTCTGTTGACAAGGACCTCCACTTCATTCCACCTTAAATATCCAAGGAAAGAGAAAAATGGATAAAGAAGTTGTGGTCCTTATGTACAATGGAATATCACTCAGCCATGAAATCAATGTCATAAGGTTAGTAGCAGCATGATGAGTGGATTTAGGTACGACGATTCTAAGTGAAATAAGTCACACAGAAAAGGACACTTCTCATAAGGTATCACTTTTAGAGGGAATGTAAAAACCGTTACACTTGAACTGAATTACAAAACAGAACAGAGTCACACATGCAGAAAACAGACAATGGCTGCTTAACGGGAAAGGTGAGGTGGGGTGATACATAAAACAAGGGTATCAAATTAGCTCAGATACCGTTCCATAAACCCAATATGTAGTAGACAAGACCTACTCCTTGCTCAGAGAACTGGACTCAAGACGCCCTATTCACCGCACAAGAATATATCTGACTAGTAATAATCTTAAAACCTATGTATTGATATCTCTCTGTTAGTGTGTCAAGTGGGTGTAAAGCGGCATAAACACAGCCGTGAAAAGCAGCTAAACCCCATTATGAAAATAAATTACTTTGAAAAACCCATGAAACAACGACAGTGAAAGAGATGGAAATTCTTACACAATGAGTTCAGGGGCTGTGATGCAACCTGGATTGACCATATCTAGACCCACAGCTGGATGAGACATAAGGGTGGACACTCTTGGGGCTGAGAGGTTTGGTGAGGTTGGGTGAGCAAACGCAGACCCTTTAAAGTAATACTGCGTGGTACCCATCGCATGGGTCCCAAATCTCCAGGTTCAAGGGCATCTTCCTACATCGAAAACATGCATGAGAAACCCAGAAGATGGTACACCGTGTGATGGGGAAAGGTTTCTAAAATGCACCTCATTTCTCATCTCCTTGTGCCCAGGTTCGCCATTCCAGCCGCTTTACTAGCAATCTCCCTACTTGGAGCATCAGCACCTTTAACCTCCTGTTCCGTACAGGTTGCAATTTGTCCTGAGGATGAACGGGAAGACGGGGAACCAACGAGAGACTAGCTCTTGGTGTCGGGACAGGCACAGGTCACTCTATTTTCCCATCAGGAAGAAGAATTAACCACAGGCTCAGCCTGCCCCCCGGAACCAGAACAGGGCCTGAAGCCATCCTGTGCTTTTGCGGCCAGCTCCCAAAAAAGCGAGTTGTAAAATGGAGGTTCAGGGCACTGCAATTCACAAATCTGCAGAGTTATAAATGATAACTCTCGTCCACAAATATATTGAGGGAAGGCAAAGAAGAGGATTTGAATTCAAGGCAGAATTGCACGAAACAGATTTCAGGAGGTAGATACGAATCGCCTTTAAAGCACATGAAAAGCGGCAAAACGTTGACAATGATGCCCTTGGCCAAAAAGGGCGTATGCGTTTTTTCCTGAATATATTCAGGAAAAAACGCATACGCCCTTTTTGGCCAACCAAGCAACCTGGAAAGGCAAATCAGCGCTACAAAGAAGTCTCACTTCCCATCGGTCAAAAGGGCCATGCTGAAAAAAGTGTCAAAACCAGAAATGCAGGACAGGCCATGGAGAAATGGGAGCCTTGCTACACTGATGGGCGGGATGTAAATTGCCAACAGCCACTCTGGAGAAGTGTACGGTGTGTCCTGAAACATCTGAAAAACACAGCTTAGAGAGCATAGGGCACTTCCACTCATGGGGGTATAAATTGGGAAAATGAAAAATCAGCAAGACACAAGCACCCCAAAGTTGAGGGCTGCTCTGTTGACAAGGACCTCCACTTCATTCCACCTTCAATATCCCAGGAAAGAGAAAAATGGATAAAGAAGTTGTGGTCCTTATGTACAATGGAATATCACTCAGCCATGAAATCAATGTCATAAGGTTAGTAGCAGCATGATGAGTGGATTTAGGTACGACGATTCTAAGTGAAATAAGTCACACAGAAAAGGACACTTCTCATAAGGTATCACTGATAGAGGGAATGTAAAAACCGTTACACTTGAACTGAATTACAAAACAGAACAGAGTCACACATGCAGAAAACACACTATGGCTGCTTAACGGGAAAGGTGAGGTGGGGTGATACATAAAACAAGGGTATCAAATTAGCTCAGATACCGTTCCATAAACCCAATATGTAGTAGACAAGACCTACTCCTTGCTCAGAGAACTGGACTCAACACGCCCTATTCACTGCACAAGAATATATCTGACTAGTAATAATCTTAAAACCTATGTATTGATATCTCTCTGTTAGTGTGTCAAGTGGGTGTAAAGCGGCATAAACACAGCCGTGAAAAGCAGCTAAACCCCATTATGAAAATAAATTACTTTGAAAAACCCATGAAACAACGACAGTGAAAGAGATAGAAATTCTTACACAATGAGTTCAGGGGCTGTGATGCAACCTGGATTGACCATATCTAGACCCACAGCTGGATGAGACATAAGGGTGGACACTCTTGGGGCTGAGAGGTTTGGTGAGGTTGGGTGAGCAAACGCAGACCCTTTAAAGTAATACTGCGTGGTACCCATCGCATGGGTCCCAAATCTCCAGGTTCAAGGGCATCTTCCTACATCGAAAACATGCATGAGAAACCCAGAAGATGGTACACCGTGTGATGGGGAAAGGTTTCTAAAACGCACCTCATTTCTCATCTCCTTGTGCCCGGGTTCGCCATTCCAGCCGCTTTACTAGCAATCTCCCTACTTGGAGCATCAGCACCTTTAACCTCCTGTTCCGTACAGGTTGCAATTTGTCCTGAGGATGAACGGGAAGACGGGGAACCAACGAGAGACTAGCTCTTGGTGTCGGGACAGGCACAGGTCACTCTATTTTCCCATCAGGAAGAAGAATTAACCACATGCTCAGCCTGCCCCCCGGAAGCAGAACAGGGCCTGAAGCCATCCTGCACTTTTGCGGCCAGCTCCCAAAAAAGCGAGTTGTAAAATGGAGGTTCAGGGCACTGCAATTCACAAACCTGCAGAGTTATAAATGATAACTCTCGTCCACAAATATATTGAGGGAAGGCAAAGAAGAGGATTTTAAATCAAGGCAGAATTGCAGGAAACAGATTTCAGGAGGTAGATTCGAATCGCCTTTAAAGCACATGAAAAGCGGCAAAATGTTGACAATGATGCCCTTGGCCAAAAAGGGCGTATGCGTTTTTTCCTGAATATATTCAGGAAAAAACGCATACGCCCTTTTTGGCCAACCAAGCAACCTGGAAAGGCAAATCAGCGCTACAAAGAAGTCTCACTTCCCATCGGTCAAAAGGGCCATGCTGAAAAATGTGTCAAAACCAGAAATGCAGGACAGGCCATGGAGAAATGAGAGCCTTGCTACACTGATGGGCGGGATGTAAATTGCCAACAGCCACTCTGGAGAAGTGTACGGTGTGTCCTGAAACATCTGAAAAACACAGCTTAGAGAGCATAGGGCACTTCCACTCATGGGGGTATAAATTGGGAAAATTAAAAATCAGCAAGACACAAGCACCCCAAAGTTGAGGGCTGCTCTGTTGACAAGGACCTCCACTTCATTCCACCTTCAATATCCCAGGAAAGAGAAAAATGGATAAAGAAGTTGTGGTCCTTATGTACAATGGAATATCACTCAGCCATGAAATCAATGTCATAAGGTTAGTAGCAGCATGATGAGTGGATTTAGGTACGACGATTCTAAGTGAAATAAGTCACACAGAAAAGGACACTTCTCATAAGGTATCACTTTTAGAGGGAATGTAAAAACCGTTACACTTGAACTGAATTACAAAACAGAACAGAGTCACACATGCAGAAAACAGACAATGGCTGCTTAACGGGAAAGGTGAGGTGGGGTGATACATAAACCAAGGGTATCAAATTAGCTCAGATACCGTTCCATAAACCCAATATGTAGTAGACAAGACCTACTCCTTGCTCAGAGAACTGGACTCAAGACGCCCTATTCACCGCACAAGAATATATCTGACTAGTAATAATCTTAAAACCTATGTATTGATATCTCTCTGTTAGTGTGTCAAGTGGGTGTAAAGCGGCATAAACACAGCCGTGAAAAGCAGCTAAACCCCATTATGAAAATAAATTACTTTGAAAAACCCATGAAACAACGACAGTGAAAGAGATGGAAATTCTTACACAATGAGTTCAGGGGCTGTGATGCAACCTGGATTGACCATATCTAGACCCACAGCTGGATGAGACATAAGGGTGGACACTCTTGGGGCTGAGAGGTTTGGTGAGGTTGGGTGAACAAACGCAGACCCTTTAAAGTAATACTGCGTGGTACCCATCGCATGGGTCCCAAATCTCCAGCTTCAAGGGCATCTTCCTACATCGAAAACATGCATGAGAAACCCAGAAGATGGTACACCGTGTGATGGGGAAAGGTTTCTAAAATGCACCTCATTTCTCATCTCCTTGTGCCCGGGTTCGCCATTCCAGCCGCTTTACTAGCAATCTCCCTACTTGGAGCATCAGCACCTTTAACCTCCTGTTCCGTACAGGTTGCAATTTGTCCTGAGGATGAACGGGAAGACGGGGAACCAACGAGAGACTAGCTCTTGGTGTCGGGACAGGCACAGGTCACTCTATTTTCCCATCAGGAAGAAGAATTAACCACAGGCTCAGCCTGCCCCCCGGAACCAGAACAGGGCCTGAAGCCATCCTGTGCTTTTGCGGCCAGCTCCCAAAAAAGCGAGTTGTAAAATGGAGGTTCAGGGCACTGCAATTCACAAACCTGCAGAGTTATAAATGATAACTCTCGTCCACCAATATATTGAGGGAAGGCAAAGAAGAGGATTTGAAATCAAGACAGAATTGCACGAAACAGATTTCAGGAGGTAGATACGAATCGCCTTTAAAGCACATGAAAAGCGGCAAAACGTTGACAATGATGCCCTTGGCCAAAAAGGGCGTATGCGTTTTTTCCTGAATATATTCAGGAAAAAACGCATACGCCCTTTTTGGCCAACCAAGCAACCTGGAAAGGCAAATCAGCGCTACAGAGAAGTCTCGCTTCCCATCGGTCAAAAGGGCCATGCTGAAAAAAGTGTCAAAACCAGAAATGCAGGACAGGCCATGGAGAAATGGGAGCCTTGCTACACTGATGGGCGGGATGTAAATTGCCAACAGCCACTCTGGAGAAGTGTACGGTGTGTCCTGAAACATCTGAAAAACACAGCTTAGAGAGCATAGGGCACTTCCACTCATGGGGGTATAAATTGGGAAAATGAAAAATCAGCAAGACACAAGCACCCCAAAGTTGAGGGCTGCTCTGTTGACAAGGACCTCCACTTCATTCCACCTTCAATATCCCAGGAAAGAGAAAAATGGATAAAGAAGTTGTGGTCCTTATGTACAATGGAATATCACTCAGCCATGAAATCAATGTCATAAGGTTAGTAGCAGCATGATGAGTGGATTTAGGTACGACGATTCTAAGTGAAATAAGTCACACAGAAAAGGACACTTCTCATAAGGTATCACTGATAGAGGGAATGTAAAAACCGTTACACTTGAACTGAATTACAAAACAGAACAGAGTCACACATGCAGAAAACACACTATGGCTGCTTAACGGGAAAGGTGAGGTGGGGTGATACATAAAACAAGGGTATCAAATTAGCTCAGATACCGTTCCATAAACCCAATATGTAGTAGACAAGACCTACTCCTTGCTCAGAGAACTGGACTCAACACGCCCTATTCACTGCACAAGAATATATCTGACTAGTAATAATCTTAAAACCTATGTATTGATATCTCTCTGTTAGTGTGTCAAGTGGGTGTAAAGCGGCATAAACACAGCCGTGAAAAGCAGCTAAACCCCATTATGAAAATAAATTACTTTGAAAAACCCATGAAACAACGACAGTGAAAGAGATAGAAATTCTTACACAATGAGTTCAGGGGCTGTGATGCAACCTGGATTGACCATATCTAGACCCACAGCTGGATGAGACATAAGGGTGGACACTCTTGGGGCTGAGAGGTTTGGTGAGGTTGGGTGAGCAAACGCAGACCCTTTAAAGTAATACTGCGTGGTACCCATCGCATGGGTCCCAAATCTCCAGGTTCAAGGGCATCTTCCTACATCGAAAACATGCATGAGAAACCCAGAAGATGGTACACCGTGTGATGGGGAAAGGTTTCTAAAATGCACCTCATTTCTCATCTCCTTGTGCCCGGGTTCGCCATTCCAGCCGCTTTACTAGCAATCTCCCTACTTGGAGCATCAGCACCTTTAACCTCCTGTTCCGTACAGGTTGCAATTTGTCCTGAGGATGAACGGGAAGACGGGGAACCAACGAGAGACTAGCTCTTGGTGTCGGGACAGGCACAGGTCACTCTATTTTCCCATCAGGAAGAAAAATTAACCACATGCTCAGCCTGCCCCCCGGAACCAGAACAGGGCCTGAAGCCATCCTGCACTTTTGCGGCCAGCTCCCAAAAAAGCGAGTTGTAAAATGGAGGTTCAGGGCACTGCAATTCACAAACCTGCAGAGTTATAAATGATAACTCTCGTCCACAAATATATTGAGGGAAGGCAAAGAAGAGGATTTTAAATCAAGGCAGAATTGCAGGAAACAGATTTCAGGAGGTAGATTCGAATCGCCTTTAAAGCACATGAAAAGCGGCAAAATGTTGACAATGATGCCCTTGGCCAAAAAGGGCGTATGCGTTTTTTCCTGAATATATTCAGGAAAAAACGCATACGCCCTTTTTGGCCAACCAAGCAACCTGGAAAGGCAAATCAGCGCTACAAAGAAGTCTCACTTCCCATCGGTCAAAAGGGCCATGCTGAAAAATGTGTCAAAACCAGAAATGCAGGACAGGCCATGGAGAAATGAGAGCCTTGCTACACTGATGGGCGGGATGTAAATTGCCAACAGCCACTCTGGAGAAGTGTACGGTGTGTCCTGAAACATCTGAAAAACACAGCTTAGAGAGCATAGGGCACTTCCACTCATGGGGGTATAAATTGGGAAAATGAAAAATCAGCAAGACACAAGCACCCCAAAGTTGAGGGCTGCTCTGTTGACAAGGACCTCCACTTCATTCCACCTTCAATATCCCAGGAAAGAGAAAAATGGATAAAGAAGTTGTGGTCCTTATGTACAATGGAATATCACTCAGCCATGAAATCAATGTCATAAGGTTAGTAGCAGCATGATGAGTGGATTTAGGTACGACGATTCTAAGTGAAATAAGTCACACAGAAAAGGACACTTCTCATAAGGTATCACTGATAGAGGGAATGTAAAAACCGTTACACTTGAACTGAATTACAAAACAGAACAGAGTCACACATGCAGAAAACACACTATGGCTGCTTAACGGGAAAGGTGAGGTGGGGTGATACATAAAACAAGGGTATCAAATTAGCTCAGATACCGTTCCATAAACCCAATATGTAGTAGACAAGACCTACTCCTTGCTCAGAGAACTGGACTCAACACGCCCTATTCACTGCACAAGAATATATCTGACTAGTAATAATCTTAAAACCTATGTATTGATATCTCTCTGTTAGTGTGTCAAGTGGGTGTAAAGCGGCATAAACACAGCCGTGAAAAGCAGCTAAACCCCATTATGAAAATAAATTACTTTGAAAAACCCATGAAACAACGACAGTGAAAGAGATAGAAATTCTTACACAATGAGTTCAGGGGCTGTGATGCAACCTGGATTGACCATATCTAGACCCACAGCTGGATGAGACATAAGGGTGGACACTCTTGGGGCTGAGAGGTTTGGTGAGGTTGGGTGAGCAAACGCAGACCCTTTAAAGTAATACTGCGTGGTACCCATCGCATGGGTCCCAAATCTCCAGGTTCAAGGGCATCGTCCTACATCGAAAACATGCATGAGAAACCCAGAAGATGGTACACCGTGTGATGGGGAAAGGTTTCTAAAATGCACCTCATTTCTCATCTCCTTGTGCCCGGGTTCGCCATTCCAGCCGCTTTACTAGCAATCTCCCTACTTGGAGCATCAGCACCTTTAACCTCCTGTTCCGTACAGGTTGCAATTTGTCCTGAGGATGAACGGGAAGACGGGGAACCAACGAGAGACTAGCTCTTGGTGTCGGGACAGGCACAGGTCACTCTATTTTCCCATCAGGAAGAAAAATTAACCACATGCTCAGCCTGCCCCCCGGAACCAGAACAGGGCCTGAAGCCATCCTGCACTTTTGCGGCCAGCTCCCAAAAAAGCGAGTTGTAAAATGGAGGTTCAGGGCACTGCAATTCACAAACCTGCAGAGTTATAAATGATAACTCTCGTCCACAAATATATTGAGGGAAGGCAAAGAAGAGGATTTTAAATCAAGGCAGAATTGCAGGAAACAGATTTCAGGAGGTAGATTCGAATCGCCTTTAAAGCACATGAAAAGCGGCAAAATGTTGACAATGATGCCCTTGGCCAAAAAGGGCGTATGCGTTTTTTCCTGAATATATTCAGGAAAAAACGCATACGCCCTTTTTGGCCAACCAAGCAACCTGGAAAGGCAAATCAGCGCCACAAAGATGTCTCACTTCCCATCGGTCAAAAGGGCCATGCTGAAAAATGTGTCAAAACCAGAAATGCAGGACAGGCCATGGAGAAATGAGAGCCTTGCTACACTGATGGGCGGGATGTAAATTGCCAACAGCCACTCTGGAGAAGTGTACGGTGTGTCCTGAAACATCTGAAAAACACAGCTTAGAGAGCATAGGGCACTTCCACTCATGGGGGTATAAATTGGGAAAATTAAAAATCAGCAAGACACAAGCACCCCAAAGTTGAGGGCTGCTCTGTTGACAAGGACCTCCACTTCATTCCACCTTCAATATCCCAGGAAAGAGAAAAATGGATAAAGAAGTTGTGGTCCTTATGTACAATGGAATATCACTCAGCCATGAAATCAATGTCATAAGGTTAGTAGCAGCATGATGAGTGGATTTAGGTACGACGATTCTAAGTGAAATAAGTCACACAGAAAAGGACACTTCTCATAAGGTATCACTTTTAGAGGGAATGTAAAAACCGTTACACTTGAACTGAATTACAAAACAGAACAGAGTCACACATGCAGAAATCAGACAATGGCTGCTTAACGGGAAAGGTGAGGTGGGGTGATACATAAACCAAGGGTATCAAATTAGCTCAGATACCGTTCCATAAACCCAATATGTAGTAGACAAGACCTACTCCTTGCTCAGAGAACTGGACTCAACACGCCCTATTCACCGCACAAGAATATATCTGACTAGTAATAATCTTAAAACCTATGTATTGATATCTCTCTGTTAGTGTGTCAAATGGGTGTAAAGCGGCATAAACACAGCCGTGAAAAGCAGCTAAACCCCATTATGAAAATAAATTACTTTGAAAAACCCATGAAACAACGACAGTGAAAGAGATGGAAATTCTTACACAATGAGTTCAGGGGCTGTGATGCAACCTGGATTGACCATATCTAGACCCACAGCTGGATGAGACATAAGGGTGGACACTCTTGGGGCTGAGAGGTTTGGTGAGGTTGGGTGAGCAAACGCAGACCCTTTAAAGTAATACTGCGTGGTACCCATCGCATGGGTCCCAAATCTCCAGGTTCAAGGGCATCTTCCTACATCGAAAACATGCATGAGAAACCCAGAAGATGGTACACCGTGTGATGGGGAAAGGTTTCTAAAACGCACCTCATTTCTCATCTCCTTGTGCCCGGGTTCGCCATTCCAGCCGCTTTACTAGCAATCTCCCTACTTGGAGCATCAGCACCTTTAACCTCCTGTTCCGTACAGGTTGCAATTTGTCCTGAGGATGAACGGGAAGACGGGGAACCAACGAGAGACTAGCTCTTGGTGTCGGAACAGGCACAGGTCACTCTATTTTCCCATCAGGAAGAAGAATTAACCACATGCTCAGCCTGCCCCCCGGAACCAGAACAGGGCCTGAAGCCATCCTGCACTTTTGCGGCCAGCTCCCAAAAAAGCGAGTTGTAAAATGGAGGTTCAGGGCACTGCAATTCACAAACCTGCAGAGTTATAAATGATAACTCTCGTCCACAAATATATTGAGGGAAGGCAAAGAAGAGGATTTTAAATCAAGGCAGAATTACACGAAACAGATTTCAGGAGGTAGATTCGAATCGCCTTTAAAGCACATGAAAAGCGGCAAAATGTTGACAATGATGCCCTTGGCCAAAAAGGGCGTATGCGTTTTTTCCTGAATATATTCAGGAAAAAACGCATACGCCCTTTTTGGCCAACCAAGCAACCTGGAAAGGCAAATCAGCGCTACAAAGAAGTCTCACTTCCCATCGGTCAAAAGGGCCATGCTGAAAAATGTGTCAAAACCAGAAATGCAGGACAGGCCATGGAGAAATGAGAGCCTTGCTACACTGATGGGCGGGATGTAAATTGCCAACAGCCACTCTGGAGAAGTGTACGGTGTGTCCTGAAACATCTGAAAAACACAGCTTAGAGAGCATAGGGCACTTCCACTCATGGGGGTATAAATTGGGAAAATTAAAAATCAGCAAGACACAAGCACCCCAAAGTTTAGGGCTGCTCTGTTGACAAGGACCTCCACTTCATTCCACCTTAAATATCCAAGGAAAGAGAAAAATGGATAAAGAAGTTGTGGTCCTTATGTACAATGGAATATCACTCAGCCATGAAATCAATGTCATAAGGTTAGTAGCAGCATGATGAGTGGATTTAGGTACGACGATTCTAAGTGAAATAAGTCACACAGAAAAGGACACTTCTCATAAGGTATCACTTTTAGAGGGAATGTAAAAACCGTTACACTTGAACTGAATTACAAAACAGAACAGAGTCACACATGCAGAAAACAGACAATGGCTGCTTAACGGGAAAGGTGAGGTGGGGTGATACATAAAACAAGGGTATCAAATTAGCTCAGATACCGTTCCATAAACCCAATATGTAGTAGACAAGACCTACTCCTTGCTCAGAGAACTGGACTCAAGACGCCCTATTCACCGCACAAGAATATATCTGACTAGTAATAATCTTAAAACCTATGTATTGATATCTCTCTGTTAGTGTGTCAAGTGGGTGTAAAGCGGCATAAACACAGCCGTGAAAAGCAGCTAAACCCCATTATGAAAATAAATTACTTTGAAAAACCCATGAAACAACGACAGTGAAAGAGATGGAAATTCTTACACAATGAGTTCAGGGGCTGTGATGCAACCTGGATTGACCATATCTAGACCCACAGCTGGATGAGACATAAGGGTGGACACTCTTGGGGCTGAGAGGTTTGGTGAGGTTGGGTGAGCAAACGCAGACCCTTTAAAGTAATACTGCGTGGTACCCATCGCATGGGTCCCAAATCTCCAGGTTCAAGGGCATCTTCCTACATCGAAAACATGCATGAGAAACCCAGAAGATGGTACACCGTGTGATGGGGAAAGGTTTCTAAAATGCACCTCATTTCTCATCTCCTTGTGCCCAGGTTCGCCATTCCAGCCGCTTTACTAGCAATCTCCCTACTTGGAGCATCAGCACCTTTAACCTCCTGTTCCGTACAGGTTGCAATTTGTCCTGAGGATGAACGGGAAGACGGGGAACCAACGAGAGACTAGCTCTTGGTGTCGGGACAGGCACAGGTCACTCTATTTTCCCATCAGGAAGAAGAATTAACCACAGGCTCAGCCTGCCCCCCGGAACCAGAACAGGGCCTGAAGCCATCCTGTGCTTTTGCGGCCAGCTCCCAAAAAAGCGAGTTGTAAAATGGAGGTTCAGGGCACTGCAATTCACAAATCTGCAGAGTTATAAATGATAACTCTCGTCCACAAATATATTGAGGGAAGGAAAAGAAGAGGATTTGAATTCAAGGCAGAATTGCACGAAACAGATTTCAGGAGGTAGATACGAATCGCCTTTAAAGCACATGAAAAGCGGCAAAACGTTGACAATGATGCCCTTGGCCAAAAAGGGCGTATGCGTTTTTTCCTGAATATATTCAGGAAAAAACGCATACGCCCTTTTTGGCCAACCAAGCAACCTGGAAAGGCAAATCAGCGCTACAAAGAAGTCTCACTTCCCATCGGTCAAAAGGGCCATGCTGAAAAAAGTGTCAAAACCAGAAATGCAGGACAGGCCATGGAGAAATGAGAGCCTTGCTACACTGATGGGCGGGATGTAAATTGCCAACAGCCACTCTGGAGAAGTGTACGGTGTGTCCTGAAACATCTGAAAAACACAGCTTAGAGAGCATAGGGCACTTCCACTCATGGGGGTATAAATTGGGAAAATTAAAAATCAGCAAGACACAAGCACCCCAAAGTTGAGGGCTGCTCTGTTGACAAGGACCTCCACTTCATTCCACCTTAAATATCCCAGGAAAGAGAAAAATGGATAAAGAAGTTGTGGTCCTTATGTACAATGGAATATCACTCAGCCATGAAATCAATGTCATAAGGTTAGTAGCAGCATGATGAGTGGATTTAGGTACGACGATTCTAAGTGAAATAAGTCACACAGAAAAGGACACTTCTCATAAGGTATCACTGATAGAGGGAATGTAAAAACCGTTACACTTGAACTGAATTACAAAACAGAACAGAGTCACACATGCAGAAAACACACTATGGCTGCTTAACGGGAAAGGTGAGGTGGGGTGATACATAAAACAAGGGTATCAAATTAGCTCAGATACCGTTCCATAAACCCAATATGTAGTAGACAAGACCTACTCCTTGCTCAGAGAACTGGACTCAAGACGCCCTATTCACCGCACAAGAATATATCTGACTAGTAATAATCTTAAAACCTATGTATTGATATCTCTCTGTTAGTGTGTCAAGTGGGTGTAAAGCGGCATAAACACAGCCGTGAAAAGCAGCTAAACCCCATTATGAAAATAAATTACTTTGAAAAACCCATGAAACAACGACAGTGAAAGAGATAGAAATTCTTACACAATGAGTTCAGGGGCTGTGATGCAACCTGGATTGACCATATCTAGACCCACAGCTGGATGAGACATAAGGGTGGACACTCTTGGGGCTGAGAGGTTTGGTGAGGTTGGGTGAGCAAACGCAGACCCTTTAAAGTAATACTGCGTGGTACCCATCGCATGGGTCCCAAATCTCCAGGTTCAAGGGCATCTTCCTACATCGAAAACATGCATGAGAAACCCAGAAGATGGTACACCGTGTGATGGGGAAAGGTTTCTAAAACGCACCTCATTTCTCATCTCCTTGTGCCCGGGTTCGCCATTCCAGCCGCTTTACTAGCAATCTCCCTACTTGGAGCATCAGCACCTTTAACCTCCTGTTCCGTACAGGTTGCAATTTGTCCTGAGGATGAACGGGAAGACGGGGAACCAACGAGAGACTAGCTCTTGGTGTCGGGACAGGCACAGGTCACTCTATTTTCCCATCAGGAAGAAGAATTAACCACAGGCTCAGCCTGCCCCCCGGAACCAGAACAGGGCCTGAAGCCATCCTGCACTTTTGCGGCCAGCTCCCAAAAAAGCGAGTTGTAAAATGGAGGTTCAGGGCACTGCAATTCACAAACCTGCAGAGTTATAAATGATAACTCTCGTCCACAAATATATTGAGGGAAGGCAAAGAAGAGGATTTTAAATCAAGGCAGAATTGCACGAAACAGATTTCAGGAGGTAGATTCGAATCGCCTTTAAAGCACATGAAAAGCGGCAAAATGTTGACAATGATGCCCTTGGCCAAAAAGGGCGTATGCGTTTTTTCCTGAATATATTCAGGAAAAAACGCATACGCCCTTTTTGGCCAACCAAGCAACCTGGAAAGGCAAATCAGCGCTACAAAGAAGTCTCACTTCCCATCGGTCAAAAGGGCCATGCTGAAAAATGTGTCAAAACCAGAAATGCAGGACAGGCCATGGAGAAATGAGAGCCTTGCTACACTGATGGGCGGGATGTAAATTGCCAACAGCCACTCTGGAGAAGTGTACGGTGTGTCCTGAAACATCTGAAAAACACAGCTTAGAGAGCATAGGGCACTTCCACTCATGGGGGCATAAATTGGGAAAATTAAAAATCAGCAAGACACAAGCACCCCAAAGTTTAGGGCTGCTCTGTTGACAAGGACCTCCACTTCATTCCACCTTAAATATCCAAGGAAAGAGAAAAATGGATAAAGAAGTTGTGGTCCTTATGTACAATGGAATATCACTCAGCCATGAAATCAATGTCATAAGGTTAGTAGCAGCATGATGAGTGGATTTAGGTACGACGATTCTAAGTGAAATAAGTCACACAGAAAAGGACACTTCTCATAAGGTATCACTTTTAGAGGGAATGTAAAAACCGTTACACTTGAACTGAATTACAAAACAGAACAGAGTCACACATGCAGAAAACAGACAATGGCTGCTTAACGGGAAAGGTGAGGTGGGGTGATACATAAACCAAGGGTATCAAATTAGCTCAGATACCGTTCCATAAACCCAATATGTAGTAGACAAGACCTACTCCTTGCTCAGAGAACTGGACTCAAGACGCCCTATTCACCGCACAAGAATATATCTGACTAGTAATAATCTTAAAACCTATGTATTGATATCTCTCTGTTAGTGTGTCAAGTGGGTGTAAAGCGGCATAAACACAGCCGTGAAAAGCAGCTAAACCCCATTATGAAAATAAATTACTTTGAAAAACCCATGAAACAACGACAGTGAAAGAGATGGAAATTCTTACACAATGAGTTCAGGGGCTGTGATGCAACCTGGATTGACCATATCTAGACCCACAGCTGGATGAGACATAAGGGTGGACACTCTTGGGGCTGAGAGGTTTGGTGAGGTTGGGTGAGCAAACGCAGACCCTTTAAAGTAATACTGCGTGGTACCCATCGCATGGGTCCCAAATCTCCAGGTTCAAGGGCATCTTCCTACATCGAAAACATGCATGAGAAACCCAGAAGATGGTACACCGTGTGATGGGGAAAGGTTTCTAAAATGCACCTCATTTCTCATCTCCTTGTGCCCAGGTTCGCCATTCCAGCCGCTTTACTAGCAATCTCCCTACTTGGAGCATCAGCACCTTTAACCTCCTGTTCCGTACAGGTTGCAATTTGTCCTGAGGATGAACGGGAAGACGGGGAACCAACGAGAGACTAGCTCTTGGTGTCGGGACAGGCACAGGTCACTCTATTTTCCCATCAGGAAGAAGAATTAACCACAGGCTCAGCCTGCCCCCCGGAACCAGAACAGGGCCTGAAGCCATCCTGTGCTTTTGCGGCCAGCTCCCAAAAAAGCGTGTTGTAAAATGGAGGTTCAGGGCACTGCAATTCACAAATCTGCAGAGTTATAAATGATAACTCTCGTCCACAAATATATTGAGGGAAGGCAAAGAAGAGGATTTGAATTCAAGGCAGAATTGCACGAAACATATTTCAGGAGGTAGATACGAATCGCCTTTAAAGCACATGAAAAGCGGCAAAACGTTGACAATGATGCCCTTGGCCAAAAAGGGCGTATGCGTTTTTTCCTGAATATATTCAGGAAAAAACGCATACGCCCTTTTTGGCCAACCAAGCAACCTGGAAAGGCAAATCAGCGCTACAGAGAAGTCTCGCTTCCCATCGGTCAAAAGGGCCATGCTGAAAAAAGCTTCAAAACCAGAAATGCAGGACAGGCCATGGAGAAATGGGAGCCTTGCTACACTGATGGGCGGGATGTAAATTGCCAACAGCCACTCTGGAGAAGTGTACGGTGAGTCCTGAAACATCGAAAAAACACAGCTTAGAGAGCATAGGGCACTTCCACTCATGGGGGTATAAATTGGGAAAATTAAAAATCAGCAAGACACAAGCACACCAAAGTTGAGGGCTGCTCTGTTGACAAGGACCTCCACTTCATTCCACCTTAAATATCCCAGGAAAGAGAAAAATGGATAAAGAAGTTGTGGTCCTTATGTACAATGGAATATCACTCAGCCATGAAATCAATGTCATAAGGTTAGTAGCAGCATGATGAGTGGATTTAGGTACGACGATTCTAAGTGAAATAAGTCACACAGAAAAGGACACTTCTCATAAGGTATCACTAATAGAGGGAATGTAAAAACCGTTACACTTGAACTGAATTACAAAACAGAACAGAGTCACACATGCAGAAAACACACTATGGCTGCTTAACGGGAAAGGTGAGGTGGGGTGATACATAAAACAAGGGTATCAAATTAGCTCAGATACCGTTCCATAAACCCAATATGTAGTAGACAAGACCTACTCCTTGCTCAGAGAACTGGACTCAACACGCCCTATTCACCGCACAAGAATATATCTGACTAGTAATAATCTTAAAACCTATGTATTGATATCTCTCTGTTAGTGTGTCAAGTGGGTGTAAAGCGGCATAAACACAGCAGTGAAAAGCAGCTAAACCCCAATATGAAAATAAATTACTTTGAAAAACCCATGAAACAACGACAGTGAAAGAGAGAGAAATTCTTACACAATGCGTTCAGGGGCTGTGATGCAACCTGGATTGACCATATCTAGACCCACAGCTGGATGAGACATAAGGGTGGACACTCTTGGGGCTGAGAGGTTTGGTGAGGTTGGGTGAGCAAACGCAGACCCTTTAAAGTAATACTGCGTGGTACCCATCACATGGGTCCCAAATCTCCAGCTTCAAGGGCATCTTCCTACATCGAAAACATGCATGAGAAACCCAGAAGATAGTACACCGTGTGATGGGGAAAGGTTTCTAAAACGCACCTCATTTCTCATCTCCTTGTGCCCGGGTTCGCCATTCCAGCCGCTTTACTAGCAATCTCCCTACTTGGAGCATCAGCAACTTTAACCTCCTGTTCCGTACAGGTTGCAATTTGTCCTGAGGATGAACGGGAAGACGGGGAACCAACGAGAGACTAGCTCTTGGTGTTGGGACAGGCACAGGTCACTCTATTTTCCCATCAGGAAGAAGAATTAACCACATGCTCAGCCTGCCCCCCGGAACCAGAACAGGGCCTGAATCCATCCTGCACTTTTGCGGCCAGCTCCCAAAAAAGCGAGTTGTAAAATGGAGGTTCAGGGCACTGCAATTCACAAACCTGCAGAGTTATAAATGATAACTCTCGTCCACAAATATATTGAGGGAAGGCAAAGAAGAGGATTTTAAATCAAGGCAGAATTGCAGGAAACAGATTTCAGGAGGTAGATTCGAATCGCCTTTAAAGCACATGAAAAGCGGCAAAATGTTGACAATGATGCCCTTGGCCAAAAAGGGCGTATGCGTTTTTTCCTGAATATATTCAGGAAAAAACGCATACGCCCTTTTTGGCCAACCAAGCAACCTGGAAAGGCAAATCAGCGCTACAAAGAAGTCTCACTTCCCATCGGTCAAAAGGGCCATGCTGAAAAATGTGTCAAAACCAGAAATGCAGGACAGGCCATGGAGAAATGAGAGCCTTGCTACACTGATGGGCGGGATGTAAATTGCCAACAGCCACTCTGGAGAAGTGTACGGTGTGTCCTGAAACATCTGAAAAACACAGCTTAGAGAGCATAGGGCACTTCCACTCATGGGGGTATAAATTGGGAAAATTAAAAATCAGCAAGACACAAGCACCCCAAAGTTTAGGGCTGCTCTGTTGACAAGGACCTCCACTTCATTCCACCTTAAATATCCAAGGAAAGAGAAAAATGGATAAAGAAGTTGTGGTCCTTATGTACAATGGAATATCACTCAGCCATGAAATCAATGTCATAAGGTTAGTAGCAGCATGATGAGTGGATTTAGGTACGACGATTCTAAGTGAAATAAGTCACACAGAAAAGGACACTTCTCATAAGGTATCACTTTTAGAGGGAATGTAAAAACCGTTACACTTGAACTGAATTACAAAACAGAACAGAGTCACACATGCAGAAAACAGACAATGGCTGCTTAACGGGAAAGGTGAGGTGGGGTGATACATAAAACAAGGGTATCAAATTAGCTCAGATACCGTTCCATAAACCCAATATGTAGTAGACAAGACCTACTCCTTGCTCAGAGAACTGGACTCAAGACGCCCTATTCACCGCACAAGAATATATCTGACTAGTAATAATCTTAAAACCTATGTATTGATATCTCTCTGTTAGTGTGTCAAGTGGGTGTAAAGCGGCATAAACACAGCCGTGAAAAGCGGCTAAACCCCATTATGAAAATAAATTACTTTGAAAAACCCATGAAACAACGACAGTGAAAGAGATAGAAATTCTTACACAATGAGTTCAGGGGCTGTGATGCAACCTGGATTGACCATATCTAGACCCACAGCTGGATGAGACATAAGGGTGGACACTCTTGGGGCTGAGAGGTTTGGTGAGGTTGGGTGAGCAAACGCAGACCCTTTAAAGTAATACTGCGTGGTACCCATCGCATGGGTCCCAAATCTCCAGGTTCAAGGGCATCTTCCTACATCGAAAACATGCATGAGAAACCCAGAAGATGGTACACCGTGTGATGGGGAAATGTTTCTAAAATGCACCTCATTTCTCATCTCCTTGTGCCCGGGTTCGCCATTCCAGCCGCTTTACTAGCAATCTCCCTACTTGGAGCATCAGCACCTTTAACCTCCTGTTCCGTACAGGTTGCAATTTGTCCTGAGGATGAACGGGAAGACGGGGAACCAACGAGAGACTAGCTCTTGGTGTCGGGACAGGCACAGGTCACTCTATTTTCCCATCAGGAAGAAGAATTAACCACATGCTCAGCCTGCCCCCCGGAACCAGAACAGGGCCTGAAGCCATCCTGCACTTTTGCGGCCAGCTCCCAAAAAAGCGAGTTGTAAAATGGAGGTTCAGGGCACTGCAATTCACAAACCTGCAGAGTTATAAATGATAACTCTCGTCCACAAATATATTGATGGAAGGCAAAGAAGAGGATTTTAAATCAAGGCAGAATTGCAGGAAACAGATTTCAGGAGGTAGATTCGAATCGCCTTTAAAGCACATGAAAAGCGGCAAAATGTTGACAATGATGCCCTTGGCCAAAAAGGGCGTATGCGTTTTTTCCTGAATATATTCAGGAAAAAACGCATACGCCCTTTTTGGCCAACCAAGCAACCTGGAAAGGCAAATCAGCGCTACAAAGAAGTCTCACTTCCCATCGGTCAAAAGGGCCATGCTGAAAAATGTGTCAAAACCAGAAATGCAGGAGAGGCCATGGAGAAATGAGAGCCTTGCTACACTGATGGGCGGGATGTAAATTGCCAACAGCCACTCTGGAGAAGTGTACGGTGTGTCCTGAAACATCTGAAAAACACAGCTTAGAGAGCATAGGGCACTTCCACTCATGGGGGTATAAATTGGGAAAATTAAAAATCAGCAAGACACAAGCACCCCAAAGTTGAGGGCTGCTCTGTTGACAAGGACCTCCACTTCATTCCACCTTCAATATCCCAGGAAAGAGAAAAATGGATAAAGAAGTTGTGGTCCTTATGTACAATGGAATATCACTCAGCCATGAAATCAATGTCATAAGGTTAGTAGCAGCATGATGAGTGGATTTAGGTACGACGATTCTAAGTGAAATAAGTCACACAGAAAAGGACACTTCTCATAAGGTATCACTTTTAGAGGGAATGTAAAAACCGTTACACTTGAACTGAATTACAAAACAGAACAGAGTCACACATGCAGAAAACAGACAATGGCTGCTTAACGGGAAAGGTGAGGTGGGGTGATACATAAACCAAGGGTATCAAATTAGCTCAGATACCGTTCCATAAACCCAATATGTAGTAGACAAGACCTACTCCTTGCTCAGAGAACTGGACTCAAGACGCCCTATTCACCGCACAAGAATATATCTGACTAGTAATAATCTTAAAACCTATGTATTGATATCTCTCTGTTAGTGTGTCAAGTGGGTGTAAAGCGGCATAAACACAGCCGTGAAAAGCAGCTAAACGCCATTATGAAAATAAATTACTTTGAAAAACCCATGAAACAACGACAGTGAAAGAGATAGAAATTCTTACACAATGAGTTCAGGGGCTGTGATGCAACCTGGATTGACCATATCTAGACCCACAGCTGGATGAGACATAAGGGTGGACACTCTTGGGGCTGAGAGGTTTGGTGAGGTTGGGTGAGCAAACGCAGACCCTTTAAAGTAATACTGCGTGGTACCCATCGCATGGGTCCCAAATCTCCAGGTTCAAGGGCATCTTCCTACATCGAAAACATGCATGAGAAACCCAGAAGATGGTACACCGTGTGATGGGGAAAGGTTTCTAAAACGCACCTCATTTCTCATCTCCTTGTGCCCGGGTTCGCCATTCCAGCCGCTTTACTAGCAATCTCCCTACTTGGAGCATCAGCACCTTTAACCTCCTGTTCCGTACAGGTTGCAATTTGTCCTGAGGATGAACGGGAAGACGGGGAACCAACGAGAGACTAGCTCTTGGTGTCGGGACAGGCACAGGTCACTCTATTTTCCCATCAGGAAGAAGAATTAACCACATGCTCAGCCTGCCCCCCGGAACCAGAACAGGGCCTGAAGCCATCCTGCACTTTTGCGGCCAGCTCCCAAAAAAGCGAGTTGTAAAATGGAGGTTCAGGGCACTGCAATTCACAAACCTGCAGAGTTATAAATGATAACTCTCGTCCACAAATATATTGAGGGAAGGCAAAGAAGAGGATTTTAAATCAAGGCAGAATTGCAGGAAACAGATTTCAGGAGGTAGATTCGAATCGCCTTTAAAGCACATGAAAAGCGGCAAAATGTTGACAATGATGCCCTTGGCCAAAAAGGGCGTATGCGTTTTTTCCTGAATATATTCAGGAAAAAACGCATACGCCCTTTTTGGCCAACCAAGCAACCTGGAAAGGCAAATCAGCGCTACAAAGAATTCTCACTTCCCATCGGTCAAAAGGGCCATGCTGAAAAATGTGTCAAAACCAGAAATGCAGGAGAGGCCATGGAGAAATGAGAGCCTTGCTACACTGATGGGCGGGATGTAAATTGCCAACAGCCACTCTGGAGAAGTGTACGGTGTGTCCTGAAACATCTGAAAAACACAGCTTAGAGAGCATAGGGCACTTCCACTCATGGGGGTATAAATTGGGAAAATTAAAAATCAGCAAGACACAAGCACCCCAAAGTTGAGGGCTGCTCTGTTGACAAGGACCTCCACTTCATTCCACCTTCAATATCCCAGGAAAGAGAAAAATGGATAAAGAAGTTGTGGTCCTTATGTACAATGGAATATCACTCAGCCATGAAATCAATGTCATAAGGTTAGTAGCAGCATGATGAGTGGATTTAGGTACGACGATTCTAAGTGAAATAAGTCACACAGAAAAGGACACTTCTCATAAGGTATCACTTTTAGAGGGAATGTAAAAACCGTTACACTTGAACTGAATTACAAAACAGAACAGAGTCACACATGCAGAAATCAGACAATGGCTGCTTAACGGGAAAGGTGAGGTGGGGTGATACATAAACCAAGGGTATCAAATTAGCTCAGATACCGTTCCATAAACCCAATATGTAGTAGACAAGACCTACTCCTTGCTCAGAGAACTGGACTCAACACGCCCTATTCACCGCACAAGAATATATCTGACTAGTAATAATCTTAAAACCTATGTATTGATATCTCTCTGTTAGTGTGTCAAGTGGGTGTAAAGCGGCATAAACACAGCCGTGAAAAGCAGCTAAACCCCATTATGAAAATAAATTACTTTGAAAAACCCATGAAACAACGACAGTGAAAGAGATGGAAATTCTTACACAATGAGTTCAGGGGCTGTGATGCAACCTGGATTGACCATATCTAGACCCACAGCTGGATGAGACATAAGGGTGGACACTCTTGGGGCTGAGAGGTTTGGTGAGGTTGGGTGAGCAAACGCAGACCCTTTAAAGTAATACTGCGTGGTACCCATCGCATGGGTCCCAAATCTCCAGGTTCAAGGGCATCTTCCTACATCGAAAACATGCATGAGAAACCCAGAAGATGGTACACCGTGTGATGGGGAAAGGTTTCTAAAACGCACCTCATTTCTCATCTCCTTGTGCCCGGGTTCGCCATTCCAGCCGCTTTACTAGCAATCTCCCTACTTGGAGCATCAGCACCTTTAACCTCCTGTTCCGTACAGGTTGCAATTTGTCCTGAGGATGAACGGGAAGACGGGGAACCAACGAGAGACTAGCTCTTGGTGTCGGGACAGGCACAGGTCACTCTATTTTCCCATCAGGAAGAAGAATTAACCACATGCTCAGCCTGCCCCCCGGAACCAGAACAGGGCCTGAAGCCATCCTGCACTTTTGCGGCCAGCTCCCAAAAAAGCGAGTTGTAAAATGGAGGTTCAGGGCACTGCAATTCACAAACCTGCAGAGTTATAAATGATAACTCTCGGCCACAAATATATTGAGGGAAGGCAAAGAAGAGGATTTTAAATCAAGGCAGAATTGCACGAAACAGATTTCAGGAGGTAGATTCGAATCGCCTTTAAAGCACATGAAAAGCGGCAAAATGTTGACAATGATGCCCTTGGCCAAAAAGGGCGTATGCGTTTTTTCCTGAATATATTCAGGAAAAAACGCATACGCCCTTTTTGGCCAACCAAGCAACCTGGAAAGGCAAATCAGCGCTACAAAGAAGTCTCACTTCCCATCGGTCAAAAGGGCCATGCTGAAAAATGTGTCAAAACCAGAAATGCAGGACAGGCCATGGAGAAATGAGAGCCTTGCTACACTGATGGGCGGGATGTAAATTGCCAACAGCCACTCTGGAGAAGTGTACGGTGTGTCCTGAAACATCTGAAAAACACAGCTTAGAGAGCATAGGGCACTTCCACTCATGGGGGTATAAATTGGGAAAATTAAAAATCAGCAAGACACAAGCACCCCAAAGTTTAGGGCTGCTCTGTTGACAAGGACCTCCACTTCATTCCACCTTAAATATCCAAGGAAAGAGAAAAATGGATAAAGAAGTTGTGGTCCTTATGTACAATGGAATATCACTCAGCCATGAAATCAATGTCATAAGGTTAGTAGCAGCATGATGAGTGGATTTAGGTACGACGATTCTAAGTGAAATAAGTCACACAGAAAAGGACACTTCTCATAAGGTATCACTTTTAGAGGGAATGTAAAAACCGTTACACTTGAACTGAATTACAAAACAGAACAGAGTCACACATGCAGAAAACAGACAATGGCTGCTTAACGGGAAAGGTGAGGTGGGGTGATACATAAAACAAGGGTATCAAATTAGCTCAGATACCGTTCCATAAACCCAATATGTAGTAGACAAGACCTACTCCTTGCTCAGAGAACTGGACTCAAGACGCCCTATTCACCGCACAAGAATATATCTGACTAGTAATAATCTTAAAACCTATGTATTGATATCTCTCTGTTAGTGTGTCAAGTGGGTGTAAAGCGGCATAAACACAGCCGTGAAAAGCAGCTAAACCCCATTATGAAAATAAATTACTTTGAAAAACCCATGAAACAACGACAGTGAAAGAGATGGAAATTCTTACACAATGAGTTCAGGGGCTGTGATGCAACCTGGATTGACCATATCTAGACCCACAGCTGGATGAGACATAAGGGTGGACACTCTTGGGGCTGAGAGGTTTGGTGAGGTTGGGTGAGCAAACGCAGACCCTTTAAAGTAATACTGCGTGGTACCCATCGCATGGGTCCCAAATCTCCAGGTTCAAGGGCATCTTCCTACATCGAAAACATGCATGAGAAACCCAGAAGATGGTACACCGTGTGATGGGGAAAGGTTTCTAAAATGCACCTCATTTCTCATCTCCTTGTGCCCAGGTTCGCCATTCCAGCCGCTTTACTAGCAATCTCCCTACTTGGAGCATCAGCACCTTTAACCTCCTGTTCCGTACAGGTTGCAATTTGTCCTGAGGATGAACGGGAAGACGGGGAACCAACGAGAGACTAGCTCTTGGTGTCGGGACAGGCACAGGTCACTCTATTTTCCCATCAGGAAGAAGAATTAACCACAGGCTCAGCCTGCCCCCCGGAACCAGAACAGGGCCTGAAGCCATCCTGTGCTTTTGCGGCCAGCTCCCAAAAAAGCGAGTTGTAAAATGGAGGTTCAGGGCACTGCAATTCACAAATCTGCAGAGTTATAAATGATAACTCTCGTCCACAAATATATTGAGGGAAGGCAAAGAAGAGGATTTGAATTCAAGGCAGAATTGCACGAAACAGATTTCAGGAGGTAGATACGAATCGCCTTTAAAGCACATGAAAAGCGGCAAAACGTTGACAATGATGCCCTTGGCCAAAAAGGGCGTATGCGTTTTTTCCTGAATATATTCAGGAAAAAACGCATACGCCCTTTTTGGCCAACCAAGCAACCTGGAAAGGCAAATCAGCGCTACAAAGAAGTCTCACTTCCCATCGGTCAAAAGGGCCATGCTGAAAAAAGTGTCAAAACCAGAAATGCAGGACAGGCCATGGAGAAATGAGAGCCTTGCTACACTGATGGGCGGGATGTAAATTGCCAACAGCCACTCTGGAGAAGTGTACGGTGTGTCCTGAAACATCTGAAAAACACAGCTTAGAGAGCATAGGGCACTTCCACTCATGGGGGTATAAATTGGGAAAATTAAAAATCAGCAAGACACAAGCACCCCAAAGTTGAGGGCTGCTCTGTTGACAAGGACCTCCACTTCATTCCACCTTAAATATCCCAGGAAAGAGAAAAATGGATAAAGAAGTTGTGGTCCTTATGTACAATGGAATATCACTCAGCCATGAAATCAATGTCATAAGGTTAGTAGCAGCATGATGAGTGGATTTAGGTACGACGATTCTAAGTGAAATAAGTCACACAGAAAAGGACACTTCTCATAAGGTATCACTGATAGAGGGAATGTAAAAACCGTTACACTTGAACTGAATTACAAAACAGAACAGAGTCACACATGCAGAAAACACACTATGGCTGCTTAACGGGAAAGGTGAGGTGGGGTGATACATAAAACAAGGGTATCAAATTAGCTCAGATACCGTTCCATAAACCCAATATGTAGTAGACAAGACCTACTCCTTGCTCAGAGAACTGGACTCAAGACGCCCTATTCACCGCACAAGAATATATCTGACTAGTAATAATCTTAAAACCTATGTATTGATATCTCTCTGTTAGTGTGTCAAGTGGGTGTAAAGCGGCATAAACACAGCCGTGAAAAGCAGCTAAACCCCATTATGAAAATAAATTACTTTGAAAAACCCATGAAACAACGACAGTGAAAGAGATAGAAATTCTTACACAATGAGTTCAGGGGCTGTGATGCAACCTGGATTGACCATATCTAGACCCACAGCTGGATGAGACATAAGGGTGGACACTCTTGGGGCTGAGAGGTTTGGTGAGGTTGGGTGAGCAAACGCAGACCCTTTAAAGTAATACTGCGTGGTACCCATCGCATGGGTCCCAAATCTCCAGGTTCAAGGGCATCTTCCTACATCGAAAACATGCATGAGAAACCCAGAAGATGGTACACCGTGTGATGGGGAAAGGTTTCTAAAACGCACCTCATTTCTCATCTCCTTGTGCCCGGGTTCGCCATTCCAGCCGCTTTACTAGCAATCTCCCTACTTGGAGCATCAGCACCTTTAACCTCCTGTTCCGTACAGGTTGCAATTTGTCCTGAGGATGAACGGGAAGACGGGGAACCAACGAGAGACTAGCTCTTGGTGTCGGGACAGGCACAGGTCACTCTATTTTCCCATCAGGAAGAAGAATTAACCACAGGCTCAGCCTGCCCCCCGGAACCAGAACAGGGCCTGAAGCCATCCTGCACTTTTGCGGCCAGCTCCCAAAAAAGCGAGTTGTAAAATGGAGGTTCAGGGCACTGCAATTCACAAACCTGCAGAGTTATAAATGATAACTCTCGTCCACAAATATATTGAGGGAAGGCAAAGAAGAGGATTTTAAATCAAGGCAGAATTGCACGAAACAGATTTCAGGAGGTAGATTCGAATCGCCTTTAAAGCACATGAAAAGCGGCAAAATGTTGACAATGATGCCCTTGGCCAAAAAGGGCGTATGCGTTTTTTCCTGAATATATTCAGGAAAAAACGCATACGCCCTTTTTGGCCAACCAAGCAACCTGGAAAGGCAAATCAGCGCTACAGAGAAGTCTCGCTTCCCATCGGTCAAAAGGGCCATGCTGAAAAAAGCTTCAAAACCAGAAATGCAGGACAGGCCATGGAGAAATGGGAGCCTTGCTACACTGATGGGCGGGATGTAAATTGCCAACAGCCACTCTGGAGAAGTGTACGGTGAGTCCTGAAACATCGAAAAAACACAGCTTAGAGAGCATAGGGCACTTCCACTCATGGGGGTATAAATTGGGAAAATTAAAAATCAGCAAGACACAAGCACCCCAAAGTTGAGGGCTGCTCTGTTGACAAGGACCTCCACTTCATTCCACCTTCAATATCCCAGGAAAGAGAAAAATGGATAAAGAAGTTGTGGTCCTTATGTACAATGGAATATCACTCAGCCATGAAATCAATGTCATAAGGTTAGTAGCAGCATGATGAGTGGATTTAGGTACGACGATTCTAAGTGAAATAAGTCACACAGAAAAGGACACTTCTCATAAGGTATCACTTTTAGAGGGAATGTAAAAACCGTTACACTTGAACTGAATTACAAAACAGAACAGAGTCACACATGCAGAAATCAGACAATGGCTGCTTAACGGGAAAGGTGAGGTGGGGTGATACATAAACCAAGGGTATCAAATTAGCTCAGATACCGTTCCATAAACCCAATATGTAGTAGACAAGACCTACTCCTTGCTCAGAGAACTGGACTCAACACGCCCTATTCACCGCACAAGAATATATCTGACTACTAATAATCTTAAAACCTATGTATTGATATCTCTCTGTTAGTGTGTCAAGTGGGTGTAAAGCGGCATAAACACAGCCGTGAAAAGCAGCTAAACCCCATTATGAAAATAAATTACTTTGAAAAACCCATGAAACAACGACAGTGAAAGAGATGGAAATTCTTACACAATGAGTTCAGGGGCTGTGATGCAACCTGGATTGACCATATCTAGACCCACAGCTGGATGAGACATAAGGGTGGACACTCTTGGGGCTGAGAGGTTTGGTGAGGTTGGGTGAGCAAACGCAGACCCTTTAAAGTAATACTGCGTGGTACCCATCGCATGGGTCCCAAATCTCCAGGTTCAAGGGCATCTTCCTACATCGAAAACATGCATGAGAAACCCAGAAGATGGTACACCGTGTGATGGGGAAAGGTTTCTAAAACGCACCTCATTTCTCATCTCCTTGTGCCCGGGTTCGCCATTCCAGCCGCTTTACTAGCAATCTCCCTACTTGGAGCATCAGCACCTTTAACCTCCTGTTCCGTACAGGTTGCAATTTGTCCTGAGGATGAACGGGAAGACGGGGAACCAACGAGAGACTAGCTCTTGGTGTCGGGACAGGCACAGGTCACTCTATTTTCCCATCAGGAAGAAGAATTAACCACATGCTCAGCCTGCCCCCCGGAACCAGAACAGGGCCTGAAGCCATCCTGCACTTTTGCGGCCAGCTCCCAAAAAAGCGAGTTGTAAAATGGAGGTTCAGGGCACTGCAATTCACAAACCTGCAGAGTTATAAATGATAACTCTCGTCCACAAATATATTGAGGGAAGGCAAAGAAGAGGATTTTAAATCAAGGCAGAATTGCACGAAACAGATTTCAGGAGGTAGATTCGAATCGCCTTTAAAGCACATGAAAAGCGGCAAAATGTTGACAATGATGCCCTTGGCCAAAAAGGGCGTATGCGTTTTTTCCTGAATATATTCAGGAAAAAACGCATACGCCCTTTTTGGCCAACCAAGCAACCTGGAAAGGCAAATCAGCGCTACAAAGAAGTCTCACTTCCCATCGGTCAAAAGGGCCATGCTGAAAAATGTGTCAAAACCAGAAATGCAGGACAGGCCATGGAGAAATGAGAGCCTTGCTACACTGATGGGCGGGATGTAAATTGCCAACAGCCACTCTGGAGAAGTGTACGGTGTGTCCTGAAACATCTGAAAAACACAGCTTAGAGAGCATAGGGCACTTCCACTCATGGGGGTATAAATTGGGAAAATTAAAAATCAGCAAGACACAAGCACCCCAAAGTTTAGGGCTGCTCTGTTGACAAGGACCTCCACTTCATTCCACCTTAAATATCCAAGGAAAGAGAAAAATGGATAAAGAAGTTGTGGTCCTTATGTACAATGGAATATCACTCAGCCATGAAATCAATGTCATAAGGTTAGTAGCAGCATGATGAGTGGATTTAGGTACGACGATTCTAAGTGAAATAAGTCACACAGAAAAGGACACTTCTCATAAGGTATCACTTTTAGAGGGAATGTAAAAACCGTTACACTTGAACTGAATTACAAAACAGAACAGAGTCACACATGCAGAAAACAGACAATGGCTGCTTAACGGGAAAGGTGAGGTGGGGTGATACATAAAACAAGGGTATCAAATTAGCTCAGATACCGTTCCATAAACCCAATATGTAGTAGACAAGACCTACTCCTTGCTCAGAGAACTGGACTCAAGACGCCCTATTCACCGCACAAGAATATATCTGACTAGTAATAATCTTAAAACCTATGTATTGATATCTCTCTGTTAGTGTGTCAAGTGGGTGTAAAGCGGCATAAACACAGCCGTGAAAAGCAGCTAAACCCCATTATGAAAATAAATTACTTTGAAAAACCCATGAAACAACGACAGTGAAAGAGATGGAAATTCTTACACAATGAGTTCAGGGGCTGTGATGCAACCTGGATTGACCATATCTAGACCCACAGCTGGATGAGACATAAGGGTGGACACTCTTGGGGCTGAGAGGTTTGGTGAGGTTGGGTGAGCAAACGCAGACCCTTTAAAGTAATACTGCGTGGTACCCATCGCATGGGTCCCAAATCTCCAGGTTCAAGGGCATCTTCCTACATCGAAAACATGCATGAGAAACCCAGAAGATGGTACACCGTGTGATGGGGAAAGGTTTCTAAAATGCACCTCATTTCTCATCTCCTTGTGCCCAGGTTCGCCATTCCAGCCGCTTTACTAGCAATCTCCCTACTTGGAGCATCAGCACCTTTAACCTCCTGTTCCGTACAGGTTGCAATTTGTCCTGAGGATGAACGGGAAGACGGGGAACCAACGAGAGACTAGCTCTTGGTGTCGGGACAGGCACAGGTCACTCTATTTTCCCATCAGGAAGAAGAATTAACCACAGGCTCAGCCTGCCCCCCGGAACCAGAACAGGGCCTGAAGCCATCCTGTGCTTTTGCGGCCAGCTCCCAAAAAAGCGAGTTGTAAAATGGAGGTTCAGGGCACTGCAATTCACAAATCTGCAGAGTTATAAATGATAACTCTCGTCCACAAATATATTGAGGGAAGGCAAAGAAGAGGATTTGAATTCAAGGCAGAATTGCACGAAACAGATTTCAGGAGGTAGATACGAATCGCCTTTAAAGCACATGAAAAGCGGCAAAACGTTGACAATGATGCCCTTGGCCAAAAAGGGCGTATGCGTTTTTTCCTGAATATATTCAGGAAAAAACGCATACGCCCTTTTTGGCCAACCAAGCAACCTGGAAAGGCAAATCAGCGCTACAAAGAAGTCTCACTTCCCATCGGTCAAAAGGGCCATGCTGAAAAAAGTGTCAAAACCAGAAATGCAGGACAGGCCATGGAGAAATGAGAGCCTTGCTACACTGATGGGCGGGATGTAAATTGCCAACAGCCACTCTGGAGAAGTGTACGGTGTGTCCTGAAACATCTGAAAAACACAGCTTAGAGAGCATAGGGCACTTCCACTCATGGGGGTATAAATTGGGAAAATTAAAAATCAGCAAGACACAAGCACCCCAAAGTTGAGGGCTGCTCTGTTGACAAGGACCTCCACTTCATTCCACCTTAAATATCCCAGGAAAGAGAAAAATGGATAAAGAAGTTGTGGTCCTTATGTACAATGGAATATCACTCAGCCATGAAATCAATGTCATAAGGTTAGTAGCAGCATGATGAGTGGATTTAGGTACGACGATTCTAAGTGAAATAAGTCACACAGAAAAGGACACTTCTCATAAGGTATCACTGATAGAGGGAATGTAAAAACCGTTACACTTGAACTGAATTACAAAACAGAACAGAGTCACACATGCAGAAAACACACTATGGCTGCTTAACGGGAAAGGTGAGGTGGGGTGATACATAAAACAAGGGTATCAAATTAGCTCAGATACCGTTCCATAAACCCAATATGTAGTAGACAAGACCTACTCCTTGCTCAGAGAACTGGACTCAAGACGCCCTATTCACCGCACAAGAATATATCTGACTAGTAATAATCTTAAAACCTATGTATTGATATCTCTCTGTTAGTGTGTCAAGTGGGTGTAAAGCGGCATAAACACAACCGTGAAAAGCAGCTAAACCCCATTATGAAAATAAATTACTTTGAAAAACCCATGAAACAACGACAGTGAAAGAGATAGAAATTCTTACACAATGAGTTCAGGGGCTGTGATGCAACCTGGATTGACCATATCTAGACCCACAGCTGGATGAGACATAAGGGTGGACACTCTTGGGGCTGAGAGGTTTGGTGAGGTTGGGTGAGCAAACGCAGACCCTTTAAAGTAATACTGCGTGGTACCCATCGCATGGGTCCCAAATCTCCAGGTTCAAGGGCATCTTCCTACATCGAAAACATGCATGAGAAACCCAGAAGATGGTACACCGTGTGATGGGGAAAGGTTTCTAAAACGCACCTCATTTCTCATCTCCTTGTGCCCGGGTTCGCCATTCCAGCCGCTTTACTAGCAATCTCCCTACTTGGAGCATCAGCACCTTTAACCTCCTGTTCCGTACAGGTTGCAATTTGTCCTGAGGATGAACGGGAAGACGGGGAACCAACGAGAGACTAGCTCTTGGTGTCGGGACAGGCACAGGTCACTCTATTTTCCCGTCAGGAAGAAGAATTAACCACAGGCTCAGCCTGCCCCCCGGAACCAGAACAGGGCCTGAAGCCATCCTGCACTTTTGCGGCCAGCTCCCAAAAAAGCGAGTTGTAAAATGGAGGTTCAGGGCACTGCAATTCACAAACCTGCAGAGTTATAAATGATAACTCTCGTCCACAAATATATTGAGGGAAGGCAAAGAAGAGGATTTTAAATCAAGGCAGAATTGCACGAAACAGATTTCAGGAGGTAGATTCGAATCGCCTTTAAAGCACATGAAAAGCGGCAAAATGTTGACAATGATGCCCTTGGCCAAAAAGGGCGTATGCGTTTTTTCCTGAATATATTCAGGAAAAAACGCATACGCCCTTTTTGGCCAACCAAGCAACCTGGAAAGGCAAATCAGCGCTACAAAGAAGTCTCACTTCCCATCGGTCAAAAGGGCCATGCTGAAAAATGTGTCAAAACCAGAAATGCAGGACAGGCCATGGAGAAATGAGAGCCTTGCTACACTGATGGGCGGGATGTAAATTGCCAACAGCCACTCTGGAGAAGTGTACGGTGTGTCCTGAAACATCTGAAAAACACAGCTTAGAGAGCATAGGGCACTTCCACTCATGGGGGTATAAATTGGGAAAATTAAAAATCAGCAAGACACAAGCACCCCAAAGTTTAGGGCTGCTCTGTTGACAAGGACCTCCACTTCATTCCACCTTAAATATCCAAGGAAAGAGAAAAATGGATAAAGAAGTTGTGGTCCTTATGTACAATGGAATATCACTCAGCCATGAAATCAATGTCATAAGGTTAGTAGCAGCATGATGAGTGGATTTAGGTACGACGATTCTAAGTGAAATAAGTCACACAGAAAAGGACACTTCTCATAAGGTATCACTTTTAGAGGGAATGTAAAAACCGTTACACTTGAACTGAATTACAAAACAGAACAGAGTCACACATGCAGAAAACAGACAATGGCTGCTTAACGGGAAAGGTGAGGTGGGGTGATACATAAACCAAGGGTATCAAATTAGCTCAGATACCGTTCCATAAACCCAATATGTAGTAGACAAGACCTACTCCTTGCTCAGAGAACTGGACTCAAGACGCCCTATTCACCGCACAAGAATATATCTGACTAGTAATAATCTTAAAACCTATGTATTGATATCTCTCTGTTAGTGTGTCAAGTGGGTGTAAAGCGGCATAAACACAGCCGTGAAAAGCAGCTAAACCCCATTATGAAAATAAATTACTTTGAAAAACCCATGAAACAACGACAGTGAAAGAGATGGAAATTCTTACACAATGAGTTCAGGGGCTGTGATGCAACCTGGATTGACCATATCTAGACCCACAGCTGGATGAGACATAAGGGTGGACACTCTTGGGGCTGAGAGGTTTGGTGAGGTTGGGTGAGCAAACGCAGACCCTTTAAAGTAATACTGCGTGGTACCCATCGCATGGGTCCCAAATCTCCAGGTTCAAGGGCATCTTCCTACATCGAAAACATGCATGAGAAACCCAGAAGATGGTACACCGTGTGATGGGGAAAGGTTTCTAAAATGCACCTCATTTCTCATCTCCTTGTGCCCAGGTTCGCCATTCCAGCCGCTTTACTAGCAATCTCCCTACTTGGAGCATCAGCACCTTTAACCTCCTGTTCCGTACAGGTTGCAATTTGTCCTGAGGATGAACGGGAAGACGGGGAACCAACGAGAGACTAGCTCTTGGTGTCGGGACAGGCACAGGTCACTCTATTTTCCCATCAGGAAGAAGAATTAACCACAGGCTCAGCCTGCCCCCCGGAACCAGAACAGGGCCTGAAGCCATCCTGTGCTTTTGCGGCCAGCTCCCAAAAAAGCGTGTTGTAAAATGGAGGTTCAGGGCACTGCAATTCACAAATCTGCAGAGTTATAAATGATAACTCTCGTCCACAAATATATTGAGGGAAGGCAAAGAAGAGGATTTGAATTCAAGGCAGAATTGCACGAAACAGATTTCAGGAGGTAGATACGAATCGCCTTTAAAGCACATGAAAAGCGGCAAAACGTTGACAATGATGCCCTTGGCCAAAAAGGGCGTATGCGTTTTTTCCTGAATATATTCAGGAAAAAACGCATACGCCCTTTTTGGCCAACCAAGCAACCTGGAAAGGCAAATCAGCGCTACAGAGAAGTCTCGCTTCCCATCGGTCAAAAGGGCCATGCTGAAAAAAGCTTCAAAACCAGAAATGCAGGACAGGCCATGGAGAAATGGGAGCCTTGCTACACTGATGGGCGGGATGTAAATTGCCAACAGCCACTCTGGAGAAGTGTACGGTGAGTCCTGAAACATCGAAAAAACACAGCTTAGAGAGCATAGGGCACTTCCACTCATGGGGGTATAAATTGGGAAAATTAAAAATCAGCAAGACACAAGCACACCAAAGTTGAGGGCTGCTCTGTTGACAAGGACCTCCACTTCATTCCACCTTAAATATCCCAGGAAAGAGAAAAATGGATAAAGAAGTTGTGGTCCTTATGTACAATGGAATATCACTCAGCCATGAAATCAATGTCATAAGGTTAGTAGCAGCATGATGAGTGGATTTAGGTACGACGATTCTAAGTGAAATAAGTCACACAGAAAAGGACACTTCTCATAAGGTATCACTAATAGAGGGAATGTAAAAACCGTTACACTTGAACTGAATTACAAAACAGAACAGAGTTACACATGCAGAAAACACACTATGGCTGCTTAACGGGAAAGGTGAGGTGGGGTGATACATAAAACAAGGGTATCAAATTAGCTCAGATACCGTTCCATAAACCCAATATGTAGTAGACAAGACCTACTCCTTGCTCAGAGAACTGGACTCAACACGCCCTATTCACCGCACAAGAATATATCTGACTAGTAATAATCTTAAAACCTATGTATTGATATCTCTCTGTTAGTGTGTCAAGTGGGTGTAAAGCAGCATAAACACAGCAGTGAAAAGCAGCTAAACCCCAATATGAAAATAAATTACTTTGAAAAACCCATGAAACAACGACAGTGAAAGAGAGAGAAATTCTTACACAATGCGTTCAGGGGCTGTGATGCAACCTGGATTGACCATATCTAGACCCACAGCTGGATGAGACATAAGGGTGGACACTCTTGGGGCTGAGAGGTTTGGTGAGGTTGGGTGAGCAAACGCAGACCCTTTAAAGTAATACTGCGTGGTACCCATCACATGGGTCCCAAATCTCCAGCTTCAAGGGCATCTTCCTACATCGAAAACATGCATGAGAAACCCAGAAGATAGTACACCGTGTGATGGGGAAAGGTTTCTAAAACGCACCTCATTTCTCATCTCCTTGTGCCCGGGTTCGCCATTCCAGCCGCTTTACTAGCAATCTCCCTACTTGGAGCATCAGCAACTTTAACCTCCTGTTCCGTACAGGTTGCAATTTGTCCTGAGGATGAACGGGAAGACGGAGAACCAACGAGAGACTAGCTCTTGGTGTTGGGACAGGCACAGGTCACTCTATTTTCCCATCAGGAAGAAGAATTAACCACATGCTCAGCCTGCCCCCCGGAACCAGAACAGGGCCTGAATCCATCCTGCACTTTTGCGGCCAGCTCCCAAAAAAGCGAGTTGTAAAATGGAGGTTCAGGGCACTGCAATTCACAAACCTGCAGAGTTATAAATGATAACTCTCGTCCACAAATATATTGAGGGAAGGCAAAGAAGAGGATTTTAAATCAAGGCAGAATTGCAGGAAACAGATTTCAGGAGGTAGATTCGAATCGCCTTTAAAGCACATGAAAAGCGGCAAAATGTTGACAATGATGCCCTTGGCCAAAAAGGGCGTATGCGTTTTTTCCTGAATATATTCAGGAAAAAACGCATACGCCCTTTTTGGCCAACCAAGCAACCTGGAAAGGCAAATCAGCGCTACAAAGAAGTCTCACTTCCCATCGGTCAAAAGGGCCATGCTGAAAAATGTGTCAAAACCAGAAATGCAGGAGAGGCCATGGAGAAATGAGAGCCTTGCTACACTGATGGGCGGGATGTAAATTGCCAACAGCCACTCTGGAGAAGTGTACGGTGTGTCCTGAAACATCTGAAAAACACAGCTTAGAGAGCATAGGGCACTTCCACTCATGGGGGTATAAATTGGGAAAATTAAAAATCAGCAAGACACAAGCACCCCAAAGTTTAGGGCTGCTCTGTTGACAAGGACCTCCACTTCATTCCACCTTAAATATCCAAGGAAAGAGAAAAATGGATAAAGAAGTTGTGGTCCTTATGTACAATGGAATATCACTCAGCCATGAAATCAATGTCATAAGGTTAGTAGCAGCATGATGAGTGGATTTAGGTACGACGATTCTAAGTGAAATAAGTCACACAGAAAAGGACACTTCTCATAAGGTATCACTTTTAGAGGGAATGTAAAAACCGTTACACTTGAACTGAATTACAAAACAGAACAGAGTCACACATGCAGAAAACAGACAATGGCTGCTTAACGGGAAAGGTGAGGTGGGGTGATACATAAAACAAGGGTATCAAATTAGCTCAGATACCGTTCCATAAACCCAATATGTAGTAGACAAGACCTACTCCTTGCTCAGAGAACTGGACTCAAGACGCCCTATTCACCGCACAAGAATATATCTGACTAGTAATAATCTTAAAACCTATGTATTGATATCTCTCTGTTAGTGTGTCAAGTGAGTGTAAAGCGGCATAAACACAGCCGTGAAAAGCGGCTAAACCCCATTATGAAAATAAATTACTTTGAAAAACCCATGAAACAACGACAGTGAAAGAGATAGAAATTCTTACACAATGAGTTCAGGGGCTGTGATGCAACCTGGATTGACCATATCTAGACCCACAGCTGGATGAGACATAAGGGTGGACACTCTTGGGGCTGAGAGGTTTGGTGAGGTTGGGTGAGCAAACGCAGACCCTTTAAAGTAATACTGCGTGGTACCCATCGCATGGGTCCCAAATCTCCAGGTTCAAGGGCATCTTCCTACATCGAAAACATGCATGAGAAACCCAGAAGATGGTACACCGTGTGATGGGGAAATGTTTCTAAAATGCACCTCATTTCTCATCTCCTTGTGCCCGGGTTCGCCATTCCAGCCGCTTTACTAGCAATCTCCCTACTTGGAGCATCAGCACCTTTAACCTCCTGTTCCGTACAGGTTGCAATTTGTCCTGAGGATGAACGGGAAGACGGGGAACCAACGAGAGACTAGCTCTTGGTGTCGGGACAGGCACAGGTCACTCTATTTTCCCATCAGGAAGAAGAATTAACCACATGCTCAGCCTGCCCCCCGGAACCAGAACAGGGCCTGAAGCCATCCTGCACTTTTGCGGCCAGCTCCCAAAAAAGCGAGTTGTAAAATGGAGGTTCAGGGCACTGCAATTCACAAACCTGCAGAGTTATAAATGATAACTCTCGTCCACAAATATATTGATGGAAGGCAAAGAAGAGGATTTTAAATCAAGGCAGAATTGCAGGAAACAGATTTCAGGAGGTAGATTCGAATCGCCTTTAAAGCACATGAAAAGCGGCAAAATGTTGACAATGATGCCCTTGGCCAAAAAGGGCGTATGCGTTTTTTCCTGAATATATTCAGGAAAAAACGCATACGCCCTTTTTGGCCAACCAAGCAACCTGGAAAGGCAAATCAGCGCTACAAAGAAGTCTCACTTCCCATCGGTCAAAAGGGCCATGCTGAAAAATGTGTCAAAACCAGAAATGCAGGAGAGGCCATGGAGAAATGAGAGCCTTGCTACACTGATGGGCGGGATGTAAATTGCCAACAGCCACTCTGGAGAAGTGTACGGTGTGTCCTGAAACATCTGAAAAACACAGCTTAGAGAGCATAGGGCACTTCCACTCATGGGGGTATAAATTGGGAAAATTAAAAATCAGCAAGACACAAGCACCCCAAAGTTGAGGGCTGCTCTGTTGACAAGGACCTCCACTTCATTCCACCTTCAATATCCCAGGAAAGAGAAAAATGGATAAAGAAGTTGTGGTCCTTATGTACAATGGAATATCACTCAGCCATGAAATCAATGTCATAAGGTTAGTAGCAGCATGATGAGTGGATTTAGGTACGACGATTCTAAGTGAAATAAGTCACACAGAAAAGGACACTTCTCATAAGGTATCACTTTTAGAGGGAATGTAAAAACCGTTACACTTGAACTGAATTACAAAACAGAACAGAGTCACACATGCAGAAAACAGACAATGGCTGCTTAACGGGAAAGGTGAGGTGGGGTGATACATAAACCAAGGGTATCAAATTAGCTCAGATACCGTTCCATAAACCCAATATGTAGTAGACAAGACCTACTCCTTGCTCAGAGAACTGGACTCAAGACGCCCTATTCACCGCACAAGAATATATCTGACTAGTAATAATCTTAAAACCTATGTATTGATATCTCTCTGTTAGTGTGTCAAGTGGGTGTAAAGCGGCATAAACACAGCCGTGAAAAGCAGCTAAACCCCATTATGAAAATAAATTACTTTGAAAAACCCATGAAACAACGACAGTGAAAGAGATAGAAATTCTTACACAATGAGTTCAGGGGCTGTGATGCAACCTGGATTGACCATATCTAGACCCACAGCTGGATGAGACATAAGGGTGGACACTCTTGGGGCTGAGAGGTTTGGTGAGGTTGGGTGAGCAAACGCAGACCCTTTAAAGTAATACTGCGTGGTACCCATCGCATGGGTCCCAAATCTCCAGGTTCAAGGGCATCTTCCTACATCGAAAACATGCATGAGAAACCCAGAAGATGGTACACCGTGTGATGGGGAAAGGTTTCTAAAACGCACCTCATTTCTCATCTCCTTGTGCCCGGGTTCGCCATTCCAGCCGCTTTACTAGCAATCTCCCTACTTGGAGCATCAGCACCTTTAACCTCCTGTTCCGTACAGGTTGCAATTTGTCCTGAGGATGAACGGGAAGACGGGGAACCAACGAGAGACTAGCTCTTGGTGTCGGGACAGGCACAGGTCACTCTATTTTCCCATCAGGAAGAAGAATTAACCACATGCTCAGCCTGCCCCCCGGAACCAGAACAGGGCCTGAAGCCATCCTGCACTTTTGCGGCCAGCTCCCAAAAAAGCGAGTTGTAAAATGGAGGTTCAGGGCACTGCAATTCACAAACCTGCAGAGTTATAAATGATAACTCTCGTCCACAAATATATTGAGGGAAGGCAAAGAAGAGGATTTTAAATCAAGGCAGAATTGCAGGAAACAGATTTCAGGAGGTAGATTCGAATCGCCTTTAAAGCACATGAAAAGCGGCAAAATGTTGACAATGATGCTCTTGGCCAAAAAGGGCGTATGCGTTTTTTCCTGAATATATTCAGGAAAAAACGCATACGCCCTTTTTGGCCAACCAAGCAACCTGGAAAGGCAAATCAGCGCTACAAAGAAGTCTCACTTCCCATCGGTCAAAAGGGCCATGCTGAAAAATGTGTCAAAACCAGAAATGCAGGACAGGCCATGGAGAAATGAGAGCCTTGCTACACTGATGGGCGGGATGTAAATTGCCAACAGCCACTCTGGAGAAGTGTACGGTGTGTCCTGAAACATCTGAAAAACACAGCTTAGAGAGCATAGGGCACTTCCACTCATGGGGGTATAAATTGGGAAAATTAAAAATCAGCAAGACACAAGCACCCCAAAGTTGAGGGCTGCTCTGTTGACAAGGACCTCCACTTCATTCCACCTTAAATATCCAAGGAAAGAGAAAAATGGATAAAGAAGTTGTGGTCCTTATGTACAATGGAATATCACTCAGCCATGAAATCAATGTCATAAGGTTAGTAGCAGCATGATGAGTGGATTTAGGTACGACGATTCTAAGTGAAATAAGTCACACAGAAAAGGACACTTCTCATAAGGTATCACTTTTAGAGGGAATGTAAAAACCGTTACACTTGAACTGAATTACAAAACAGAACAGAGTCACACATGCAGAAAACAGACAATGGCTGCTTAACGGGAAAGGTGAGGTGGGGTGATACATAAACCAAGGGTATCAAATTAGCTCAGATACCGTTCCATAAACCCAATATGTAGTAGACAAGACCTACTCCTTGCTCAGAGAACTGGACTCAAGACGCCCTATTCACCGCACAAGAATATATCTGACTAGTAATAATCTTAAAACCTATGTATTGATATCTCTCTGTTAGTGTGTCAAGTGGGTGTAAAGCGGCATAAACACAGCCGTGAAAAGCAGCTAAACCCCATTATGAAAATAAATTACTTTGAAAAACCCATGAAACAACGACAGTGAAAGAGATGGAAATTCTTACACAATGAGTTCAGGGGCTGTGATGCAACCTGGATTGACCATATCTAGACCCACAGCTGGATGAGACATAAGGGTGGACACTCTTGGGGCTGAGAGGTTTGGTGAGGTTGGGTGAGCAAACGCAGACCCTTTAAAGTAATACTGCGTGGTACCCATCGCATGGGTCCCAAATCTCCAGGTTCAAGGGCATCTTCCTACATCGAAAACATGCATGAGAAACCCAGAAGATGGTACACCGTGTGATGGGGAAAGGTTTCTAAAACGCACCTCATTTCTCATCTCCTTGTGCCCGGGTTCGCCATTCCAGCCGCTTTACTAGCAATCTCCCTACTTGGAGCATCAGCACCTTTAACCTCCTGTTCCGTACAGGTTGCAATTTGTCCTGAGGATGAACGGGAAGACGGGGAACCAACGAGAGACTAGCTCTTGGTGTCGGGACAGGCACAGGTCACTCTATTTTCCCATCAGGAAGAAGAATTAACCACATGCTCAGCCTGCCCCCCGGAACCAGAACAGGGCCTGAAGCCATCCTGCACTTTTGCGGCCAGCTCCCAAAAAAGCGAGTTGTAAAATGGAGGTTCAGGGCACTGCAATTCACAAACCTGCAGAGTTATAAATGATAACTCTCGTCCACAAATATATTGAGGGAAGGCAAAGAAGAGGATTTTAAATCAAGGCAGAATTGCACGAAACAGATTTCAGGAGGTAGATTCGAATCGCCTTTAAAGCACATGAAAAGCGGCAAAATGTTGACAATGATGCCCTTGGCCAAAAAGGGCGTATGCGTTTTTTCCTGAATATATTCAGGAAAAAACGCATACGCACTTTTTGGCCAACCAAGCAACCTGGAAAGGCAAATCAGCGCTACAGAGAAGTCTCGCTTCCCATCGGTCAAAAGGGCCATGCTGAAAAAAGTGTCAAAACCAGAAATGTAGGACAGGCCATGGAGAAATGGGACCCTTGCTACACTGATGGGCGGGATGTAAATTGCCAACAGCCACTCTGGAGAAGTGTACGGTGTGTCCTGAAACATCTGAAAAACACAGCTTAGAGAGCATAGGGCACTTCCACTCATGGGGGTATAAATTGGGAAAATTAAAAATCAGCAAGACACAAGCACCCCAAAGTTGAGGGCTGCTCTGTTGACAAGGACCTCCACTTCATTCCACCTTAAATATCCCAGGAAAGAGAAAAATGGATAAAGAAGTTGTGGTCCTTATGTACAATGGAATATCACTCAGCCATGAAATCAATGTCATAAGGTCAGTAGCAGCATGATGAGTGGATTTAGGTACGACGATTCTAAGTGAAATAAGTCACACAGAAAAGGACACTTCTCATAAGGTATCACTTATAGAGGGAATGTAAAAACCGTTACACTTGAACTGAATTACAAAACAGAACAGAGTCACACATGCAGAAAACACACTATGGCTGCTTAACGGCAAAGGTGAGGTGGGGTGATACATAAAACAAGGGTATCAAATTAGCTCAGATACCGTTCCATAAACCCAATATGTAGTAGACAAGACCTACTCCTTGCTCAGAGAACTGGACTCAACACGCCCTATTCACCGCACAAGAATATATCTGACTAGTAATAATCTTAAAACCTATGTATTGATATCTCTCTGTTAGTGTGTCAAGTGGGTGTAAAGCGGCATAAACACAGCCGTGAAAAGCAGCTAAACCCCATTATGAAAATAAATTACTTTGAAAAACCCATGAAACAACGACAGTGAAAGAGATAGAAATTCTTACACAATGAGTTCAGGGGCTGTGATGCAACCTGGATTGACCATATCTAGACCCACAGCTGGATGAGACATAAGGGTGGACACTCTTGGGGCTGAGAGGTTTGGTGAGGTTGGGTGAGCAAACGCAGACCCTTTAAAGTAATACTGCGTGGTACCCATCGCATGGTTCCCAAATCTCCAGGTTCAAGGGCATCTTCCTACATCGAAAACATGCATGAGAAACCCAGAAGATGGTACACCGTGTGATGGGGAAAGGTTTCTAAAACGCACCTCATTTCTCATCTCCTTGTGCCCGGGTTCGCCATTCCAGCCGCTTTACTAGCAATCTCCCTACTTGGAGCATCAGCACCTTTAACCTCCTGTTCCGTACAGGTTGCAATTTGTCCTGAGGATGAATGGGAAGACGGGGAACCAACGAGAGACTAGCTCTTGGTGTCGGGACAGGCACAGGTCACTCTATTTTCCCATCAGGAAGAAGAATTAACCACATGCTCAGCCAGCCCCCCGGAACCAAAACAGGGCCTGAAGCCATCCTGCACTTTTGCGGCCAGCTCCCAAAAAAGCGAGTTGTAAAATGGAGGTTCAGGGCACTGCAATTCACAAACCTGCAGAGTTATAAATGATAACTCTCGTCCACAAATATATTGAGGGAAGGCAAAGAAGAGGATTTTAAATCAAGGCAGAATTGCAGGAAACAGATTTCAGGAGGTAGATTCGAATCGCCTTTAAAGCACATGAAAAGCGGCAAAACGTTGACAATGATGCCCTTGGCCAAAAAGGGCGTATGCGTTTTTTCCTGAATATATTCAGGAAAAAACGCATACGCCCTTTTTGGCCAACCAAGCAACCTGGAAAGGCAAATCAGCGCTACAAAGAAGTCTCACTTCCCATCGGTCAAAAGGGCCATGCTGAAAAATGTGTCAAAACCAGAAATGCAGGACAGGCCATGGAGAAATGAGAGCCTTGCTACACTGATGGGCGGGATGTAAATTGCCAACAGCCACTCTGGAGAAGTGTACGGTGTGTCCTGAAACATCTGAAAAACACAGCTTAGAGAGCATAGGGCACTTCCACTCATGGGGGTATAAATTGGGAAAATTAAAAATCAGCAAGACACAAGCACCCCAAAGTTGAGGGCTGCTCTGTTGACAAGGACCTCCACTTCATTCCACCTTAAATATCCCAGGAAAGAGAAAAATGGATAAAGAAGTTGTGGTCCTTATGTACAATGGAATATCACTCAGCCATGAAATCAATGTCATAAGGTTAGTAGCAGCATGATGAGTGGATTTAGGTACGACGATTCTAAGTGAAATAAGTCACACAGAAAAGGACACTTCTCATAAGGTATCACTGATAGAGGGAATGTAAAAACCGTTACACTTGAACTGAATTACAAAACAGAACAGAGTCACACATGCAGAAAACACACTATGGCTGCTTAACGGGAAAGGTGAGGTGGGGTGATACATAAAACAAGGGTATCAAATTAGCTCAGATACCGTTCCATAAACCCAATATGTAGTAGACAAGACCTACTCCTTGCTCAGAGAACTGGACTCAACACGCCCTATTCACCGCACAAGAATATATCTGACTAGTAATAATCTTAAAACCTATGTATTGATATCTCTCTGTTAGTGTGTCAAGTGGGTGTAAAGCGGCATAAACACAGCCGTGAAAAGCAGCTAAACCCCATTATGAAAATAAATTACTTTGAAAAACCCATGAAACAACGACAGTGAAAGAGATGGAAATTCTTACACAATGAGTTCAGGGGCTGTGATGCAACCTGGATTGACCATATCTAGACCCACAGCTGGATGAGACATAAGGGTGGACACTCTTGGGGCTGAGAGGTTTGGTGAGGTTGGGTGAGCAAACGCAGACCCTTTAAAGACATACTGCGTGGTACCCATCGCATGGGTCCCAAATCTCCAGGTTCAAGGTCATCTTCCTACATCGAAAACATGCATGAGAAACCCAGAAGATGGTACACCGTGTGATGGGGAAAGGTTTCTAAAACGCACCTCATTTCTCATCTCCTTGTGCCCGGGTTCGCCATTCCAGCCGCTTTACTAGCAATCTCCCTACTTGGAGCATCAGCACCTTTAACCTCCTGTTCCGTACAGGTTGCAATTTGTCCTGAGGATGAACGGGAAGACGGGGAACCAACGAGAGACTAGCTCTTGGTGTCGGGACAGGCACAGGTCACTCTATTTTCCCATCAGGAAGAAGAATTAACCACATGCTCAGCCTGCCCCCCGGAACCAGAACAGGGCCTGAAGCCATCCTGCACTTTTGCGGCCAGCTCCCAAAAAAGCGAGTTGTAAAATGGAGATTCAGGGCACTGCAATTCACAAACCTGCAGAGTTATAAATGATAACTCTCGTCCACAAATATATTGAGGGAAGGCAAAGAAGAGGATTTTAAATCAAGGCAGAATTGCACGAAACAGATTTCAGGAGGTAGATTCGAATCGCCTTTAAAGCACATGAAAAGCGGCAAAATGTTGACAATGATGCCCTTGGCCAAAAAGGGCGTATGCGTTTTTTCCTGAATATATTCAGGAAAAAACGCATACGCCCTTTTTGGCCAACCAAGCAACCTGGAAAGGCAAATCAGCGCTACAAAGAAGTCTCACTTCCCATCGGTCAAAAGGGCCATGCTGAAAAATGTGTCAAAACCAGAAATGCAGGACAGGCCATGGAGAAATGAGAGCCTTGCTACACTGATGGGCGGGATGTAAATTGCCAACAGCCACTCTGGAGAAGTGTACGGTGTGTCCTGAAACATCTGAAAAACACAGCTTAGAGAGCATAGGGCACTTCCACTCATGGGGGTATAAATTGGGAAAATTAAAAATCAGCAAGACACAAGCACCCCAAAGTTGAGGGCTGCTCTGTTGACAAGGACCTCCACTTCATTCCACCTTCAATATCCCAGGAAAGAGAAAAATGGATAAAGAAGTTGTGGTCCTTATGTACAATGGAATATCACTCAGCCATGAAATCAATGTCATAAGGTTAGTAGCAGCATGATGAGTGGATTTAGGTACGACGATTCTAAGTGAAATAAGTCACACAGAAAAGGACACTTCTCATAAGGTATCACTGATAGAGGGAATGTAAAAACCGTTACACTTGAACTGAATTACAAAACAGAACAGAGTCACACATGCAGAAAACACACTATGGCTGCTTAACGGGAAAGGTGAGGTGGGGTGATACATAAAACAAGGGTATCAAATTAGCTCAGATATCGTTCCATAAACCCAATATGTAGTAGACAAGACCTACTCCTTGCTCAGAGAACTGGACTCAACACGCCCTATTCACCGCACAAGAATATATCTGACTAGTAATAATCTTAAAACCTATGTATTGATATCTCTCTGTTAGTGTGTCAAGTGGGTGTAAAGCGGCATAAACACAGCCGTGAAAAGCAGCTAAACCCCATTATGAAAATAAATTACTTTGAAAAACCCATGAAACAACGACAGTGAAATAGATAGAAATTCTTACACAATGAGTTCAGGGGCTGTGATGCAACCTGGATTGACCATATCTAGACCCACAGCTGGATGAGACATAAGGGTGGACACTCTTGGGGCTGAGAGGTTTGGTGAGGTTGGGTGAGCAAACGCAGACCCTTTAAAGTAATACTGCGTGGTACCCATCGCATGGGTCCCAAATCTCCAGGTTCAAGGGCATCTTCCTACATCGAAAACATGCATGAGAAACCCAGAAGATGGTACACCGTGTGATGGGGAAAGGTTTCTAAAATGCACCTCATTTCTCATCTCCTTGTGCCCAGGTTCGCCATTCCAGCCGCTTTACTAGCAATCTCCCTACTTGGAGCATCAGCACCTTTAACCTCCTGTTCCGTACAGGTTGCAATTTGTCCTGAGGATGAACGGGAAGACGGGGAACCAACGAGAGACTAGCTCTTGGTGTCGGGACAGGCACAGGTCACTCTATTTTCCCATCAGGAAGAAGAATTAACCACATGCTCAGCCTGCCCCCCGGAACCAGAACAGGGCCTGAAGCCATCCTGCACTTTTGCGGCCAGCTCCCAAAAAAGCGAGTTGTAAAATGGAGGTTCAGGGCACTGCAATTCACAAACCTGCAGAGTTATAAATGATAACTCTCGTCCACAAATATATTGAGGGAAGGCAAAGAAGAGGATTTTAAATCAAGGCAGAATTGCATGAAACAGATTTCAGGAGGTAGATTCGAATCGCCTTTAAAGCACATGAAAAGCGGCAAAATGTTGACAATGATGCCCTTGGCCAAAAAGGGCGTATGCGTTTTTTCCTGAATATATTCAGGAAAAAACGCATACGCCCTTTTTGGCCAACCAAGCAACCTGGAAAGGCAAATCAGCGCTACAAAGAAGTCTCACTTCCCATCGGTCAAAAGGGCCATGCTGAAAAATGTGTCAAAACCAGAAATGCAGGACAGGCCATGGAGAAATGAGAGCCTTGATACACTGATGGGCGGGATGTAAATTGCCAACAGCCACTCTGGAGAAGTGTACGGTGTGTCCTGAAACATCTGAAAAACACAGCTTAGAGAGCATAGGGCACTTCCACTCATGGGGGTATAAATTGGGAAAATTAAAAATCAGCAAGACACAAGCACCCCAAAGTTTAGGGCTGCTCTGTTGACAAGGACCTCCACTTCATTCCACCTTAAATATCCAAGGAAAGAGAAAAATGGATAAAGAAGTTGTGGTCCTTATGTACAATGGAATATCACTCAGCCATGAAATCAATGTCATAAGGTTAGTAGCAGCATGATGAGTGGATTTAGGTACGACGATTCTAAGTGAAATAAGTCACACAGAAAAGGACACTTCTCATAAGGTATCACTTTTAGAGGGAATGTAAAAACCGTTACACTTGATCTGAATTACAAAACAGAACAGAGTCACACATGCAGAAAACAGACAATGGCTGCTTAACGGGAAAGGTGAGGTGGGGTGATACATAAACCAAGGGTATCAAATTAGCTCAGATACCGTTCCATAAACCCAATATGTAGTAGACAAGACCTACTCCTTGCTCAGAGAACTGGACTCAAGACGCCCTATTCACCGCACAAGAATATATCTGACTAGTAATAATCTTAAAACCTATGTATTGATATCTCTCTGTTAGTGTGTCAAGTGGGTGTAAAGCGGCATAAACACAGCCGTGAAAAGCAGCTAAACCCCATTATGAAAATAAATTACTTTGAAAAACCCATGAAACTACGACAGTGAAAGAGATGGAAATTCTTACACAATGAGTTCAGGGGCTGTGATGCAACCTGGATTGACCATATCTAGACCCACAGCTGGATGAGACATAAGGGTGGACACTCTTGGGGCTGAGAGGTTTGGTGAGGTTGGGTGAGCAAACGCAGACCCTTTAAAGTAATACTGCGTGGTACCCATCGCATGGGTCCCAAATCTCCAGGTTCAAGGGCATCTTCCTACATCGAAAACATGCATGAGAAACCCAGAAGATGGTACACCGTGTGATGGGGAAAGGTTTCTAAAATGCACCTCATTTCTCATCTCCTTGTGCCCAGGTTCGCCATTCCAGCCGCTTTACTAGCAATCTCCCTACTTGGAGCATCAGCACCTTTAACCTCCTGTTCCGTACAGGTTGCAATTTGTCCTGAGGATGAACGGGAAGACGGGGAACCAACGAGAGACTAGCTCTTGGTGTCGGGACAGGCACAGGTCACTCTATTTTCCCATCAGGAAGAAGAATTAACCACAGGCTCAGCCTGCCCCCCGGAACCAGAACAGGGCCTGAAGCCATCCTGTGCTTTTGCGGCCAGCTCCCAAAAAAGCGTGTTGTAAAATGGAGGTTCAGGGCACTGCAATTCACAAATCTGCAGAGTTATAAATGATAACTCTCGTCCACAAATATATTGAGGGAAGGCAAAGAAGAGGATTTGAATTCAAGGCAGAATTGCACGAAACAGATTTCAGGAGGTAGATACGAATCGCCTTTAAAGCACATGAAAAGCGGCAAAACGTTGACAATGATGCCCTTGGCCAAAAAGGGCGTATGCGTTTTTTCCTGAATATATTCAGGAAAAAACGCATACGCCCTTTTTGGCCAACCAAGCAACCTGGAAAGGCAAATCAGCGCTACAGAGAAGTCTCGCTTCCCATCAGTCAAAAGGGCCATGCTGAAAAAAGTTTCAAAACCAGAAATGCAGGACAGGCCATGGAGAAATGGGAGCCTTGCTACACTGATGGGCGGGATGTAAATTGCCAACAGCCACTCTGGAGAAGTGTACGGTGAGTCCTGAAACATCGAAAAAACACAGCTTAGAGAGCATAGGGCACTTCCATTCATGGGGGTATAAATTGGGAAAATTAAAAATCAGCAAGACACAAGCACACCAAAGTTGAGGGCTGCTCTGTTGACAAGGACCTCCACTTCATTCCACCTTAAATATCCCAGGAAAGAGAAAAATGGATAAAGAAGTTGTGGTCCTTATGTACAATGGAATATCACTCAGCCATGAAATCAATGTCATAAGGTTAGTAGCAGCATGATGAGTGGATTTAGGTACGACGATTCTAAGTGAAATAAGTCACACAGAAAAGGACACTTCTCATAAGGTATCACTAATAGAGGGAATGTAAAAACCATTACACTTGAACTGAATTACAAAACAGAACAGAGTCACACATGCAGAAAACACACTATGGCTGCTTAACGGGAAAGGTGAGGTGGGGTGATACATAAAACAAGGGTATCAAATTAGTTCAGATACCGTTCCATAAACCCAATATGTAGTAGACAAGACCTACTCCTTGCTCAGAGAACTGGACTCAACACGCCCTATTCACCGCACAAGAATATATCTGACTAGTAATAATCTTAAAACCTATGTATTGATATCTCTCTGTTAGTGTGTCAAGTGGGTGTAAAGCGGCATAAACACAGCAGTGAAAAGCAGCTAAACCCCAATATGAAAATAAATTACTTTGAAAAACCCATGAAACAACGACAGTGAAAGAGATAGAAATTCTTACACAATGCGTTCAGGGGCTGTGATGCAACCTGGATTGACCATATCTAGACCCACAGCTGGATGAGACATAAGGGTGGACACTCTTGGGGCTGAGAGGTTTGGTGAGGTTGGGTGAGCAAACGCAGACCCTTTAAAGTAATACTGCGTGGTACCCATCGCATGGGTCCCAAATCTCCAGGTTCAAGGGCATCTTCCTACATCGAAAACATGCATGAGAAACCCAGAAGATGGTACACCGTGTGATGGGGAAAGGTTTCTAAAACGCACCTCATTTCTCATCTCCTTGTGCCCGGGTTCGCCATTCCAGCCGCTTTACTAGCAATCTCCCTACTTGGAGCATCAGCACCTTTAACCTCCTGTTCCGTACAGGTTGCAATTTGTCCTGAGGATGAACGGGAAGACGGGGAACCAACGAGAGACTAGCTCTTGGTGTCGGGACAGGCACAGGTCACTCTATTTTCCCATCAGGAAGAAGAATTAACCACAGGCTCAGCCTGCCCCCCGGAACCAGAACAGGGCCTGAAGCCATCCTGCACTTTTGCGGCCAGCTCCCAAAAAAGCGAGTTGTAAAATGGAGGTTCAGGGCACTGCAATTCACAAACCTGCAGAGTTATAAATGATAACTCTCGTCCACAAATATATTGAGGGAAGGCAAAGAAGAGGATTTTAAATCAAGGCAGAATTGCACGAAACAGATTTCAGGAGGTAGATTCGAATCGCCTTTAAAGCACATGAAAAGCGGCAAAATGTTGACAATGATGCCCTTGGCCAAAAAGGGCGTATGCGTTTTTTCCTGAATATATTCAGGAAAAAACGCATACGCCCTTTTTGGCCAACCAAGCAACCTGGAAAGGCAAATCAGCGCTACAAAGAAGTCTCACTTCCCATCGGTCAAAAGGGCCATGCTGAAAAATGTGTCAAAACCAGAAATGCAGGACAGGCCATGGAGAAATGAGAGCCTTGCTACACTGATGGGCGGGATGTAAATTGCCAACAGCCACTCTGGAGAAGTGTACGGTGTGTCCTGAAACATCTGAAAAACACAGCTTAGAGAGCATAGGGCACTTCCACTCATGGGGGTATAAATTGGGAAAATTAAAAATCAGCAAGACACAAGCACCCCAAAGTTGAGGGCTGCTCTGTTGACAAGGACCTCCACTTCATTCCACCTTCAATATCCCAGGAAAGAGAAAAATGGATAAAGAAGTTGTGGTCCTTATGTACAATGGAATATCACTCAGCCATGAAATCAATGTCATAAGGTTAGTAGCAGCATGATGAGTGGATTTAGGTACGACGATTCTAAGTGAAATAAGTCACACAGAAAAGGACACTTCTCATAAGGTATCACTTTTAGAGGGAATGTAAAAACCGTTACACTTGAACTGAATTACAAAACAGAACAGAGTCACACATGCAGAAAACAGACAATGGCTGCTTAACGGGAAAGGTGAGGTGGGGTGATACATAAACCAAGGGTATCAAATTAGCTCAGATACCGTTCCATAAACCCAATATGTAGTAGACAAGACCTACTCCTTGCTCAGAGAACTGGACTCAAGACGCCCTATTCACCGCACAAGAATATATCTGACTAGTAATAATCTTAAAACCTATGTATTGATATCTCTCTGTTAGTGTGTCAAGTGGGTGTAAAGCGGCATAAACACAGCCGTGAAAAGCAGCTAAACCCCATTATGAAAATAAATTACTTTGAAAAACCCATGAAACAACGACAGTGAAAGAGATGGAAATTCTTACACAATGAGTTCAGGGGCTGTGATGCAACCTGGATTGACCATATCTAGACCCACAGCTGGATGAGACATAAGGGTGGACACTCTTGGGGCTGAGAGGTTTGGTGAGGTTGGGTGAGCAAACGCAGACCCTTTAAAGTAATACTGCGTGGTACCCATCGCATGGGTCCCAAATCTCCAGGTTCAAGGGCATCTTCCTACATCGAAAACATGCATGAGAAACCCAGAAGATGGTACACCGTGTGATGGGGAAAGGTTTCTAAAATGCACCTCATTTCTCGTCTCCTTGTGCCCAGGTTCGCCATTCCAGCCGCTTTACTAGCAATCTCCCTACTTGGAGCATCAGCACCTTTAACCTCCTGTTCCGTACAGGTTGCAATTTGTCCTGAGGATGAACGGGAAGACGGGGAACCAACGAGAGACTAGCTCTTGGTGTCGGGACAGGCACAGGTCACTCTATTTTCCCATCAGGAAGAAGAATTAACCACAGGCTCAGCCTGCCCCCCGGAACCAGAACAGGGCCTGAAGCCATCCTGTGCTTTTGCGGCCAGCTCCCAAAAAAGCGTGTTGTAAAATGGAGGTTCAGGGCACTGCAATTCACAAATCTGCAGAGTTATAAATGATAACTCTCGTCCACAAATATGTTGAGGGAAGGCAAAGAAGAGGATTTGAATTCAAGGCAGAATTGCACGAAACAGATTTCAGGAGGTAGATACGAATCGCCTTTAAAGCACATGAAAAGCGGCAAAACGTTGACAATGATGCCCTTGGCCAAAAAGGGCGTATGCGTTTTTTCCTGAATATATTCAGGAAAAAACGCATACGCCCTTTTTGGCCAACCAAGCAACCTGGAAAGGCAAATCAGCGCTACAGAGAAGTCTCGCTTCCCATCGGTCAAAAGGGCCATGCTGAAAAAAGTTTCAAAACCAGAAATGCAGGACAGGCCATGGAGAAATGGGAGCCTTGCTACACTGATGGGCGGGATGTAAATTGCCAACAGCCACCCTGGAGAAGTGTACGGTGTGTCCTGAAACATCTGAAAAACACAGCTTAGAGAGCATAGGGCACTTCCACTCATGGGGGTATAAATTGGGAAAATTAAAAATCAGCAAGACACAAGCACCCCAAAGTTGAGGGCTGCTCTGTTGACAAGGACCTCCACTTCATTCCACCTTAAATATCCCAGGAAAGAGAAAAATGGATAAAGAAGTTGTGGTCCTTATGTACAATGGAATATCACTCAGCCATGAAATCAATGTCATAAGGTTAGTAGCAGCATGATGAGTGGATTTAGGTACGACGATTCTAAGTGAAATAAGTCACACAGAAAAGGACACTTCTCATAAGGTATCACTGATAGAGGGAATGTAAAAACCGTTACACTTGAACTGAATTACAAAACAGAACAGAGTCACACATGCAGAAAACACACTATGGCTGCTTAACGGGAAAGGTGAGGTGGGGTGATACATAAAACAAGGGTATCAAATTAGCTCAGATACCGTTCCATAAACCCAATATGTAGTAGACAAGACCTACTCCTTGCTCAGAGAACTGGACTCAACACGCCCTATTCACCGCACAAGAATATATCTGACTAGTAATAATCTTAAAACCTATGTATTGATATCTCTCTGTTAGTGTGTCAAGTGGGTGTAAAGCGGCATAAACACAGCCGTGAAAAGCAGCTAAACCCCATTATGAAAATAAATTACTTCGAAAAACCCATGAAACAACGACAGTGAAAGAGATAGAAATTCTTACACAATGAGTTCAGGGGCTGTGATGCAACCTGGATTGACCATATCTAGACCCACAGCTGGATGAGACATAAGGGTGGACACTCTTGGGGCTGAGAGGTTTGGTGAGGTTGGGTGAGCAAACGCAGACCCTTTAAAGTAATACTGCGTGGTACCCATCGCATGGGTCCCAAATCTCCAGGTTCAAGGGCATCTTCCTACATCGAAAACATGCATGAGAAACCCAGAAGATGGTACACCGTGTGATGGGGAAAGGTTTCTAAAACGCACCTCATTTCTCATCTCCTTGTGCCCGGGTTCGCCATTCCAGCCGCTTTACTAGCAATCTCCCTACTTGGAGCATCAGCACCTTTAACCTCCTGTTCCGTACAGGTTGCAATTTGTCCTGAGGATGAACGGGAAGACGGGGAACCAACGAGAGACTAGCTCTTGGTGTCGGGACAGGCACAGGTCACTCTATTTTCCCATCAGGAAGAAGAATTAACCACATGCTCAGCCTGCCCCCCGGAACCAGAACAGGGCCTGAAGCCATCCTGCACTTTTGCGGCCAGCTCCCAAAAAAGCGAGTTGTAAAATGGAGGTTCAGGGCACTGCAATTCACAAACCTGCAGAGTTATAAATGATAACTCTCGTCCACAAATATATTGAGGGAAGGCAAAGAAGAGGATTTTAAATCAAGGCAGAATTGCATGAAACAGATTTCAGGAGGTAGATTCGAATCGCCTTTAAAGCACATGAAAAGCGGCAAAATGTTGACAATGATGCCCTTGGCCAAAAAGGGCGTATGCGTTTTTTCCTGAATATATTCAGGAAAAAACGCATACGCCCTTTTTGGCCAACCAAGCAACCTGGAAAGGCAAATCAGCGCTACAAAGAAGTCTCACTTCCCATCGGTCAAAAGGGCCATGCTGAAAAATGTGTCAAAACCAGAAATGCAGGACAGGCCATGGAGAAATGAGAGCCTTGCTACACTGATGGGCGGGATGTAAATTGCCAACAGCCACTCTGGAGAAGTGTACGGTGTGTCCTGAAACATCTGAAAAACACAGCTTAGAGAGCATAGGGCACTTCCACTCATGGGGGTATAAATTGGGAAAATTAAAAATCAGCAAGACACAAGCACCCCAAAGTTGAGGGCTGCTCTGTTGACAAGGACCTCCACTTCATTCCACCTTAAATATCCAAGGAAAGAGAAAAATGGATAAAGAAGTTGTGGTCCTTATGTACAATGGAATATCACTCAGCCATGAAATCAATGTCATAAGGTTAGTAGCAGCATGATGAGTGGATTTAGGTACGACGATTCTAAGTGAAATAAGTCACACAGAAAAGGACACTTCTCATAAGGTATCACTTTTAGAGGGAATGTAAAAACCGTTACACTTGATCTGAATTACAAAACAGAACAGAGTCACACATGCAGAAAACAGACAATGGCTGCTTAACGGGAAAGGTGAGGTGGGGTGATACATAAACCAAGGGTATCAAATTAGCTCAGATACCGTTCCATAAACCCAATATGTAGTAGACAAGACCTACTCCTTGCTCAGAGAACTGGACTCAAGACGCCCTATTCACCGCACAAGAATATATCTGACTAGTAATAATCTTAAAACCTATGTATTGATATCTCTCTGTTAGTGTGTCAAGTGGGTGTAAAGCGGCATAAACACAGCCGTGAAAAGCAGCTAAACCCCATTATGAAAATAAATTACTTTGAAAAACCCATGAAACAACGACAGTGAAAGAGATGGAAATTCTTACACAATGAGTTCAGGGGCTGTGATGCAACCTGGATTGACCATATCTAGACCCACAGCTGGATGAGACATAAGGGTGGACACTCTTGGGGCTGAGAGGTTTGGTGAGGTTGGGTGAGCAAACGCAGACCCTTTAAAGTAATACTGCGTGGTACCCATCGCATGGGTCCCAAATCTCCAGGTTCAAGGGCATCTTCCTACATCGAAAACATGCATGAGAAACCCAGAAGATGGTACACCGTGTGATGGGGAAAGGTTTCTAAAATGCACCTCATTTCTCGTCTCCTTGTGCCCAGGTTCGCCATTCCAGCCGCTTTACTAGCAATCTCCCTACTTGGAGCATCAGCACCTTTAACCTCCTGTTCCGTACAGGTTGCAATTTGTCCTGAGGATGAACGGGAAGACGGGGAACCAACGAGAGACTAGCTCTTGGTGTCGGGACAGGCACAGGTCACTCTATTTTCCCATCAGGAAGAAGAATTAACCACAGGCTCAGCCTGCCCCCCGGAACCAGAACAGGGCCTGAAGCCATCCTGTGCTTTTGCGGCCAGCTCCCAAAAAAGCGTGTTGTAAAATGGAGGTTCAGGGCACTGCAATTCACAAATCTGCAGAGTTATAAATGATAACTCTCGTCCACAAATATGTTGAGGGAAGGCAAAGAAGAGGATTTGAATTCAAGGCAGAATTGCACGAAACAGATTTCAGGAGGTAGATACGAATCGCCTTTAAAGCACATGAAAAGCGGCAAAACGTTGACAATGATGCCCTTGGCCAAAAAGGGCGTATGCGTTTTTTCCTGAATATATTCAGGAAAAAACGCATACGCCCTTTTTGGCCAACCAAGCAACCTGGAAAGGCAAATCAGCGCTACAGAGAAGTCTCGCTTCCCATCGGTCAAAAGGGCCATGCTGAAAAAAGTTTCAAAACCAGAAATGCAGGACAGGCCATGGAGAAATGGGAGCCTTGCTACACTGATGGGCGGGATGTAAATTGCCAACAGCCACTCTGGAGAAGTGTACGGTGTGTCCTGAAACATCTGAAAAACACAGCTTAGAGAGCATAGGGCACTTCCACTCATGGGGGTATAAATTGGGAAAATTAAAAATCAGCAAGACACAAGCACCCCAAAGTTGAGGGCTGCTCTGTTGACAAGGACCTCCACTTCATTCCACCTTAAATATCCCAGGAAAGAGAAAAATGGATAAAGAAGTTGTGGTCCTTATGTACAATGGAATATCACTCAGCCATGAAATCAATGTCATAAGGTTAGTAGCAGCATGATGAGTGGATTTAGGTACGACGATTCTAAGTGAAATAAGTCACACAGAAAAGGACACTTCTCATAAGGTATCACTGATAGAGGGAATGTAAAAACCGTTACACTTGAACTGAATTACAAAACAGAACAGAGTCACACATGCAGAAAACACACTATGGCTGCTTAACGGGAAAGGTGAGGTGGGGTGATACATAAAACAAGGGTATCAAATTAGCTCAGATACCGTTCCATAAACCCAATATGTAGTAGACAAGACCTACTCCTTGCTCAGAGAACTGGACTCAACACGCCCTATTCACCGCACAAGAATATATCTGACTAGTAATAATCTTAAAACCTATGTATTGATATCTCTCTGTTAGTGTGTCAAGTGGGTGTAAAGCGGCATAAACACAGCCGTGAAAAGCAGCTAAACCCCATTATGAAAATAAATTACTTCGAAAAACCCATGAAACAACGACAGTGAAAGAGATAGAAATTCTTACACAATGAGTTCAGGGGCTGTGATGCAACCTGGATTGACCATATCTAGACCCACAGCTGGATGAGACATAAGGGTGGACACTCTTGGGGCTGAGAGGTTTGGTGAGGTTGGGTGAGCAAACGCAGACCCTTTAAAGTAATACTGCGTGGTACCCATCGCATGGGTCCCAAATCTCCAGGTTCAAGGGCATCTTCCTACATCGAAAACATGCATGAGAAACCCAGAAGATGGTACACCGTGTGATGGGGAAAGGTTTCTAAAACGCACCTCATTTCTCATCTCCTTGTGCCCGGGTTCGCCATTCCAGCCGCTTTACTAGCAATCTCCCTACTTGGAGCATCAGCACCTTTAACCTCCTGTTCCGTACAGGTTGCAATTTGTCCTGAGGATGAACGGGAAGACGGGGAACCAACGAGAGACTAGCTCTTGGTGTCGGGACAGGCACAGGTCACTCTATTTTCCCATCAGGAAGAAGAATTAACCACATGCTCAGCCTGCCCCCCGGAACCAGAACAGGGCCTGAAGCCATCCTGCACTTTTGCGGCCAGCTCCCAAAAAAGCGAGTTGTAAAATGGAGGTTCAGGGCACTGCAATTCACAAACCTGCAGAGTTATAAATGATAACTCTCGTCCACAAATATATTGAGGGAAGGCAAAGAAGAGGATTTTAAATCAAGGCAGAATTGCATGAAACAGATTTCAGGAGGTAGATTCGAATCGCCTTTAAAGCACATGAAAAGCGGCAAAATGTTGACAATGATGCCCTTGGCCAAAAAGGGCGTATGCGTTTTTTCCTGAATATATTCAGGAAAAAACGCATACGCCCTTTTTGGCCAACCAAGCAACCTGGAAAGGCAAATCAGCGCTACAAAGAAGTCTCACTTCCCATCGGTCAAAAGGGCCATGCTGAAAAATGTGTCAAAACCAGAAATGCAGGACAGGCCATGGAGAAATGAGAGCCTTGCTACACTGATGGGCGGGATGTAAATTGCCAACAGCCACTCTGGAGAAGTGTACGGTGTGTCCTGAAACATCTGAAAAACACAGCTTAGAGAGCATAGGGCACTTCCACTCATGGGGGTATAAATTGGGAAAATTAAAAATCAGCAAGACACAAGCACCCCAAAGTTGAGGGCTGCTCTGTTGACAAGGACCTCCACTTCATTCCACCTTAAATATCCAAGGAAAGAGAAAAATGGATAAAGAAGTTGTGGTCCTTATGTACAATGGAATATCACTCAGCCATGAAATCAATGTCATAAGGTTAGTAGCAGCATGATGAGTGGATTTAGGTACGACGATTCTAAGTGAAATAAGTCACACAGAAAAGGACACTTCTCATAAGGTATCACTTTTAGAGGGAATGTAAAAACCGTTACACTTGATCTGAATTACAAAACAGAACAGAGTCACACATGCAGAAAACAGACAATGGCTGCTTAACGGGAAAGGTGAGGTGGGGTGATACATAAACCAAGGGTATCAAATTAGCTCAGATACCGTTCCATAAACCCAATATGTAGTAGACAAGACCTACTCCTTGCTCAGAGAACTGGACTCAAGACGCCCTATTCACCGCACAAGAATATATCTGACTAGTAATAATCTTAAAACCTATGTATTGATATCTCTCTGTTAGTGTGTCAAGTGGGTGTAAAGCGGCATAAACACAGCCGTGAAAAGCAGCTAAACCCCATTATGAAAATAAATTACTTTGAAAAACCCATGAAACAACGACAGTGAAAGAGATGGAAATTCTTACACAATGAGTTCAGGGGCTGTGATGCAACCTGGATTGACCATATCTAGACCCACAGCTGGATGAGACATAAGGGTGGACACTCTTGGGGCTGAGAGGTTTGGTGAGGTTGGGTGAGCAAACGCAGACCCTTTAAAGTAATACTGCGTGGTACCCATCGCATGGGTCCCAAATCTCCAGGTTCAAGGGCATCTTCCTACATCGAAAACATGCATGAGAAACCCAGAAGATGGTACACCGTGTGATGGGGAAAGGTTTCTAAAATGCACCTCATTTCTCATCTCCTTGTGCCCAGGTTCGCCATTCCAGCCGCTTTACTAGCAATCTCCCTACTTGGAGCATCAGCACCTTTAACCTCCTGTTCCGTACAGGTTGCAATTTGTCCTGAGGATGAACGGGAAGACGGGGAACCAACGAGAGACTAGCTCTTGGTGTCGGGACAGGCACAGGTCACTCTATTTTCCCATCAGGAAGAAGAATTAACCACAGGCTCAGCCTGCCCCCCGGAACCAGAACAGGGCCTGAAGCCATCCTGTGCTTTTGCGGCCAGCTCCCAAAAAAGCGTGTTGTAAAATGGAGGTTCAGGGCACTGCAATTCACAAATCTGCAGAGTTATAAATGATAACTCTCGTCCACAAATATATTGAGGGAAGGCAAAGAAGAGGATTTGAATTCAAGGCAGAATTGCACGAAACAGATTTCAGGAGGTAGATACGAATCGCCTTTAAAGCACATGAAAAGCGGCAAAACGTTGACAATGATGCCCTTGGCCAAAAAGGGCGTATGCGTTTTTTCCTGAATATATTCAGGAAAAAACGCATACGCCCTTTTTGGCCAACCAAGCAACCTGGAAAGGCAAATCAGCGCTACAGAGAAGTCTCGCTTCCAATCGGTCAAAAGGGCCATGCTGAAAAAAGTTTCAAAACCAGAAATGCAGGACAGGCCATGGAGAAATGGGAGCCTTGCTACACTGATGGGCGGGATGTAAATTGCCAACAGCCACTCTGGAGAAGTGTACGGTGAGTCCTGAAACATCGAAAAAACACAGCTTAGAGAGCATAGGGCACTTCCACTCATGGGGGTATAAATTGGGAAAATTAAAAATCAGCAAGACACAAGCACACCAAAGTTGAGGGCTGCTTTGTTGACAAGGACCTCCACTTCATTCCACCTTAAATATCCCAGGAAAGAGAAAAATGGATAAAGAAGTTGTGGTCCTTATGTACAATGGAATATCACTCAGCCATGAAATCAATGTCATAAGGTTAGTAGCAGCATGATGAGTGGATTTAGGTACGACGATTCTAAGTGAAATAAGTCACACAGAAAAGGACACTTCTCATAAGGTATCACTAATAGAGGGAATGTAAAAACCGTTACACTTGAACTGAATTACAAAACAGAACAGAGTCACACATGCAGAAAACACACTATGGCTGCTTAACGGGAAAGGTGAGGTGGGGTGATACATAAAACAAGGGTATCAAATTAGCTCAGATACCGTTCCATAAACCCAATATGTAGTAGACAAGACCTACTCCTTGCTCAGAGAACTGGACTCAACACGCCCTATTCACCGCACAAGAATATATCTGACTAGTAATAATCTTAAAACCTATGTATTGATATCTCTCTGTTAGTGTGTCAAGTGGGTGTAAAGCGGCATAAACACAGCAGTGAAAAGCAGCTAAACCCCAATATGAAAATAAATTACTTTGAAAAACCCATGAAACAACGACAGTGAAAGAGAGAGAAATTCTTACACAATGCGTTCAGGGGCTGTGATGCAACCTGGATTGACCATATCTAGACCCACAGCTGGATGAGACATAAGGGTGGACACTCTTGGGGCTGAGAGGTTTGGTGAGGTTGGGTGAGCAAACGCAGACCCTTTAAAGTAATACTGCGTGGTACCCATCGCATGGGTCCCAAATCTCCAGGTTCAAGGGCATCTTCCTACATCGAAAACATGCATGAGAAACCCAGAAGATGGTACACCGTGTGATGGGGAAAGGTTTCTAAAACGCACCTCATTTCTCATCTCCTTGTGCCCGGGTTCGCCATTCCAGCCGCTTTACTAGCAATCTCCCTACTTGGAGCATCAGCACCTTTAACCTCCTGTTCCGTACAGGTTGCAATTTGTCCTGAGGATGAACGGGAAGACGGGGAACCAACGAGAGACTAGCTCTTGGTGTCGGGACAGGCACAGGTCACTCTATTTTCCCATCAGGAAGAAGAATTAACCACATGCTCAGCCTGCCCCCCGGAACCAGAACAGGGCCTGGAGCCATCCTGCACTTTTGCGGCCAGCTCCCAAAAAAGCGAGTTGTAAAATGGAGGTTCAGGGCACTGCAATTCACAAACCTGCAGAGTTATAAATGATAACTCTCGTCCACAAATATATTGAGGGAAGGCAAAGAAGAGGATTTTAAATCAAGGCAGAATTGCAGGAAACAGATTTCAGGAGGTAGATTCGAATCGCCTTTAAAGCACATGAAAAGCGGCAAAATGTTGACAATGATGCCCTTGGCCAAAAAGGGCGTATGCGTTTTTTCCTGAATATATTCAGGAAAAAACGCATACGCCCTTTTTGGCCAACCAAGCAACCTGGAAAGGCAAATCAGCGCTACAAAGAAGTCTCACTTCCCATCGGTCAAAAGGGCCATGCTGAAAAATGTGTCAAAACCAGAAATGCAGGACAGGCCATGGAGAAATGAGAGCCTTGCTACACTGATGGGCGGGATGTAAATTGCCAACAGCCACTCTGGAGAAGTGTACGGTGTGTCCTGAAACATCTGAAAAACACAGCTTAGAGAGCATAGGGCACTTCCACTCATGGGGGTATAAATTGGGAAAATTAAAAATCAGCAAGACACAAGCACCCCAAAGTTGAGGGCTGCTCTGTTGACAAGGACCTCCACTTCATTCCACCTTAAATATACCAGGAAAGAGAAAAATGGATAAAGAAGTTGTGGTCCTTATGTACAATGGAATATCACTCAGCCATGAAATCAATGTCATAAGGTTAGTAGCAGCATGATGAGTGGATTTAGGTACGACGATTCTAAGTGAAATAAGTCACACAGAAAAGGACACTTCTCATAAGGTATCACTGATAGAGGGAATGTAAAAACCGTTACACTTGAACTGAATTACAAAACAGAACAGAGTCACACATGCAGAAAACAGACAATGGCTGCTTAACGGGAAAGGTGAGGTGGGGTGATACATAAACCAAGGGTATCAAATTAGCTCAGATACCGTTCCATAAACCCAATATGTAGTAGACAAGACCTACTCCTTGCTCAGAGAACTGGACTCAAGACGCCCTATTCACCGCACAAGAATATATCTGACTAGTAATAATCTTAAAACCTATGTATTGATATCTCTCTGTTAGTGTGTCAAGTGGGTGTAAAGCGGCATAAACACAGCAGTGAAAAGCAGCTAAACCCCAATATGAAAATAAATTACTTTGAAAAACCCATGAAACAACGACAGTGAAAGAGAGAGAAATTCTTACACAATGCGTTCAGGGGCTGTGATGCAACCTGGATTGACCATATCTAGACCCACAGCTGGATGAGACATAAGGGTGGACACTCTTGGGGCTGAGAGGTTTGGTGAGGTTGGGTGAGCAAACGCAGACCCTTTAAAGTAATACTGCGTGGTACCCATCACATGGGTCCCAAATCTCCAGCTTCAAGGGCATCTTCCTACATCGAAAACATGCATGAGAAACCCAGAAGATAGTACACCGTGTGATGGGGAAAGGTTTCTAAAACGCACCTCATTTCTCATCTCCTTGTGCCCGGGTTCGCCATTCCAGCCGCTTTACTAGCAATCTCCCTACTTGGAGCATCAGCACCTTTAACCTCCTGTTCCGTACAGGTTGCAATTTGTCCTGAGGATGAACGGGAAGACGGGGAACCAACGAGAGACAAGCTCTTGGTGTCGGGACAGGCACAGGTCACTCTATTTTCCCGTCAGGAAGAAGAATTAACCACAGGCTCAGCCTGCCCCCCGGAACCAGAACAGGGCCTGAAGCCATCCTGCGCTTTTGCGGCCAGCTCCCAAAAAAGCGAGTTGTAAAATGGAGGTTCAGGGCACTGCAATTCACAAACCTGCAGAGTTATAAATGATAACTCTCGTCCACAAATATATTGATGGAAGGCAAAGAAGAGGATTTTAAATCAAGGCAGAATTGCAGGAAACAGATTTCAGGAGGTAGATACGAATCACCTTTAAAGCACATGAAAAGCGGCAAAACGTTGACAATGATGCCCTTGGCCAAAAAGGGCGTATGCGTTTTTTCCTGAATATATTCAGGAAAAAACGCATACGCCCTTTTTGGCCAACCAAGCAACCTGGAAAGGCAAATCAGCGCTACAGAGAAGTCTCGCTTCCCATCGGTCAAAAGGGCCATGCTGAAAAAAGTGTCAAAACCAGAAATGCAGGACAGGCCATGGAGAAATGGGAGCCTTGCTACACTGATGGGCGGGATGTAAATTGCCAACAGCCACTCTGGAGAAGTGTACGGTGTGTCCTGAAACATCTGAAAAACACAGCTTAGAGAGCATAGGGCACTTCCACTCATGGGGGTATAAATTGGGAAAATGAAAAATCAGCAAGACACAAGCACCCCAAAGTTGAGGGCTGCTCTGTTGACAAGGACCTCCACTTCATTCCACCTTCAATATCCCAGGAAAGAGAAAAATGGATAAAGAAGTTGTGGTCCTTATGTACAATGGAATATCACTCAGCCATGAAATCAATGTCATAAGGTTAGTAGCAGCATGATGAGTGGATTTAGGTACGACGATTCTAAGTGAAATAAGTCACACAGAAAAGGACACTTCTCATAAGGTATCACTGATAGAGGGAATGTAAAAACCGTTACACTTGAACTGAATTACAAAACAGAACAGAGTCACACATGCAGAAAACACACTATGGCTGCTTAACGGGAAAGGTGAGGTGGGGTGATACATAAAACAAGGGTATCAAATTAGCTCAGATACCGTTCCATAAACCCAATATGTAGTAGACAAGACCTACTCCTTGCTCAGAGAACTGGACTCAACACGCCCTATTCACCGCACAAGAATATATCTGACTAGTAATAATCTTAAAACCTATGTATTGATATCTCTCTGTTAGTGTGTCAAGTGGGTGTAAAGCGGCATAAACACAGCCGTGAAAAGCAGCTAAACCCCATTATGAAAATAAATTACTTTGAAAAACCCATGAAACAACGACAGTGAAAGAGATAGAAATTCTTACACAATGAGTTCAGGGGCTGTGATGCAACCTGGATTGACCATATCTAGACCCACAGCTGGATGAGACATAAGGGTGGACAGTCTTGGGGCTGAGAGGTTTGGTGAGGTTGGGTGAGCAAACGCAGACCCTTTAAAGTAATACTGCGTGGTACCCATCGCATAGGTCCCAAATCTCCAGGTTCAAGGGCATCTTCCTACATCGAAAACATGCATGAGAAACCCAGAAGATGGTACACCGTGTGATGGGGAAAGGTTTCTAAAACGCACCTCATTTCTCATCTCCTTGTGCCCGGGTTCGCCATTCCAGCTGCTTTACTAGCAATCTCCCTACTTGGAGCATCAGCACCTTTAACCTCCTGTTCCGTACAGGTTGCAATTTGTCCTGAGGATGAACGGGAAGACGGGGAACCAACGAGAGACTAGCTCTTGGTGTCGGGACAGGCACAGGTCACTCTATTTTCCCATCAGGAAGAAGAATTAACCACATGCTCAGCCTGCCCCCCGGAACCAGAACAGGGCCTGAAGCCATCCTGCACTTTTGCGGCCAGCTCCCAAAAAAGCGAGTTGTAAAATGGAGGTTCAGGGCACTGCAATTCACAAACCTGCAGAGTTATAAATGATAACTCTCGTCCACAAATATATTGAGGGAAGGCAAAGAAGAGGATTTTAAATCAAGGCAGAATTGCAGGAAACAGATTTCAGGAGGTAGATTCGAATCGCCTTTAAAGCACATGAAAAGCGGCAAAATGTTGACAATGATGCCCTTGGCCAAAAAGGGCGTATGCGTTTTTTCCTGAATATATTCAGGAAAAAACGCATACGCCCTTTTTGGCCAACCAAGCAACCTGGAAAGGCAAATCAGCGCTACAAAGCAGTCTCACTTCCCATCGGTCAAAAGGGCCATGCTGAAAAAAGTGTCAAAACCAGAAATGCAGGACAGGCCATGGAGAAATGGGAGCCTTGCTACACTGATGGGCGGGATGTAAATTGCCAACAGCCACTCTGGAGAAGTGTACGGTGAGTCCTGAAACATCGAAAAAACACAGCTTAGAGAGCATAGGGCACTTCCACTCATGGGGGTATAAATTGGGAAAATATAAAAATCAGCAAGACACAAGCACACCAAAGTTGAGGGCTGCTCTGTTGACAAGGACCTCCACTTCATTCCACCTTAAATATCCCAGGAAAGAGAAAAATGGATAAAGAAGTTGTGGTCCTTATGTACAATGGAATATCACTCAGCCATGAAATCAATGTCATAAGGTTAGTAGCAGCATGATGAGTGGATTTAGGTACGACGATTCTAAGTGAAATAAGTCACACAGAAAAGGACACTTCTCATAAGGTATCACTAATAGAGGGAATGTAAAAACCGTTACACTTGAACTGAATTACAAAACAGAACAGAGTCACACATGCAGAAAACACACTATGGCTGCTTAACGGGAAAGGTGAGGTGGGGTGATACATAAAACAAGGGTATCAAATTAGCTCAGATACCGTTCCATAAACCCAATATGTAGTAGACAAGACCTACTCCTTGCTCAGAGAACTGGACTCAACACGCCCTATTCACCGCACAAGAATATATCTGACTAGTAATAATCTTAAAACCTATGTATTGATATCTCTCTGTTAGTGTGTCAAGTGGGTGTAAAGCGGCATAAACACAGCAGTGAAAAGCAGCTAAACCCCAATATGAAAATAAATTACTTTGAAAAACCCATGAAACAACGACAGTGAAAGAGAGAGAAATTCTTACACAATGCGTTCAGGGGCTGTGATGCAACCTGGATTGACCATATCTAGACCCACAGCTGGATGAGACATAAGGGTAGACACTCTTGGGGCTGAGAGGTTTGGTGAGGTTGGGTGAGCAAACGCAGACCCTTTAAAGTAATACTGCGTGGTACCCATCACATGGGTCCCAAATCTCCAGCTTCAAGGGCATCTTCCTACATCGAAAACATGCATGAGAAACCCAGAAGATAGTACACCGTGTGATGGGGAAAGGTTTCTAAAACGCACCTCATTTCTCATCTCCTTGTGCCCGGGTTCGCCATTCCAGCGCTTTACTAGCAATCTCCCTACTTGGAGCATCAGCAACTTTAACCTCCTGTTCCGTACAGGTTGCAATTTGTCCTGAGGATGAACGGGAAGACGGGGAACCAACGAGAGACTAGCTCTTGGTGTTGGGACAGGCACAGGTCACTCTATTTTCCCATCAGGAAGAAGAATTAACCACATGCTCAGCCTGCCCCCCGGAACCAGAACAGGGCCTGAATCCATCCTGCACTTTTGCGGCCAGCTCCCAAAAAAGCGAGTTGTAAAATGGAGGTTCAGGGCACTGCAATTCACAAACCTGCAGAGTTATAAATGATAACTCTCGTCCACAAATATATTGAGGGAAGGCAAAGAAGAGGATTTTAAATCAAGGCAGAATTGCAGGAAACAGATTTCAGGAGGTAGATTCGAATCGCCTTTAAAGCACATGAAAAGCGGCAAAATGTTGACAATGATGCCCTTGGCCAAAAAGGGCGTATGCGTTTTTTCCTGAATATATTCAGGAAAAAACGCATACGCCCTTTTTGGCCAACCAAGCAACCTGGAAAGGCAAATCAGCGCTACAAAGAAGTCTCACTTCCCATCGGTCAGAAGGGCCATGCTGAAAAATGTGTCAAAACCAGAAATGCAGGACAGGCCATGGAGAAATGAGAGCCTTGCTACACTAATGGGCGGGATGTAAATTGCCAACAGCCACTCTGGAGAAGTGTACGGTGTGTCCTGAAACATCTGAAAAACACAGCTTAGAGAGCATAGGGCACTTCCACTCATGGGGGTATAAATTGGGAAAATTAAAAATCAGCAAGACACAAGCACCCCAAAGTTTAGGGCTGCTCTGTTGACAAGGACCTCCACTTCATTCCACCTTAAATATCCAAGGAAAGAGAAAAATGGATAAAGAAGTTGTGGTCCTTATGTACAATGGAATATCACTCAGCCATGAAATCAATGTCATAAGGTTAGTAGCAGCATGATGAGTGGATTTAGGTACGACGATTCTAAGTGAAATAAGTCACACAGAAAAGGACACTTCTCATAAGGTATCACTTTTAGAGGGAATGTAAAAACCGTTACACTTGAACTGAATTACAAAACAGAACAGAGTCACACATGCAGAAAACACACTATGGCTGCTTAACGGGAAAGGTGAGGTGGGGTGATACATAAAACAAGGGTATCAAATTAGCTCAGATACCGTTCCATAAACCCAATATGTAGTAGACAAGACCTACTCCTTGCTCAGAGAACTGGACTCAAGACGCCCTATTCACCGCACAAGAATATATCTGACTAGTAATAATCTTAAAACCTATGTATTGATATCTCTCTGTTAGTGTGTCAAGTGGGTGTAAAGCGGCATAAACACAGCCGTGAAAAGCAGCTAAACCCCATTATGAAAATAAATTACTTTGAAAAACCCATGAAACAACGACAGTGAAAGAGATAGAAATTCTTACACAATGCGTTCAGGGGCTGTGATGCAACCTGGATTGACCATATCTAGACCCACAGCTGGATGAGACATAAGGGTGGACACTCTTGGGGCTGAGAGGTTTGGTGAGGTTGGGTGAGCAAACGCAGACCCTTTAAAGTAATACTGCGTGGTACCCATCGCATGGGTCCCAAATCTCCAGGTTCAAGGGCATCTTCCTACATCGAAAACATGCATGAGAAACCCAGAAGATGGTACACCGTGTGATAGGGAAAGGTTTCTAAAACGCACCTCATTTCTCATCTCCTTGTGCCCGGGTTCGCCATTCCAGCCGCTTTACTAGCAATCTCCCTACTTGGAGCATCAGCACCTTTAACCTCCTGTTCCGTACAGGTTGCAATTTGTCCTGAGGATGAACGGGAAGACGGGGAACCAACGAGAGACAAGCTCTTGGTGTCGGGACAGGCACAGGTCACTCTATTTTCCCGTCAGGAAGAAGAATTAACCACAGGCTCAGCCTGCCCCCCGGAACCAGAACAGGGCCTGAAGCCATCCTGCGCTTTTGCGGCCAGCTCCCAAAAAAGCGAGTTGTAAAATGGAGGTTCAGGGCACTGCAATTCACAAACCTGCAGAGTTATAAATGATAACTCTCGTCCACAAATATATTGATGGAAGGCAAAGAAGAGGATTTTAAATCAAGGCAGAATTGCAGGAAACAGATTTCAGGAGGTAGATACGAATCACCTTTAAAGCACATGAAAAGCGGCAAAACGTTGACAATGATGCCCTTGGCCAAAAAGGGCGTATGCGTTTTTTCCTGAATATATTCAGGAAAAAACGCATACGCCCTTTTTGGCCAACCAAGCAACCTGGAAAGGCAAATCAGCGCTACAGAGAAGTCTCGCTTCCCATCGGTCAAAAGGGCCATGCTGAAAAAAGTGTCAAAACCAGAAATGCAGGACAGGCCATGGAGAAATGGGAGCCTTGCTACACTGATGGGCGGGATGTAAATTGCCAACAGCCACTCTGGAGAAGTGTACGGTGTGTCCTGAAACATCTGAAAAACACAGCTTAGAGAGCATAGGGCACTTCCACTCATGGGGGTATAAATTGGGAAAATGAAAAATCAGCAAGACACAAGCACCCCAAAGTTGAGGGCTGCTCTGTTGACAAGGACCTCCACTTCATTCCACCTTCAATATCCCAGGAAAGAGAAAAATGGATAAAGAAGTTGTGGTCCTTATGTACAATGGAATATCACTCAGCCATGAAATCAATGTCATAAGGTTAGTAGCAGCATGATGAGTGGATTTAGGTACGACGATTCTAAGTGAAATAAGTCACACAGAAAAGGACACTTCTCATAAGGTATCACTGATAGAGGGAATGTAAAAACCGTTACACTTGAACTGAATTACAAAACAGAACAGAGTCACACATGCAGAAAACACACTATGGCTGCTTAACGGGAAAGGTGAGGTGGGGTGATACATAAAACAAGGGTATCAAATTAGCTCAGATACCGTTCCATAAACCCAATATGTAGTAGACAAGACCTACTCCTTGCTCAGAGAACTGGACTCAACACGCCCTATTCACCGCACAAGAATATATCTGACTAGTAATAATCTTAAAACCTATGTATTGATATCTCTCTGTTAGTGTGTCAAGTGGGTGTAAAGCGGCATAAACACAGCCGTGAAAAGCAGCTAAACCCCATTATGAAAATAAATTACTTTGAAAAACCCATGAAACAACGACAGTGAAAGAGATAGAAATTCTTACACAATGAGTTCAGGGGCTGTGATGCAACCTGGATTGACCATATCTAGACCCACAGCTGGATGAGACATAAGGGTGGACAGTCTTGGGGCTGAGAGGTTTGGTGAGGTTGGGTGAGCAAACGCAGACCCTTTAAAGTAATACTGCGTGGTACCCATCGCATGGGTCCCAAATCTCCAGGTTCAAGGGCATCTTCCTACATCGAAAACATGCATGAGAAACCCAGAAGATGGTACACCGTGTGATGGGGAAAGGTTTCTAAAACGCACCTCATTTCTCATCTCCTTGTGCCCGGGTTCGCCATTCCAGCTGCTTTACTAGCAATCTCCCTACTTGGAGAATCAGCACCTTTAACCTCCTGTTCCGTACAGGTTGCAATTTGTCCTGAGGATGAACGGGAAGACGGGGAACCAACGAGAGACTAGCTCTTGGTGTCGGGACAGGCACAGGTCACTCTATTTTCCCATCAGGAAGAAGAATTAACCACATGCTCAGCCTGCCCCCCGGAACCAGAACAGGGCCTGAAGCCATCCTGCACTTTTGCGGCCAGCTCCCAAAAAAGCGAGTTGTAAAATGGAGGTTCAGGGCACTGCAATTCACAAACCTGCAGAGTTATAAATGATAACTCTCGTCCACAAATATATTGAGGGAAGGCAAAGAAGAGGATTTTAAATCAAGGCAGAATTGCAGGAAACAGATTTCAGGAGGTAGATTCGAATCGCCTTTAAAGCACATGAAAAGCGGCAAAATGTTGACAATGATGCCCTTGGCCAAAAAGGGCGTATGCGTTTTTTCCTGAATATATTCAGGAAAAAACGCATATGCCCTTTTTGGCCAACCAAGCAACCTGGAAAGGCAAATCAGCGCTACAAAGCAGTCTCACTTCCCATCGGTCAAAAGGGCCATGCTGAAAAATGTGTCAAAACCAGAAATGCAGGACAGGCCATGGAGAAATGAGAGCCTTGCTAAACTGATGGGCGGGATGTAAATTGCCAACAGCCACTCTGGAGAAGTGTACGGTGTGTCCTGAAACATCTGAAAAACACAGCTTAGAGAGCATAGGGCACTTCCACTCATGGGGGTATAAATTGGGAAAATTAAAAATCAGCAAGACACAAGCACCCCAAAGTTGAGGGCTGCTCTGTTGACAAGGACCTCCACTTCATTCCACCTTCAATATCCCAGGAAAGAGAAAAATGGATAAAGAAGTTGTGGTCCTTATGTACAATGGAATATCACTCAGCCATGAAATCAATGTCATAAGGTTAGTAGCAGCATGATGAGTGGATTTAGGTACGACGATTCTAAGTGAAATAAGTCACACAGAAAAGGACACTTCTCATAAGGTATCACTGATAGAGGGAATGTAAAAACCGTTACACTTGAACTGAATTACAAAACAGAACAGAGTCACACATGCAGAAAACACACTATGGCTGCTTAACGGGAAAGGTGAGGTGGGGTGATACATAAAACAAGGGTATCAAATTAGCTCAGATACCGTTCCATAAACCCAATATGTAGTAGACAAGACCTACTCCTTGCTCAGAGAACTGGACTCAACACGCCCTATTCACCGCACAAGAATATATCTGACTAGTAATAATCTTAAAACCTATGTATTGATATCTCTCTGTTAGTGTGTCAAGTGGGTGTAAAGCGGCATAAACACAGCCGTGAAAAGCAGCTAAACCCCATTATGAAAATAAATTACTTTGAAAAACCCATGAAACAACGACAGTGAAAGAGATAGAAATTCTTACACAATGAGTTCAGGGGCTGTGATGCAACCTGGATTGACCATATCTAGACCCACAGCTGGATGAGACATAAGGGTGGACAGTCTTGGGGCTGAGAGGTTTGGTGAGGTTGGGTGAGCAAACGCAGACCCTTTAAAGTAATACTGCGTGGTACCCATCGCATGGGTCCCAAATCTCCAGGTTCAAGGGCATCTTCCTACATCGAAAACATGCATGAGAAACCCAGAAGATGGTACACCGTGTGATGGGGAAAGGTTTCTAAAACGCACCTCATTTCTCATCTCCTTGTGCCCGGGTTCGCCATTCCAGCTGCTTTACTAGCAATCTCCCTACTTGGAGCATCAGCACCTTTAACCTCCTGTTCCGTACAGGTTGCAATTTGTCCTGAGGATGAACGGGAAGACGGGGAACCAACGAGAGACTAGCTCTTGGTGTCGGGACAGGCACAGGTCACTCTATTTTCCCATCAGGAAGAAGAATTAACCACATGCTCAGCCTGCCCCCCGGAACCAGAACAGGGCCTGAAGCCATCCTGCACTTTTGCGGCCAGCTCCCAAAAAAGCGAGTTGTAAAATGGAGGTTCAGGGCACTGCAATTCACAAACCTGCAGAGTTATAAATGATAACTCTCGTCCACAAATATATTGAGGGAAGGCAAAGAAGAGGATTTTAAATCAAGGCAGAATTGCAGGAAACAGATTTCAGGAGGTAGATTCGAATCGCCTTTAAAGCACATGAAAAGCGGCAAAATGTTGACAATGATGCCCTTGGCCAAAAAGGGCGTATGCGTTTTTTCCTGAATATATTCAGGAAAAAATGCATACGCCCTTTTTGGCCAACCAAGCAACCTGGAAAGGCAAATCAGCGCTACAAAGCAGTCTCACTTCCCATCGGTCAAAAGGGCCATGCTGAAAAAAGTGTCAAAACCAGAAATGCAGGACAGGCCATGGAGAAATGGGAGCCTTGCTACACTGATGGGCGGGATGTAAATTGCCAACAGCCACTCTGGAGAAGTGTACGGTGAGTCCTGAAACATCGAAAAAACACAGCTTAGAGAGCATAGGGCACTTCCACTCATGGGGGTATAAATTGGGAAAATATAAAAATCAGCAAGACACAAGCACACCAAAGTTGAGGGCTGCTCTGTTGACAAGGACCTCCACTTCATTCCACCTTAAATATCCCAGGAAAGAGAAAAATGGATAAAGAAGTTGTGGTCCTTATGTACAATGGAATATCACTCAGCCATGAAATCAATGTCATAAGGTTAGTAGCAGCATGATGAGTGGATTTAGGTACGACGATTCTAAGTGAAATAAGTCACACAGAAAAGGACACTTCTCATAAGGTATCACTAATAGAGGGAATGTAAAAACCGTTACACTTGAACTGAATTACAAAACAGAACAGAGTCACACATGCAGAAAACACACTATGGCTGCTTAACGGGAAAGGTGAGGTGGGGTGATACATAAAACAAGGGTATCAAATTAGCTCAGATACCGTTCCATAAACCTAATATGTAGTAGACAAGACCTACTCCTTGCTCAGAGAACTGGACTCAACACGCCCTATTCACCGCACAAGAATATATCTGACTAGTAATAATCTTAAAACCTATGTATTGATATCTCTCTGTTAGTGTGTCAAGTGGGTGTAAAGCGGCATAAACACAGCAGTGAAAAGCAGCTAAACCCCAATATGAAAATAAATTACTTTGAAAAACCCATGAAACAACGACAGTGAAAGAGAGAGAAATTCTTACACAATGCGTTCAGGGGCTGTGATGCAACCTGGATTGACCATATCTAGACCCACAGCTGGATGAGACATAAGGGTAGACACTCTTGGGGCTGAGAGGTTTGGTGAGGTTGGGTGAGCAAACGCAGACCCTTTAAAGTAATACTGCGTGGTACCCATCACATGGGTCCCAAATCTCCAGCTTCAAGGGCATCTTCCTACATCGAAAACATGCATGAGAAACCCAGAAGATAGTACACCGTGTGATGGGGAAAGGTTTCTAAAACGCACCTCATTTCTCATCTCCTTGTGCCCGGGTTCGCCATTCCAGCACTTTACTAGCAATCTCCCTACTTGGAGCATCAGCAACTTTAACCTCCTGTTCCGTACAGGTTGCAATTTTTCCTGAGGATGAACGGGAAGACGGGGAACCAACGAGAGACTAGCTCTTGGTGTTGGGACAGGCACAGGTCACTCTATTTTCCCATCAGGAAGAAGAATTAACCACATGCTCAGCCTGCCCCCCGGAACCAGAACAGGGCCTGAATCCATCCTGCACTTTTGCGGCCAGCTCCCAAAAAAGCGAGTTGTAAAATGGAGGTTCAGGGCACTGCAATTCACAAACCTGCAGAGTTATAAATGATAACTCTCGTCCACAAATATATTGAGGGAAGGCAAAGAAGAGGATTTTAAATCAAGGCAGAATTGCAGGAAACAGATTTCAGGAGGTAGATTCGAATCGCCTTTAAAGCACATGAAAAGCGGCAAAATGTTGACAATGATGCCCTTGGCCAAAAAGGGCGTATGCGTTTTTTCCTGAATATATTCAGGAAAAAACGCATACGCCCTTTTTGGCCAACCAAGCAACCTGGAAAGGCAAATCAGCGCTACAAAGAAGTCTCACTTCCCATCGGTCAGAAGGGCCATGCTGAAAAATGTGTCAAAACCAGAAATGCAGGACAGGCCATGGAGAAATGAGAGCCTTGCTACACTAATGGGCGGGATGTAAATTGCCAACAGCCACTCTGGAGAAGTGTACGGTGTGTCCTGAAACATCTGAAAAACACAGCTTAGAGAGCATAGGGCACTTCCACTCATGGGGGTATAAATTGGGAAAATTAAAAATCAGCAAGACACAAGCACCCCAAAGTTTAGGGCTGCTCTGTTGACAAGGACCTCCACTTCATTCCACCTTAAATATCCAAGGAAAGAGAAAAATGGATAAAGAAGTTGTGGTCCTTATGTACAATGGAATATCACTCAGCCATGAAATCAATGTCATAAGGTTAGTAGCAGCATGATGAGTGGATTTAGGTACGACGATTCTAAGTGAAATAAGTCACACAGAAAAGGACACTTCTCATAAGGTATCACTTTTAGAGGGAATGTAAAAACCGTTACACTTGAACTGAATTACAAAACAGAACAGAGTCACACATGCAGAAAACACACTATGGCTGCTTAACGGGAAAGGTGAGGTGGGGTGATACATAAAACAAGGGTATCAAATTAGCTCAGATACCGTTCCATAAACCCAATATGTAGTAGACAAGACCTACTCCTTGCTCAGAGAACTGGACTCAAGACGCCCTATTCACCGCACAAGAATATATCTGACTAGTAATAATCTTAAAACCTATGTATTGATATCTCTCTGTTAGTGTGTCAAGTGGGTGTAAAGCGGCATAAACACAGCCGTGAAAAGCAGCTAAACCCCATTATGAAAATAAATTACTTTGAAAAACCCATGAAACAACGACAGTGAAAGAGATAGAAATTCTTACACAATGCGTTCAGGGGCTGTGATGCAACCTGGATTGACCATATCTAGACCCACAGCTGGATGAGACATAAGGGTGGACACTCTTGGGGCTGAGAGGTTTGGTGAGGTTGGGTGAGCAAACGCAGACCCTTTAAAGTAATACTGCGTGGTACCCATCGCATGGGTCCCAAATCTCCAGGTTCAAGGGCATCTTCCTACATCGAAAACATGCATGAGAAACCCAGAAGATGGTACACCGTGTGATAGGGAAAGGTTTCTAAAACGCACCTCATTTCTCATCTCCTTGTGCCCGGGTTCGCCATTCCAGCCGCTTTACTAGCAATCTCCCTACTTGGAGCATCAGCACCTTTAACCTCCTGTTCCGTACAGGTTGCAATTTGTCCTGAGGATGAACGGGAAGACGGGGAACCAACGAGAGACAAGCTCTTGGTGTCGGGACAGGCACAGGTCACTCTATTTTCCCGTCAGGAAGAAGAATTAACCACAGGCTCAGCCTGCCCCCCGGAACCAGAACAGGGCCTGAAGCCATCCTGCGCTTTTGCGGCCAGCTCCCAAAAAAGCGAGTTGTAAAATGGAGGTTCAGGGCACTGCAATTCACAAACCTGCAGAGTTATAAATGATAACTCTCATCCACAAATATATTGATGGAAGGCAAAGAAGAGGATTTTAAATCAAGGCAGAATTGCAGGAAACAGATTTCAGGAGGTAGATACGAATCACCTTTAAAGCACATGAAAAGCGGCAAAACGTTGACAATGATGCCCTTGGCCAAAAAGGGCGTATGCGTTTTTTCCTGAATATATTCAGGAAAAAACGCATACGCCCTTTTTGGCCAACCAAGCAACCTGGAAAGGCAAATCAGCGCTACAGAGAAGTCTCGCTTCCCATCGGTCAAAAGGGCCATGCTGAAAAAAGTGTCAAAACCAGAAATGCAGGACAGGCCATGGAGAAATGGGAGCCTTGCTACACTGATGGGCGGGATGTAAATTGCCAACAGCCACTCTGGAGAAGTGTACGGTGTGTCCTGAAACATCTGAAAAACACAGCTTAGAGAGCATAGGGCACTTCCACTCATGGGGGTATAAATTGGGAAAATTAAAAATCAGCAAGACACAAGCACCCCAAAGTTGAGGGCTGCTCTGTTGACAAGGACCTCCACTTCATTCCACCTTCAATATCCCAGGAAAGAGAAAAATGGATAAAGAAGTTGTGGTCCTTATGTACAATGGAATATCACTCAGCCATGAAATCAATGTCATAAGGTTAGTAGCAGCATGATGAGTGGATTTAGGTACGACGATTCTAAGTGAAATAAGTCACACAGAAAAGGACACTTCTCATAAGGTATCACTGATAGAGGGAATGTAAAAACCGTTACACTTGAACTGAATTACAAAACAGAACAGAGTCACACATGCAGAAAACACACTATGGCTGCTTAACGGGAAAGGTGAGGTGGGGTGATACATAAAACAAGGGTATCAAATTAGCTCAGATACCGTTCCATAAACCCAATATGTAGTAGACAAGACCTACTCCTTGCTCAGAGAACTGGACTCAACACGCCCTATTCACCGCACAAGAATATATCTGACTAGTAATAATCTTAAAACCTATGTATTGATATCTCTCTGTTAGTGTGTCAAGTGGGTGTAAAGCGGCATAAACACAGCCGTGAAAAGCAGCTAAACCCCATTATGAAAATAAATTACTTTGAAAAACCCATGAAACAACGACAGTGAAAGAGATAGAAATTCTTACACAATGAGTTCAGGGGCTGTGATGCAACCTGGATTGACCATATCTAGACCCACAGCTGGATGAGACATAAGGGTGGACAGTCTTGGGGCTGAGAGGTTTGGTGAGGTTGGGTGAGCAAACGCAGACCCTTTAAAGTAATACTGCGTGGTACCCATCGCATGGGTCCCAAATCTCCAGGTTCAAGGGCATCTTCCTACATCGAAAACATGCATGAGAAACCCAGAAGATGGTACACCGTGTGATGGGGAAAGGTTTCTAAAACGCACCTCATTTCTCATCTCCTTGTGCCCGGGTTCGCCATTCCAGCTGCTTTACTAGCAATCTCCCTACTTGGAGCATCAGCACCTTTAACCTCCTGTTCCGTACAGGTTGCAAATTGTCCTGAGGATGAACGGGAAGACGCGGAACCAACGAGAGACTAGCTCTTGGTGTCGGGACAGGCACAGGTCACTCTATTTTCCCATCAGGAAGAAGAATTAACCACATGCTCAGCCTGCCCCCCGGAACCAGAACAGGGCCTGAAGCCATCCTGCACTTTTGCGGCCAGCTCCCAAAAAAGCGAGTTGTAAAATGGAGGTTCAGGGCACTGCAATTCACAAACCTGCAGAGTTATAAATGATAACTCTCGTCCACAAATATATTGAGGGAAGGCAAAGAAGAGGATTTTAAATCAAGGCAGAATTGCAGGAAACAGATTTCAGGAGGTAGATTCGAATCGCCTTTAAAGCACATGAAAAGCGGCAAAATGTTGACAATGATGCCCTTGGCCAAAAAGGGCATATGCGTTTTTTCCTGAATATATTCAGGAAAAAACGCATATGCCCTTTTTGGCCAACCAAGCAACCTGGAAAGGCAAATCAGCGCTACAAAGCAGTCTCACTTCCCATCGGTCAAAAGGGCCATGCTGAAAAATGTGTCAAAACCAGAAATGCAGGACAGGCCATGGAGAAATGAGAGCCTTGCTACACTGATGGGCGGGATGTAAATTGCCAACAGCCACTCTGGAGAAGTGTACGGTGTGTCCTGAAACATCTGAAAAACACAGCTTAGAGAGCATAGGGCACTTCCACTCATGGGGGTATAAATTGGGAAAATTAAAAATCAGCAAGACACAAGCACCCCAAAGTTGAGGGCTGCTCTGTTGACAAGGACCTCCACTTCATTCCACCTTCAATATCCCAGGAAAGAGAAAAATGGATAAAGAAGTTGTGGTCCTTATGTACAATGGAATATCACTCAGCCATGAAATCAATGTCATAAGGTTAGTAGCAGCATGATGAGTGGATTTAGGTACGACGATTCTAAGTGAAATAAGTCACACAGAAAAGGACACTTCTCATAAGGTATCACTGATAGAGGGAATGTAAAAACCGTTACACTTGAACTGAATTACAAAACAGAACAGAGTCACACATGCAGAAAACACACTATGGCTGCTTAACGGGAAAGGTGAGGTGGGGTGATACATAAAACAAGGGTATCAAATTAGCTCAGATACCGTTCCATAAACCCAATATGTAGTAGACAAGACCTACTCCTTGCTCAGAGAACTGGACTCAACACGCCCTATTCACCGCACAAGAATATATCTGACTAGTAATAATCTTAAAACCTATGTATTGATATCTCTCTGTTAGTGTGTCAAGTGGGTGTAAAGCGGCATAAACACAGCCGTGAAAAGCAGCTAAACCCCATTATGAAAATAAATTACTTTGAAAAACCCATGAAACAACGACAGTGAAAGAGATAGAAATTCTTACACAATGAGTTCAGGGGCTGTGATGCAACCTGGATTGACCATATCTAGACCCACAGCTGGATGAGACATAAGGGTGGACAGTCTTGGGGCTGAGAGGTTTGGTGAGGTTGGGTGAGCAAACGCAGACCCTTTAAAGTAATACTGCGTGGTACCCATCGCATGGGTCCCAAATCTCCAGGTTCAAGGGCATCTTCCTACATCGAAAACATGCATGAGAAACCCAGAAGATGGTACACCGTGTGATGGGGAAAGGTTTCTAAAACGCACCTCATTTCTCATCTCCTTGTGCCCGGGTTCGCCATTCCAGCTGCTTTACTAGCAATCTCCCTACTTGGAGCATCAGCACCTTTAACCTCCTGTTCCGTACAGGTTGCAATTTGTCCTGAGGATGAACGGGAAGACGGGGAACCAACGAGAGACTAGCTCTTGGTGTCGGGACAGGCACAGGTCACTCTATTTTCCCATCAGGAAGAAGAATTAACCACATGCTCAGCCTGCCCCCCGGAACCAGAACAGGGCCTGAAGCCATCCTGCACTTTTGCGGCCAGCTCCCAAAAAAGCGAGTTGTAAAATGGAGGTTCAGGGCACTGCAATTCACAAACCTGCAGAGTTATAAATGATAACTCTCGTCCACAAATATATTGAGGGAAGGCAAAGAAGAGGATTTTAAATCAAGGCAGAATTGCAGGAAACAGATTTCAGGAGGTAGATTCGAATCGCCTTTAAAGCACATGAAAAGCGGCAAAATGTTGACAATGATGCCCTTGGCCAAAAAGGGCGTATGCGTTTTTTCCTGAATATATTCAGGAAAAAACGCATACGCCCTTTTTGGCCAACCAAGCAACCTGGAAAGGCAAATCAGCGCTACAAAGCAGTCTCACTTCCCATCGGTCAAAAGGGCCATGCTGAAAAAAGTGTCAAAACCAGAAATGCAGGACAGGCCATGGAGAAATGGGAGCCTTGCTACACTGATGGGCGGGATGTAAATTGCCAACAGCCACTCTGGAGAAGTGTACGGTGAGTCCTGAAACATCGAAAAAACACAGCTTAGAGAGCATAGGGCACTTCCACTCATGGGGGTATAAATTGGGAAAATATAAAAATCAGCAAGACACAAGCACACCAAAGTTGAGGGCTGCTCTGTTGACAAGGACCTCCACTTCATTCCACCTTAAATATCCCAGGAAAGAGAAAAATGGATAAAGAAGTTGTGGTCCTTATGTACAATGGAATATCACTCAGCCATGAAATCAATGTCATAAGGTTAGTAGCAGCATGATGAGTGGATTTAGGTACGACGATTCTAAGTGAAATAAGTCACACAGAAAAGGACACTTCTCATAAGGTATCACTAATAGAGGGAATGTAAAAACCGTTACACTTGAACTGAATTACAAAACAGAACAGAGTCACACATGCAGAAAACACACTATGGCTGCTTAACGGGAAAGGTGAGGTGGGGTGATACATAAAACAAGGGTATCAAATTAGCTCAGATACCGTTCCATAAACCCAATATGTAGTAGACAAGACCTACTCCTTGCTCAGAGAACTGGACTCAACACGCCCTATTCACCGCACAAGAATATATCTGACTAGTAATAATCTTAAAACCTATGTATTGATATCTCTCTGTTAGTGTGTCAAGTGGGTGTAAAGCGGCATAAACACAGCAGTGAAAAGCAGCTAAACCCCAATATGAAAATAAATTACTTTGAAAAACCCATGAAACAACGACAGTGAAAGAGAGAGAAATTCTTACACAATGCGTTCAGGGGCTGTGATGCAACCTGGATTGACCATATCTAGACCCACAGCTGGATGAGACATAAGGGTAGACACTCTTGGGGCTGAGAGGTTTGGTGAGGTTGGGTGAGCAAACGCAGACCCTTTAAAGTAATACTGCGTGGTACCCATCACATGGGTCCCAAATCTCCAGCTTCAAGGGCATCTTCCTACATCGAAAACATGCATGAGAAACCCAGAAGATAGTACACCGTGTGATGGGGAAAGGTTTCTAAAACGCACCTCATTTCTCATCTCCTTGTGCCCGGGTTCGCCATTCCAGCGCTTTACTAGCAATCTCCCTACTTGGAGCATCAGCAACTTTAACCTCCTGTTCCGTACAGGTTGCAATTTGTCCTGAGGATGAACGGGAAGACGGGGAACCAACGAGAGACTAGCTCTTGGTGTTGGGACAGGCACAGGTCACTCTATTTTCCCATCAGGAAGAAGAATTAACCACATGCTCAGCCTGCCCCCCGGAACCAGAACAGGGCCTGAATCCATCCTGCACTTTTGCGGCCAGCTCCCAAAAAAGCGAGTTGTAAAATGGAGGTTCAGGGCACTGCAATTCACAAACCTGCAGAGTTATAAATGATAACTCTCGTCCACAAATATATTGAGGGAAGGCAAAGAAGAGGATTTTAAATCAAGGCAGAATTGCAGGAAACAGATTTCAGGAGGTAGATTCGAATCGCCTTTAAAGCACATGAAAAGCGGCAAAATGTTGACAATGATGCCCTTGGCCAAAAAGGGCGTATGCGTTTTTTCCTGAATATATTCAGGAAAAAACGCATACGCCCTTTTTGGCCAACCAAGCAACCTGGAAAGGCAAATCAGCGCTACAAAGAAGTCTCACTTCCCATCGGTCAGAAGGGCCATGCTGAAAAATGTGTCAAAACCAGAAATGCAGGACAGGCCATGGAGAAATGAGAGCCTTGCTACACTAATGGGCGGGATGTAAATTGCCAACAGCCACTCTGGAGAAGTGTACGGTGTGTCCTGAAACATCTGAAAAACACAGCTTAGAGAGCATAGGGCACTTCCACTCATGGGGGTATAAATTGGGAAAATTAAAAATCAGCAAGACACAAGCACCCCAAAGTTTAGGGCTGCTCTGTTGACAAGGACCTCCACTTCATTCCACCTTAAATATCCAAGGAAAGAGAAAAATGGATAAAGAAGTTGTGGTCCTTATGTACAATGGAATATCACTCAGCCATGAAATCAATGTCATAAGGTTAGTAGCAGCATGATGAGTGGATTTAGGTACGACGATTCTAAGTGAAATAAGTCACACAGAAAAGGACACTTCTCATAAGGTATCACTTTTAGAGGGAATGTAAAAACCGTTACACTTGAACTGAATTACAAAACAGAACAGAGTCACACATGCAGAAAACACACTATGGCTGCTTAACGGGAAAGGTGAGGTGGGGTGATACATAAAACAAGGGTATCAAATTAGCTCAGATACCGTTCCATAAACCCAATATGTAGTAGACAAGACCTACTCCTTGCTCAGAGAACTGGACTCAAGACGCCCTATTCACCGCACAAGAATATATCTGACTAGTAATAATCTTAAAACCTATGTATTGATATCTCTCTGTTAGTGTGTCAAGTGGGTGTAAAGCGGCATAAACACAGCCGTGAAAAGCAGCTAAACCCCATTATGAAAATAAATTACTTTGAAAAACCCATGAAACAACGACAGTGAAAGAGATAGAAATTCTTACACAATGCGTTCAGGGGCTGTGATGCAACCTGGATTGACCATATCTAGACCCACAGCTGGATGAGACATAAGGGTGGACACTCTTGGGGCTGAGAGGTTTGGTGAGGTTGGGTGAGCAAACGCAGACCCTTTAAAGTAATACTGCGTGGTACCCATCGCATGGGTCCCAAATCTCCAGGTTCAAGGGCATCTTCCTACATCGAAAACATGCATGAGAAACCCAGAAGATGGTACACCGTGTGATAGGGAAAGGTTTCTAAAACGCACCTCATTTCTCATCTCCTTGTGCCCGGGTTCGCCATTCCAGCCGCTTTACTAGCAATCTCCCTACTTGGAGCATCAGCACCTTTAACCTCCTGTTCCGTACAGGTTGCAATTTGTCCTGAGGATGAACGGGAAGACGGGGAACCAACGAGAGACAAGCTCTTGGTGTCGGGACAGGCACAGGTCACTCTATTTTCCCGTCAGGAAGAAGAATTAACCACAGGCTCAGCCTGCCCCCCGGAACCAGAACAGGGCCTGAAGCCATCCTGCGCTTTTGCGGCCAGCTCCCAAAAAAGCGAGTTGTAAAATGGAGGTTCAGGGCACTGCAATTCACAAACCTGCAGAGTTATAAATGATAACTCTCGTCCACAAATATATTGATGGAAGGCAAAGAAGAGGATTTTAAATCAAGGCAGAATTGCAGGAAACAGATTTCAGGAGGTAGATACGAATCACCTTTAAAGCACATGAAAAGCGGCAAAACGTTGACAATGATGCCCTTGGCCAAAAAGGGCGTATGCGTTTTTTCCTGAATATATTCAGGAAAAAACGCATACGCCCTTTTTGGCCAACCAAGCAACCTGGAAAGGCAAATCAGCGCTACAGAGAAGTCTCGCTTCCCATCGGTCAAAAGGGCCATGCTGAAAAAAGTGTCAAAACCAGAAATGCAGGACAGGCCATGGAGAAATGGGAGCCTTGCTACACTGATGGGCGGGATGTAAATTGCCAACAGCCACTCTGGAGAAGTGTACGGTGTGTCCTGAAACATCTGAAAAACACAGCTTAGAGAGCATAGGGCACTTCCACTCATGGGGGTATAAATTGGGAAAATTAAAAATCAGCAAGACACAAGCACCCCAAAGTTGAGGGCTGCTCTGTTGACAAGGACCTCCACTTCATTCCACCTTCAATATCCCAGGAAAGAGAAAAATGGATAAAGAAGTTGTGGTCCTTATGTACAATGGAATATCACTCAGCCATGAAATCAATGTCATAAGGTTAGTAGCAGCATGATGAGTGGATTTAGGTACGACGATTCTAAGTGAAATAAGTCACACAGAAAAGGACACTTCTCATAAGGTATCACTTTTAGAGGGAATGTAAAAACCGTTACACTTGAACTGAATTACAAAACAGAACAGAGTCACACATGCAGAAAACACACTATGGCTGCTTAACGGGAAAGGTGAGGTGGGGTGATACATAAAACAAGGGTATCAAATTAGCTCAGATACCGTTCCATAAACCCAATATGTAGTAGACAAGACCTACTCCTTGCTCAGAGAACTGGACTCAAGACGCCCTATTCACCGCACAAGAATATATCTGACTAGTAATAATCTTAAAACCTATGTATTGATATCTCTCTGTTAGTGTGTCAAGTGGGTGTAAAGCGGCATAAACACAGCCGTGAAAAGCAGCTAAACCCCATTATGAAAATAAATTACTTTGAAAAACCCATGAAACAACGACAGTGAAAGAGATAGAAATTCTTACACAATGCGTTCAGGGGCTGTGATGCAACCTGGATTGACCATATCTAGACCCACAGCTGGATGAGACATAAGGGTGGACACTCTTGGGGCTGAGAGGTTTGGTGAGGTTGGGTGAGCAAACGCAGACCCTTTAAAGTAATACTGCGTGGTACCCATCGCATGGGTCCCAAATCTCCAGGTTCAAGGGCATCTTCCTACATCGAAAACATGCATGAGAAACCCAGAAGATGGTACACCGTGTGATAGGGAAAGGTTTCTAAAACGCACCTCATTTCTCATCTCCTTGTGCCCGGGTTCGCCATTCCAGCCGCTTTACTAGCAATCTCCCTACTTGGAGCATCAGCACCTTTAACCTCCTGTTCCGTACAGGTTGCAATTTGTCCTGAGGATGAACGGGAAGACGGGGAACCAACGAGAGACAAGCTCTTGGTGTCGGGACAGGCACAGGTCACTCTATTTTCCCGTCAGGAAGAAGAATTAACCACAGGCTCAGCCTGCCCCCCGGAACCAGAACAGGGCCTGAAGCCATCCTGCGCTTTTGCGGCCAGCTCCCAAAAAAGCGAGTTGTAAAATGGAGGTTCAGGGCACTGCAATTCACAAACCTGCAGAGTTATAAATGATAACTCTCGTCCACAAATATATTGATGGAAGGCAAAGAAGAGGATTTTAAATCAAGGCAGAATTGCAGGAAACAGATTTCAGGAGGTAGATACGAATCACCTTTAAAGCACATGAAAAGCGGCAAAACGTTGACAATGATGCCCTTGGCCAAAAAGGGCGTATGCGTTTTTTCCTGAATATATTCAGGAAAAAACGCATACGCCCTTTTTGGCCAACCAAGCAACCTGGAAAGGCAAATCAGCGCTACAGAGAAGTCTCGCTTCCCATCGGTCAAAAGGGCCATGCTGAAAAAAGTGTCAAAACCAGAAATGCAGGACAGGCCATGGAGAAATGGGAGCCTTGCTACACTGATGGGCGGGATGTAAATTGCCAACAGCCACTCTGGAGAAGTGTACGGTGTGTCCTGAAACATCTGAAAAACACAGCTTAGAGAGCATAGGGCACTTCCACTCATGGGGGTATAAATTGGGAAAATTAAAAATCAGCAAGACACAAGCACCCCAAAGTTGAGGGCTGCTCTGTTGACAAGGACCTCCACTTCATTCCACCTTCAATATCCCAGGAAAGAGAAAAATGGATAAAGAAGTTGTGGTCCTTATGTACAATGGAATATCACTCAGCCATGAAATCAATGTCATAAGGTTAGTAGCAGCATGATGAGTGGATTTAGGTACGACGATTCTAAGTGAAATAAGTCACACAGAAAAGGACACTTCTCATAAGGTATCACTGATAGAGGGAATGTAAAAACCGTTACACTTGAACTGAATTACAAAACAGAACAGAGTCACACATGCAGAAAACAGACAATGGCTGCTTAACGGGAAAGGTGAGGTGGGGTGATACATAAAACAAGGGTATCAAATTAGCTCAGATACCGTTCCATAAACCCAATATGTAGTAGACAAGACCTACTCCTTGCTCAGAGAACTGGACTCAACACGCCCTATTCACCGCACAAGAATATATCTGACTAGTAATAATCTTAAAACCTATGTATTGATATCTCTCTGTTAGTGTGTCAAGTGGGTGTAAAGCGGCATAAACACAGCCGTGAAAAGCAGCTAAACCCCATTATGAAAATAAATTACTTTGAAAAACCCATGAAACAACGACAGTGAAAGAGATAGAAATTCTTACACAATGCGTTCAGGGGCTGTGATGCAACCTGGATTGACCATATCTAGACCCACAGCTGGATGAGACATAAGGGTGGACACTCTTGGGGCTGAGAGGTTTGGTGAGGTTGGGTGAACAAACGCAGACCCTTTAAAGTAATATTGCGTGGTACCCATCGCATGGGTCCCAAATCTCCAGGTTCAAGGGCATCTTCCTACATCGAAAACATGCATGAGAAACCCAGAAGATGGTACACCGTGTGATGGGGAAAGGTTTCTAAAACGCACCTCATTTCTCATCTCCTTGTGCCCGGGTTCGCCATTCCAGCCGCTTTACTAGCAATCTCCCTACTTGGAGCATCAGCACCTTTAACCTCCTGTTCCGTACAGGTTGCAATTTGTCCTGAGGATGAACGGGAAGACGGGGAACCAACGAGAGACTAGCTCTTGGTGTCGGGACAGGCACAGGTCACTCTATTTTCCCATCAGGAAGAAGAATTAACCACATGCTCAGCCTGCCCCCCGGAACCAGAACAGGGCCTGAAGCCATCCTGCACTTTTGCGGCCAGCTCCCAAAAAAGCGAGTTGTAAAATGGAGGTTCAGGGCACTGCAATTCACAAACCTGCAGAGTTATAAATGATAACTCTCGTCCACAAATATATTGAGGGAAGGCAAAGAAGAGGATTTTAAATCAAGGCAGAATTGCACGAAACAGATTTCAGGAGGTAGATTCGAATCGCCTTTAAAGCACATGAAAAGCGGCAAAATGTTGACAATGATGCCCTTGGCCAAAAAGGGCGTATGCGTTTTTTCCTGAATATATTCAGGAAAAAACGCATACGCCCTTTTTGGCCAACCAAGCAACCTGGAAAGGCAAATCAGCGCTACAAAGAAGTCTCACTTCCCATCGGTCAAAAGGGCCATGCTGAAAAATGTGTCAAAACCAGAAATGCAGGACAGGCCATGGAGAAATGAGAGCCTTGCTACACTGATGGGCGGGATGTAAATTGCCAACAGCCACTCTGGAGAAGTGTACGGTGTGTCCTGAAACATCTGAAAAACACAGCTTAGAGAGCATAGGGCACTTCCACTCATGGGGGTATAAATTGGGAAAATTAAAAATCAGCAAGACACAAGCACCCCAAAGTTGAGGGCTGCTCTGTTGACAAGGACCTCCACTTCATTCCACCTTAAATATCCCAGGAAAGAGAAAAATGGATAAAGAAGTTGTGGTCCTTATGTACAATGGAATATCACTCAGCCATGAAATCAATGTCATAAGGTTAGTAGCAGCATGATGAGTGGATTTAGGTACGACGATTCTAAGTGAAATAAGTCACACAGAAAAGGACACTTCTCATAAGGTATCACTGATAGAGGGAATGTAAAAACCGTTACACTTGAACTGAATTACAAAACAGAACAGAGTCACACATGCAGAAAACACACTATGGCTGCTTAACGGGAAAGGTGAGGTGGGGTGATACATAAAACAAGGGTATCAAATTAGCTCAGATACCGTTCCATAAACCCAATATGTAGTAGACAAGACCTACTCCTTGCTCAGAGAACTGGACTCAACACGCCCTATTCACCGCACAAGAATATATCTGACTAGTAATAATCTTAAAACCTATGTATTGATATCTCTCTGTTAGTGTGTCAAGTGGGTGTAAAGCGGCATAAACACAGCCGTGAAAAGCAGCTAAACCCCATTATGAAAATAAATTACTTTGAAAAACCCATGAAACAACGACAGTGAAAGAGATAGAAATTCTTACACAATGAGTTCAGGGGCTGTGATGCAACCTGGATTGACCATATCTAGACCCACAGCTGGATGAGACATAAGGGTGGACAGTCTTGGGGCTGAGAGGTTTGGTGAGGTTGGGTGAGCAAACGCAGACCCTTTAAAGTAATACTGCGTGGTACCCATCGCATGGGTCCCAAATCTCCAGGTTCAAGGGCATCTTCCTACATCGAAAACATGCATGAGAAACCCAGAAGATGGTACACCGTGTGATGGGGAAAGGTTTCTAAAACGCACCTCATTTCTCATCTCCTTGTGCCCGGGTTCGCCATTCCAGCTGCTTTACTAGCAATCTCCCTACTTGGAGCATCAGCACCTTTAACCTCCTGTTCCGTACAGGTTGCAATTTGTCCTGAGGATGAACGGGAAGACGGGGAACCAACGAGAGACTAGCTCTTGGTGTCGGGACAGGCACAGGTCACTCTATTTTCCCATCAGGAAGAAGAATTAACCACATGCTCAGCCTGCCCCCCGGAACCAGAACAGGGCCTGAAGCCATCCTGCACTTTTGCGGCCAGCTCCCAAAAAAGCGAGTTGTAAAATGGAGGTTCAGGGCACTGCAATTCACAAACCTGCAGAGTTATAAATGATAACTCTCGTCCACAAATATATTGAGGGAAGGCAAAGAAGAGGATTTTAAATCAAGGCAGAATTGCAGGAAACAGATTTCAGGAGGTAGATTCGAATCGCCTTTAAAGCACATGAAAAGCGGCAAAATGTTGACAATGATGCCCTTGGCCAAAAAGGGCGTATGCGTTTTTTCCTGAATATATTCAGGAAAAAACGCATACGCCCTTTTTGGCCAACCAAGCAACCTGGAAAGGCAAATCAGCGCTACAAAGCAGTCTCACTTCCCATCGGTCAAAAGGGCCATGCTGAAAAAAGTGTCAAAACCAGAAATGCAGGACAGGCCATGGAGAAATGGGAGCCTTGCTACACTGATGGGCGGGATGTAAATTGCCAACAGCCACTCTGGAGAAGTGTACGGTGAGTCCTGAAACATCGAAAAAACACAGCTTAGAGAGCATAGGGCACTTCCACTCATGGGGGTATAAATTGGGAAAATATAAAAATCAGCAAGACACAAGCACACCAAAGTTGAGGGCTGCTCTGTTGACAAGGACCTCCACTTCATTCCACCTTAAATATCCCAGGAAAGAGAAAAATGGATAAAGAAGTTGTGGTCCTTATGTACAATGGAATATCACTCAGCCATGAAATCAATGTCATAAGGTTAGTAGCAGCATGATGAGTGGATTTAGGTACGACGATTCTAAGTGAAATAAGTCACACAGAAAAGGACACTTCTCATAAGGTATCACTAATAGAGGGAATGTAAAAACCGTTACACTTGAACTGAATTACAAAACAGAACAGAGTCACACATGCAGAAAACACACTATGGCTGCTTAACGGGAAAGGTGAGGTGGGGTGATACATAAAACAAGGGTATCAAATTAGCTCAGATACCGTTCCATAAACCCAATATGTAGTAGACAAGACCTACTCCTTGCTCAGAGAACTGGACTCAACACGCCCTATTCACCGCACAAGAATATATCTGACTAGTAATAATCTTAAAACCTATGTATTGATATCTCTCTGTTAGTGTGTCAAGTGGGTGTAAAGCGGCATAAACACAGCAGTGAAAAGCAGCTAAACCCCAATATGAAAATAAATTACTTTGAAAAACCCATGAAACAACGACAGTGAAAGAGAGAGAAATTCTTACACAATGCGTTCAGGGGCTGTGATGCAACCTGGATTGACCATATCTAGACCCACAGCTGGATGAGACATAAGGGTAGACACTCTTGGGGCTGAGAGGTTTGGTGAGGTTGGGTGAGCAAACGCAGACCCTTTAAAGTAATACTGCGTGGTACCCATCACATGGGTCCCAAATCTCCAGCTTCAAGGGCATCTTCCTACATCGAAAACATGCATGAGAAACCCAGAAGATAGTACACCGTGTGATGGGGAAAGGTTTCTAAAACGCACCTCATTTCTCATCTCCTTGTGCCCGGGTTCGCCATTCCAGCGCTTTACTAGCAATCTCCCTACTTGGAGCATCAGCAACTTTAACCTCCTGTTCCGTACAGGTTGCAATTTGTCCTGAGGATGAACGGGAAGACGGGGAACCAACGAGAGACTAGCTCTTGGTGTTGGGACAGGCACAGGTCACTCTATTTTCCCATCAGGAAGAAGAATTAACCACATGCTCAGCCTGCCCCCCGGAACCAGAACAGGGCCTGAATCCATCCTGCACTTTTGCGGCCAGCTCCCAAAAAAGCGAGTTGTAAAATGGAGGTTCAGGGCACTGCAATTCACAAACCTGCAGAGTTATAAATGATAACTCTCGTCCACAAATATATTGAGGGAAGGCAAAGAAGAGGATTTTAAATCAAGGCAGAATTGCAGGAAACAGATTTCAGGAGGTAGATTCGAATCGCCTTTAAAGCACATGAAAAGCGGCAAAATGTTGACAATGATGCCCTTGGCCAAAAAGGGCGTATGCGTTTTTTCCTGAATATATTCAGGAAAAAACGCATACGCCCTTTTTGGCCAACCAAGCAACCTGGAAAGGCAAATCAGCGCTACAAAGAAGTCTCACTTCCCATCGGTCAGAAGGGCCATGCTGAAAAATGTGTCAAAACCAGAAATGCAGGACAGGCCATGGAGAAATGAGAGCCTTGCTACACTAATGGGCGGGATGTAAATTGCCAACAGCCACTCTGGAGAAGTGTACGGTGTGTCCTGAAACATCTGAAAAACACAGCTTAGAGAGCATAGGGCACTTCCACTCATGGGGGTATAAATTGGGAAAATTAAAAATCAGCAAGACACAAGCACCCCAAAGTTTAGGGCTGCTCTGTTGACAAGGACCTCCACTTCATTCCACCTTAAATATCCAAGGAAAGAGAAAAATGGATAAAGAAGTTGTGGTCCTTATGTACAATGGAATATCACTCAGCCATGAAATCAATGTCATAAGGTTAGTAGCAGCATGATGAGTGGATTTAGGTACGACGATTCTAAGTGAAATAAGTCACACAGAAAAGGACACTTCTCATAAGGTATCACTTTTAGAGGGAATGTAAAAACCGTTACACTTGAACTGAATTACAAAACAGAACAGAGTCACACATGCAGAAAACACACTATGGCTGCTTAACGGGAAAGGTGAGGTGGGGTGATACATAAAACAAGGGTATCAAATTAGCTCAGATACCGTTCCATAAACCCAATATGTAGTAGACAAGACCTACTCCTTGCTCAGAGAACTGGACTCAAGACGCCCTATTCACCGCACAAGAATATATCTGACTAGTAATAATCTTAAAACCTATGTATTGATATCTCTCTGTTAGTGTGTCAAGTGGGTGTAAAGCGGCATAAACACAGCCGTGAAAAGCAGCTAAACCCCATTATGAAAATAAATTACTTTGAAAAACCCATGAAACAACGACAGTGAAAGAGATAGAAATTCTTACACAATGCGTTCAGGGGCTGTGATGCAACCTGGATTGACCATATCTAGACCCACAGCTGGATGAGACATAAGGGTGGACACTCTTGGGGCTGAGAGGTTTGGTGAGGTTGGGTGAGCAAACGCAGACCCTTTAAAGTAATACTGCGTGGTACCCATCGCATGGGTCCCAAATCTCCAGGTTCAAGGGCATCTTCCTACATCGAAAACATGCATGAGAAACCCAGAAGATGGTACACCGTGTGATAGGGAAAGGTTTCTAAAACGCACCTCATTTCTCATCTCCTTGTGCCCGGGTTCGCCATTCCAGCCGCTTTACTAGCAATCTCCCTACTTGGAGCATCAGCACCTTTAACCTCCTGTTCCGTACAGGTTGCAATTTGTCCTGAGGATGAACGGGAAGACGGGGAACCAACGAGAGACAAGCTCTTGGTGTCGGGACAGGCACAGGTCACTCTATTTTCCCGTCAGGAAGAAGAATTAACCACAGGCTCAGCCTGCCCCCCGGAACCAGAACAGGGCCTGAAGCCATCCTGCGCTTTTGCGGCCAGCTCCCAAAAAAGCGAGTTGTAAAATGGAGGTTCAGGGCACTGCAATTCACAAACCTGCAGAGTTATAAATGATAACTCTCGTCCACAAATATATTGATGGAAGGCAAAGAAGAGGATTTTAAATCAAGGCAGAATTGCAGGAAACAGATTTCAGGAGGTAGATACGAATCACCTTTAAAGCACATGAAAAGCGGCAAAACGTTGACAATGATGCCCTTGGCCAAAAAGGGCGTATGCGTTTTTTCCTGAATATATTCAGGAAAAAACGCATACGCCCTTTTTGGCCAACCAAGCAACCTGGAAAGGCAAATCAGCGCTACAAAGAAGTCTCACTTCCCATCGGTCAGAAGGGCCATGCTGAAAAATGTGTCAAAACCAGAAATGCAGGACAGGCCATGGAGAAATGAGAGCCTTGCTACACTAATGGGCGGGATGTAAATTGCCAACAGCCACTCTGGAGAAGTGTACGGTGTGTCCTGAAACATCTGAAAAACACAGCTTAGAGAGCATAGGGCACTTCCACTCATGGGGGTATAAATTGGGAAAATTAAAAATCAGCAAGACACAAGCACCCCAAAGTTTAGGGCTGCTCTGTTGACAAGGACCTCCACTTCATTCCACCTTAAATATCCAAGGAAAGAGAAAAATGGATAAAGAAGTTGTGGTCCTTATGTACAATGGAATATCACTCAGCCATGAAATCAATGTCATAAGGTTAGTAGCAGCATGATGAGTGGATTTAGGTACGACGATTCTAAGTGAAATAAGTCACACAGAAAAGGACACTTCTCATAAGGTATCACTTTTAGAGGGAATGTAAAAACCGTTACACTTGAACTGAATTACAAAACAGAACAGAGTCACACATGCAGAAAACACACTATGGCTGCTTAACGGGAAAGGTGAGGTGGGGTGATACATAAAACAAGGGTATCAAATTAGCTCAGATACCGTTCCATAAACCCAATATGTAGTAGACAAGACCTACTCCTTGCTCAGAGAACTGGACTCAAGACGCCCTATTCACCGCACAAGAATATATCTGACTAGTAATAATCTTAAAACCTATGTATTGATATCTCTCTGTTAGTGTGTCAAGTGGGTGTAAAGCGGCATAAACACAGCCGTGAAAAGCAGCTAAACCCCATTATGAAAATAAATTACTTTGAAAAACCCATGAAACAACGACAGTGAAAGAGATAGAAATTCTTACACAATGCGTTCAGGGGCTGTGATGCAACCTGGATTGACCATATCTAGACCCACAGCTGGATGAGACATAAGGGTGGACACTCTTGGGGCTGAGAGGTTTGGTGAGGTTGGGTGAGCAAACGCAGACCCTTTAAAGTAATACTGCGTGGTACCCATCGCATGGGTCCCAAATCTCCAGGTTCAAGGGCATCTTCCTACATCGAAAACATGCATGAGAAACCCAGAAGATGGTACACCGTGTGATAGGGAAAGGTTTCTAAAACGCACCTCATTTCTCATCTCCTTGTGCCCGGGTTCGCCATTCCAGCCGCTTTACTAGCAATCTCCCTACTTGGAGCATCAGCACCTTTAACCTCCTGTTCCGTACAGGTTGCAATTTGTCCTGAGGATGAACGGGAAGACGGGGAACCAACGAGAGACAAGCTCTTGGTGTCGGGACAGGCACAGGTCACTCTATTTTCCCGTCAGGAAGAAGAATTAACCACAGGCTCAGCCTGCCCCCCGGAACCAGAACAGGGCCTGAAGCCATCCTGCGCTTTTGCGGCCAGCTCCCAAAAAAGCGAGTTGTAAAATGGAGGTTCAGGGCACTGCAATTCACAAACCTGCAGAGTTATAAATGATAACTCTCGTCCACAAATATATTGATGGAAGGCAAAGAAGAGGATTTTAAATCAAGGCAGAATTGCAGGAAACAGATTTCAGGAGGTAGATACGAATCACCTTTAAAGCACATGAAAAGCGGCAAAACGTTGACAATGATGCCCTTGGCCAAAAAGGGCGTATGCGTTTTTTCCTGAATATATTCAGGAAAAAACGCATACGCCCTTTTTGGCCAACCAAGCAACCTGGAAAGGCAAATCAGCGCTACAGAGAAGTCTCGCTTCCCATCGGTCAAAAGGGCCATGCTGAAAAAAGTGTCAAAACCAGAAATGCAGGACAGGCCATGGAGAAATGGGAGCCTTGCTACACTGATGGGCGGGATGTAAATTGCCAACAGCCACTCTGGAGAAGTGTACGGTGTGTCCTGAAACATCTGAAAAACACAGCTTAGAGAGCATAGGGCACTTCCACTCATGGGGGTATAAATTGGGAAAATTAAAAATCAGCAAGACACAAGCACCCCAAAGTTGAGGGCTGCTCTGTTGACAAGGACCTCCACTTCATTCCACCTTCAATATCCCAGGAAAGAGAAAAATGGATAAAGAAGTTGTGGTCCTTATGTACAATGGAATATCACTCAGCCATGAAATCAATGTCATAAGGTTAGTAGCAGCATGATGAGTGGATTTAGGTACGACGATTCTAAGTGAAATAAGTCACACAGAAAAGGACACTTCTCATAAGGTATCACTGATAGAGGGAATGTAAAAACCGTTACACTTGAACTGAATTACAAAACAGAACAGAGTCACACATGCAGAAAACAGACAATGGCTGCTTAACGGGAAAGGTGAGGTGGGGTGATACATAAAACAAGGGTATCAAATTAGCTCAGATACCGTTCCATAAACCCAATATGTAGTAGACAAGACCTACTCCTTGCTCAGAGAACTGGACTCAACACGCCCTATTCACCGCACAAGAATATATCTGACTAGTAATAATCTTAAAACCTATGTATTGATATCTCTCTGTTAGTGTGTCAAGTGGGTGTAAAGCGGCATAAACACAGCCGTGAAAAGCAGCTAAACCCCATTATGAAAATAAATTACTTTGAAAAACCCATGAAACAACGACAGTGAAAGAGATAGAAATTCTTACACAATGCGTTCAGGGGCTGTGATGCAACCTGGATTGACCATATCTAGACCCACAGCTGGATGAGACATAAGGGTGGACACTCTTGGGGCTGAGAGGTTTGGTGAGGTTGGGTGAACAAACGCAGACCCTTTAAAGTAATATTGCGTGGTACCCATCGCATGGGTCCCAAATCTCCAGGTTCAAGGGCATCTTCCTACATCGAAAACATGCATGAGAAACCCAGAAGATGGTACACCGTGTGATGGGGAAAGGTTTCTAAAACGCACCTCATTTCTCATCTCCTTGTGCCCGGGTTCGCCATTCCAGCCGCTTTACTAGCAATCTCCCTACTTGGAGCATCAGCACCTTTAACCTCCTGTTCCGTACAGGTTGCAATTTGTCCTGAGGATGAACGGGAAGACGGGGAACCAACGAGAGACTAGCTCTTGGTGTCGGGACAGGCACAGGTCACTCTATTTTCCCATCAGGAAGAAGAATTAACCACATGCTCAGCCTGCCCCCCGGAACCAGAACAGGGCCTGAAGCCATCCTGCACTTTTGCGGCCAGCTCCCAAAAAAGCGAGTTGTAAAATGGAGGTTCAGGGCACTGCAATTCACAAACCTGCAGAGTTATAAATGATAACTCTCGTCCACAAATATATTGAGGGAAGGCAAAGAAGAGGATTTTAAATCAAGGCAGAATTGCACGAAACAGATTTCAGGAGGTAGATTCGAATCGCCTTTAAAGCACATGAAAAGCGGCAAAATGTTGACAATGATGCCCTTGGCCAAAAAGGGCGTATGCGTTTTTTCCTGAATATATTCAGGAAAAAACGCATACGCCCTTTTTGGCCAACCAAGCAACCTGGAAAGGCAAATCAGCGCTACAAAGAAGTCTCACTTCCCATCGGTCAAAAGGGCCATGCTGAAAAATGTGTCAAAACCAGAAATGCAGGACAGGCCATGGAGAAATGAGAGCCTTGCTACACTGATGGGCGGGATGTAAATTGCCAACAGCCACTCTGGAGAAGTGTACGGTGTGTCCTGAAACATCTGAAAAACACAGCTTAGAGAGCATAGGGCACTTCCACTCATGGGGGTATAAATTGGGAAAATTAAAAATCAGCAAGACACAAGCACCCCAAAGTTGAGGGCTGCTCTGTTGACAAGGACCTCCACTTCATTCCACCTTAAATATCCCAGGAAAGAGAAAAATGGATAAAGAAGTTGTGGTCCTTATGTACAATGGAATATCACTCAGCCATGAAATCAATGTCATAAGGTTAGTAGCAGCATGATGAGTGGATTTAGGTACGACGATTCTAAGTGAAATAAGTCACACAGAAAAGGACACTTCTCATAAGGTATCACTGATAGAGGGAATGTAAAAACCGTTACACTTGAACTGAATTACAAAACAGAACAGAGTCACACATGCAGAAAACACACTATGGCTGCTTAACGGGAAAGGTGAGGTGGGGTGATACATAAACCAAGGGTATCAAATTAGCTCAGATACCGTTCCATAAACCCAATATGTAGTAGACAAGACCTACTCCTTGCTCAGAGAACTGGACTCAACACGCCCTATTCACCGCACAAGAATATATCTGACTAGTAATAATCTTAAAACCTATGTATTGATATCTCTCTGTTAGTGTGTCAAGTGGGTGTAAAGCGGCATAAACACAGCCGTGAAAAGCAGCTAAACCCCATTATGAAAATAAATTACTTTGAAAAACCCATGAAACAACGACAGTGAAAGAGATAGAAATTCTTACACAATGAGTTCAGGGGCTGTGATGCAACCTGGATTGACCATATCTAGACCCACAGCTGGATGAGACATAAGGGTGGACACTCTTGGGGCTGAGAGGTTTGGTGAGGTTGGGTGAGCAAACGCAGACCCTTTAAAGTAATACTGCGTGGTACCCATCGCATGGGTCCCAAATCTCCAGGTTCAAGGGCATCTTCCTACATCGAAAACATGCATGAGAAACCCAGAAGATGGTACACCGTGTGATGGGGAAAGGTTTCTAAAACGCACCTCATTTCTCATCTCCTTGTGCCCGGGTTCGCCATTCCAGCCGCTTTACTAGCAATCTCCCTACTTGGAGCATCAGCACCTTTAACCTCCTGTTCCGTACAGGTTGCAATTTGTCCTGAGGATGAACGGGAAAATGGGGAACCAACGAGAGACTAGCTCTTGGTGTCGGGACAGGCACAGGTCACTCTATTTTCCCATCAGGAAGAAGAATTAACCACAGGCTCAGCCTGCCCCCCGGAACCAGAACAGGGCCTGAAGCCATCCTGCACTTTTGCGGCCAGCTCCCAAAAAAGCGAGTTGTAAAATGGAGGTTCAGGGCACTGCAATTCACAAACCTGCAGAGTTATAAATGATAACTCTCGTCCACAAATATATTGAGGGAAGGCAAAGAAGAGGATTTTAAATCAAGGCAGAATTGCACGAAACAGATTTCAGGAGGTAGATTCGAATCGCCTTTAAAGCACATGAAAAGCGGCAAAATGTTGACAATGATGCCCTTGGCCAAAAAGGGCGTATGCGTTTTTTCCTGAATATATTCAGGAAAAAACGCATACGCCCTTTTTGGCCAACCAAGCAACCTGGAAAGGCAAATCAGCGCTACAAAGAAGTCTCACTTCCCATCGGTCAAAAGGGCCATGCTGAAAAATGTGTCAAAACCAGAAATGCAGGACAGGCCATGGAGAAATGAGAGCCTTGCTACACTGATGGGCGGGATGTAAATTGCCAACAGCCACTCTGGAGAAGTGTACGGTGTGTCCTGAAACATCTGAAAAACACAGCTTAGAGAGCATAGGGCACTTCCACTCATGGGGGTATAAATTGGGAAAATTAAAAATCAGCAAGACACAAGCACCCCAAAGTTTAGGGCTGCTCTGTTGACAAGGACCTCCACTTCATTCCACCTTAAATATCCAAGGAAAGAGAAAAATGGATAAAGAAGTTGTGGTCCTTATGTACAATGGAATATCACTCAGCCATGAAATCAATGTCATAAGGTTAGTAGCAGCATGATGAGTGGATTTAGGTACGACGATTCTAAGTGAAATAAGTCACACAGAAAAGGACACTTCTCATAAGGTATCACTTTTAGAGGGAATGTAAAAACCGTTACACTTGAACTGAATTACAAAACAGAACAGAGTCACACATGCAGAAAACAGACAATGGCTGCTTAACGGGAAAGGTGAGGTGGAGTGATACATAAACCAAGGGTATCAAATTAGCTCAGATACCGTTCCATAAACCCAATATGTAGTAGACAAGACCTACTCCTTGCTCAGAGAACTGGACTCAAGACGCCCTATTCACCGCACAAGAATATATCTGACTAGTAATAATCTTAAAACCTATGTATTGATATCTCTCTGTTAGTGTGTCAAGTGGGTGTAAAGCGGCATAAACACAGCCGTGAAAAGCAGCTAAACCCCATTATGAAAATAAATTACTTTGAAAAACCCATGAAACAACGACAGTGAAAGAGATGGAAATTCTTACACAATGAGTTCAGGGGCTGTGATGCAACCTGGATTGACCATATCTAGACCCACAGCTGGATGAGACATAAGGGTGGACACTCTTGGGGCTGAGAGGTTTGGTGAGGTTGGGTGAGCAAACGCAGACCCTTTAAAGTAATACTGCGTGGTACCCATCGCATGGGTCCCAAATCTCCAGGTTCAAGGGCATCTTCCTACATCGAAAACATGCATGAGAAACCCAGAAGATGGTACACCGTGTGATGGGGAAAGGTTTCTAAAATGCACCTCATTTCTCATCTCCTTGTGCCCAGGTTCGCCATTCCAGCCGCTTTACTAGCAATCTCCCTACTTGGAGCATCAGCACCTTTAACCTCCTGTTCCGTACAGGTTGCAATTTGTCCTGAGGATGAACGGGAAGACGGGGAACCAACGAGAGACTAGCTCTTGGTGTCGGGACAGGCACAGGTCACTCTATTTTCCCATCAGGAAGAAGAATTAACCACAGGCTCAGCCTGCCCCCCGGAACCAGAACAGGGCCTGAAGCCATCCTGTGCTTTTGCGGCCAGCTCCCAAAAAAGCGAGTTGTAAAATGGAGGTTCAGGGCACTGCAATTCACAAATCTGCAGAGTTATAAATGATAACTCTCGTCCACAAATATATTGAGGGAAGGCAAAGAAGAGGATTTGAATTCAAGGCAGAATTGCACGAAACAGATTTCAGGAGGTAGATACGAATCGCCTTTAAAGCACATGAAAAGCGGCAAAACGTTGACAATGATGCCCTTGGCCAAAAAGGGCGTATGCGTTTTTTCCTGAATATATTCAGGAAAAAACGCATACGCCCTTTTTGGCCAACCAAGCAACCTGGAAAGGCAAATCAGCGCTACAAAGAAGTCTCACTTCCCATCGGTCAAAAGGGCCATGCTGAAAAATGTGTCAAAACCAGAAATGCAGGACAGGCCATGGAGAAATGAGAGCCTTGCTACACTGATGGGCGGGATGTAAATTGCCAACAGCCACTCTGGAGAAGTGTACGGTGTGTCCTGAAACATCTGAAAAACACAGCTTAGAGAGCATAGGGCACTTCCACTCATGGGGGTATAAATTGGGAAAATTAAAAATCAGCAAGACACAAGCACCCCAAAGTTGAGGGCTGCTCTGTTGACAAGGACCTCCACTTCATTCCACCTTAAATATCCAAGGAAAGAGAAAAATGGATAAAGAAGTTGTGGTCCTTATGTACAATGGAATATCACTCAGCCATGAAATCAATGTCATAAGGTTAGTAGCAGCATGATGAGTGGATTTAGGTACGACGATTCTAAGTGAAATAAGTCACACAGAAAAGGACACTTCTCATAAGGTATCACTTTTAGAGGGAATGTAAAAACCGTTACACTTGAACTGAATTACAAAACAGAACAGAGTCACACATGCAGAAAACAGACAATGGCTGCTTAACGGGAAAGGTGAGGTGGGGTGATACATAAAACAAGGGTATCAAATTAGCTCAGATACCGTTCCATAAACCCAATATGTAGTAGACAAGACCTACTCCTTGCTCAGAGAACTGGACTCAAGACGCCCTATTCACCCCACAAGAATATATCTGACTAGTAATAATCTTAAAACCTATGTATTGATATCTCTCTGTTAGTGTGTCAAGTGGGTGTAAAGCGGCATAAACACAGCCGTGAAAAGCAGCTAAACCCCATTATGAAAATAAATTACTTTGAAAATCCCATGAAACAACGACAGTGAAAGAGATAGAAATTCTTACACAATGCGTTCAGGGGCTGTGATGCAACCTGGATTGACCATATCTAGACCCACAGCTGGATGAGACATAAGGGTGGACACTCTTGGGGCTGAGAGGTTTGGTGAGGTTGGGTGAGCAAACGCAGACCCTTTAAAGTAATACTGCGTGGTACCCATCGCATGGGTCCCAAATCTCCAGGTTCAAGGGCATCTTCCTACATCGAAAACATGCATGAGAAACCCAGAAGATGGTACACCGTGTGATAGGGATAGGTTTCTAAAACGCACCTCATTTCTCATCTCCTTGTGCCCGGGTTCGCCATTCCAGCCGCTTTACTAGCAATCTCCCTACTTGGAGCATCAGCACCTTTAACCTCCTGTTCCGTACAGGTTGCAATTTGTCCTGAGAATGAACGGGAAGACGGGGAACCAACGAGAGACAAGCTCTTGGTGTCGGGACAGGCACAGGTCACTCTATTTTCCCGTCAGGAAGAAGAATTAACCACAGGCTCAGCCTGCCCCCCGGAACCAGAACAGGGCCTGAAGCCATCCTGCGCTTTTGCGGCCAGCTCCCAAAAAAGCGAGTTGTAAAATGGAGGTTCAGGGCACTGCAATTCACAAACCTGCAGAGTTATAAATGATAACTCTCGTCCACAAATATATTGATGGAAGGCAAAGAAGAGGATTTTAAATCAAGGCAGAATTGCAGGAAACAGATTTCAGGAGGTAGATTCGAATCGCCTTTAAAGCACATGAAAAGCGGCAAAATGTTGACAATGATGCCCTTGGCCAAAAAGGGCGTATGCGTTTTTTCCTGAATATATTCAGGAAAAAACGCATACGCCCTTTTTGGCCAACCAAGCAACCTGGAAAGGCAAATCAGCGCTACAAAGAAGTCTCACTTCCCATCTGTCAAAAGGGCCATGCTGAAAAATGTGTCAAAACCAGAAATGCAGGACAGGCCATGGAGAAATGAGAGCCTTGCTACACTGATGGGCGGGATGTAAATTGCCAACAGCCACTCTGGAGAAGTGTACGGTGTGTCCTGAAACATCTGAAAAACACAGCTTAGAGAGCATAGGGCACTTCCACTCATGGGGGTATAAATTGGGAAAATTAAAAATCAGCAAGACACAAGCACCCCAAAGTTGAGGGCTGCTCTGTTGACAAGGACCTCCACTTCATTCCACCTTAAATATCCCAGGAAAGAGAAAAATGGATAAAGAAGTTGTGGTCCTTATGTACAATGGAATATCACTCAGCCATGAAATCAATGTCATAAGGTTAGTAGCAGCATGATGAGTGGATTTAGGTACGACGATTCTAAGTGAAATAAGTCACACAGAAAAGGACACTTCTCATAAGGTATCACTGATAGAGGGAATGTAAAAACCGTTACACTTGAACTGAATTACAAAACAGAACAGTCACACCTGCAGAAAACACACTATGGCTGCTTAACGGGAAAGGTGAGGTGGGGTGATACATAAAACAAGGGTATCAAATTAGCTCAGATACCGTTCCATAAACCCAATATGTAGTAGACAAGACCTACTCCTTGCTCAGAGAACTGGACTCAACACGCCCTATTCACCGCACAAGAATATATCTGACTAGTAATAATCTTAAAACCTATGTATTGATATCTCTCTGTTAGTGTGTCAAGTGGGTGTAAAGCGGCATAAACACAGCCGTGAAAAGCAGCTAAACCCCATTATGAAAATAAATTACTTTGAAAAACCCATGAAACAACGACAGTGAAAGAGATAGAAATTCTTACACAATGAGTTCAGGGGCTGTGATGCAACCTGGATTGACCATATCTAGACCCACAGCTGGATGAGACATAAGGGTGGACAGTCTTGGGGCTGAGAGGTTTGGTGAGGTTGGGTGAGCAAACGCAGACCCTTTAAAGTAATACTGCGTGGTACCCATCGCATGGGTCCCAAATCTCCAGGTTCAAGGGCATCTTCCTACATCGAAAACATGCATGAGAAACCCAGAAGATGGTACACCGTGTGATGGGGAAAGGTTTCTAAAACGCACCTCATTTCTCATCTCCTTGTGCCCGGGTTCGCCATTCCAGCTGCTTTACTAGCAATCTCCCTACTTGGAGCATCAGCACCTTTAACCTCCTGTTCCGTACAGGTTGCAATTTGTCCTGAGGATGAACGGGAAGACGGGGAACCAACGAGAGACTAGCTCTTGGTGTCGGGACAGGCACAGGTCACTCTATTTTCCCATCAGGAAGAAGAATTAACCACATGCTCAGCCTGCCCCCCGGAACCAGAACAGGGCCTGAAGCCATCCTGCACTTTTGCGGCCAGCTCCCAAAAAAGCGAGTTGTAAAATGGAGGTTCAGGGCACTGCAATTCACAAACCTGCAGAGTTATAAATGATAACTCTCGTCAACAAATATATTGAGGGAAGGCAAAGAAGAGGATTTTAAATCAAGGCAGAATTGCAGGAAACAGATTTCAGGAGGTAGATTCGAATCGCCTTTAAAGCACATGAAAAGCGGCAAAATGTTGACAATGATGCCCTTGGCCAAAAAGGGCGTATGCGTTTTTTCCTGAATATATTCAGGAAAAAACGCATACGCCCTTTTTGGCCAACCAAGCAACCTGGAAAGGCAAATCAGCGCTACAAAGAAGTCTCACTTCCCATCGGTCAAAAGGGCCATGCTGAAAAATGTGTCAAAACCAGAAATGCAGGACAGGCCATGGAGAAATGAGAGCCTTGCTACACTGATGGGCGGGATGTAAATTGCCAACAGCCACTCTGGAGAAGTGTACGGTGTGTCCTGAAACATCTGAAAAACACAGCTTAGAGAGCATAGGGCACTTCCACTCATGGGGGTATAAATTGGGAAAATTAAAAATCAGCAAGACACAAGCACCCCAAAGTTTAGGGCTGCTCTGTTGACAAGGACCTCCACTTCATTCCACCTTAAATATCCAAGGAAAGAGAAAAATGGATAAAGAAGTTGTGGTCCTTATGTACAATGGAATATCACTCAGCCATGAAATCAATGTCATAAGGTTAGTAGCAGCATGATGAGTGGATTTAGGTACGACGATTCTAAGTGAAATAAGTCACACAGAAAAGGACACTTCTCATAAGGTATCACTTTTAGAGGGAATGTAAAAACCGTTACACTTGAACTGAATTACAAAACAGAACAGAGTCACACATGCAGAAAACAGACAATGGCTGCTTAACGGGAAAGGTGAGGTGGGGTGATACATAAACCAAGGGTATCAAATTAGCTCAGATACCGTTCCATAAACCCAATATGTAGTAGACAAGACCTACTCCTTGCTCAGAGAACTGGACTCAAGACGCCCTATTTACCGCACAAGAATATATCTGACTAGTAATAATCTTAAAACCTATATATTGATATCTCTCTGTTAGTGTGTCAAGTGGGTGTAAAGCGGCATAAACACAGCCGTGAAAAGCAGCTAAACCCCATTATGAAAATAAATTACTTTGAAAATCCCATGAAACAACGACAGTGAAAGAGATGGAAATTCTTACACAATGAGTTCAGGGGCTGTGATGCAACCTGGATTGACCATATCTAGACCCACAGCTGGATGAGACATAAGGGTGGACACTCTTGGGGCTGAGAGGTTTGGTGAGGTTGGGTGAGCAAACGCAGACCCTTTAAAGTAATACTGCGTGGTACCCATCGCATGGGTCCCAAATCTCCAGGTTCAAGGGCATCTTCCTACATCGAAAACATGCATGAGAGACCCAGAAGATGGTACACCGTGTGATGGGGAAAGGTTTCTAAAATGCACCTCATTTCTCATCTCCTTGTGCCCAGGTTCGCCATTCCAGCCGCTTTACTAGCAATCTCCCTACTTGGAGCATCAGCACCTTTAACCTCCTGTTCCGTACAGGTTGCAATTTGTCCTGAGGATGAACGGGAAGACGGGGAACCAACGAGAGACTAGCTCTTGGTGTCGGGACAGGCACAGGTCACTCTATTTTCCCATCAGGAAGAAGAATTAACCACAGGCTCAGCCTGCCCCCCGGAACCAGAACAGGGCCTGAAGCCATCCTGTGCTTTTGCGGCCAGCTCCCAAAAAAGCGAGTTGTAAAATGGAGGTTCAGGGCACTGCAATTCACAAATCTGCAGAGTTATAAATGATAACTCTCGTCCACAAATATATTGAGGGAAGGCAAAGAAGAGGATTTGAATTCAAGGCAGAATTGCACGAAACAGATTTCAGGAGGTAGATACGAATCGCCTTTAAAGCACATGAAAAGCGGCAAAACGTTGACAATGATGCCCTTGGCCAAAAAGGGCGTATGCGTTTTTTCCTGAATATATTCAGGAAAAAACGCATACGCCCTTTTTGGCCAACCAAGCAACCTGGAAAGGCAAATCAGCGCTACAGAGAAGTCTCGCTTCCCATCGGTCAAAAGGGCCATGCTGAAAAAAGTGTCAAAACCAGAAATGCAGGACAGGCCATGGAGAAATGGGAGCCTTGCTACACTGATGGGCGGGATGTAAATTGCCAACAGCCACTCTGGAGAAGTGTACGGTGAGTCCTGAAACATCGAAAAAACACAGCTTAGAGAGCATAGGGCACTTCCACTCATGGGGGTATAAATTGGGAAAATTAAAAATCAGCAAGACACAAGCACCCCAAAGTTGAGGGCTGCTCTGTTGACAAGGACCTCCACTTCATTCCACCTTAAATATCCCAGGAAAGAGAAAAATGGATAAAGAAGTTGTGGTCCTTATGTACAATGGAATATCACTCAGCCATGAAATCAATGTCATAAGGTTAGTAGCAGCATGATGAGTGGATTTAGGTACGACGATTCTAAGTGAAATAAGTCACACAGAAAAGGACACTTCTCATAAGGTATCACTAATAGAGGGAATGTAAAAACCGTTACACTTGAACTGAATTACAAAACAGAACAGAGTCACACATGCAGAAAACACACTATGGCTGCTTAACGGGAAAGGTGAGGTGGGGTGATACATAAAACAAGGGTATCAAATTAGCTCAGATACCGTTCCATAAACCCAATATGTAATAGACAAGACCTACTCCTTGCTCAGAAAACTGGACTCAACACGCCCTATTCACCGCACAAGAATATATCTGACTAATAATAATCGTAAAACCTATGTATTGATATCTCTCTGTTAGTGTGTCAAGTGGGTGTAAAGCGGCATAAACACAGCAGTGAAAAGCAGCTAAACCCCATTATAAAAATAAATTACTTTGAAACACCCATGAAACAAAGACGGTGAAAGAGAGAGAAATTCTTACACAATGCGTTCAGGGGCTGTGATGCAACCTGGATTGACCATATCTAGACGCACAGCTGGATGAGACATAAGGGTGGACACTCTTGGGGCTGAGAGGTTTGGTGAGGTTGGGTGAGCAAATGCAGACCCTTTAAAGGAATACTGCGTGGTACCCATCGCATGGGTCCCAAATCTCCAGGTTCAAGGGCATCTTCCTACATCAAAAACATGCATGAGAAACCCAGAAGATGGTACACCGTGTGATGGGGAAAGGTTTCTAAAACGCACCTCATTTCTCATCGCCTTGTGCCCGGGTTCGCCATTCCAGCCGCTTTACTAGCAAGCTCCCTACTTGGAGCATCAGCACCTTTAACCTCCTGTTCCGTAGAGGTTGCAATTTGTCTTGAGGATAAACGGGAAGACGTGGAACCAACGAGAGACTAGCTCTTGGTGTTGGGACAGGCACAGGTCACTCTATTTTCCCATCAGAAAGAAGAATTAACCACAGGCTCAGCCTGCCCCCCGGAACCAGAACAGGGCCTGAAGCCATTCTGCGATTTTGCGGCCAGCTCCCATAAAAACGAGTTGTAAAATGGAGGTTCAGGGCACTGCAATTCACAAACCTGCAGAGTTATAAATGATAACTCTCGTCCACAAATATATTGAGGGAAGGCAAAGAAGAGGATTTGAAATCAAGGCAGAATTGCACGAAACAGATTTCAGGAGGTAGATACGAATCGCCTTTAAAGCACATGAAAAGCGGCAAAACGTTGACAATGATGCCCTTGGCCAAAAAGGGCGTATGCGTTTTTTCCTGAATATATTCAGGAAAAAACGCATACGCCCTTTTTGGCCAACCAAGCAACCTGGAAAGGCAAATCAGCGCTACAGAGAAGTCTCGCTTCCCATCGGTCAAAAGGGCCATGCTGAAAAAAGTGTCAAAACCAGAAATGCAGGACAGGCCATGGAGAAATGGGAGCCTTGCTACACTGATGGGCGGGATGTAAATTGCCAACAGCCACTCTAGAGAAGTGTACGGTGTGTCCTGAAATATCTGAAAAACACAGCTTAGAGAGCATAGGGCACTTCCACTCATGGGGGTATAAATTGGGAAAATTAAAAATCAGCAAGACACAAGCACCCCAAAGTTGAGGGCTGCTCTGTTGACAAGGACCTCCACTTCATTCCACCTTAAATATCCCAGGAAAGAGAAAAATGGATAAAGAAGTTGTGGTCCTTATGTACAATGGTATATCACTCAGCCATGAAATCAATTTCATAAGGTTAGTAGCAGCATGATGAGTGGATTTAGGTACGACGATTCTAAGTGAAATAAGTCACACAGAAAAGGACACTTCTCATAAGGTATCACTGATAGAGGGAATGTAAAAACCGTTACACTTGAACTGAATTACAAAACAGAACAGAGTCACACATGCAGAAAACACACTATGGCTGCTTAACGGGAAAGGTGAGGTGGGGTGATACATAAAACAAGGGTATCAAATTAGCTCAGATACCGTTCCATAAACCCAATATGTAGTAGACAAGACCTACTCCTTGCTCAGAGAACTGGACTCAACACGCCCTATTCACCGCACAAGAATATATCTGACTAGTAATAATCTTAAAACCTATGTATTGATATCTCTCTGTTAGTGTGTCAAGTGGGTGTAAAGCGGCATAAACACAGCAGTGAAAAGCAGCTAAACCCCATTATGAAAATAAATTACTTTGAAAAACCCATGAAACAACGACAGTGAAAGAGATAGAAATTCTTACACAATGAGTTCAGGGGCTGTGATGCAACCTGGATTGACCATATCTAGACCCACAGCTGGATGAGACATAAGGGTGGACACTCTAGGGGCTGAGAGGTTTGGTGAGGTTGGGTGAGCAAACGCAGACCCTTTAAAGTAATACTGCGTGGTACCCATCGCATGGGTCCCAAATCTCCAGGTTCAAGGGCATCTTCCTACATCGAAAACATGCATGAGAAACCCAGAAGATGGTACACCGTGTGATGGGGAAAGGTTTCTAAAACGCACCTCATTTCTCATCTCCTTGTGCCCGGGTTCGCCTTTCCAGCCGCTTTACTAGCAATCTCCCTACTTGGAGCATCAGCACCTTTAACCTCCTGTTCCGTACAGGTTGCAATTTGTCCTGAGGATGAACGGGAAGACGGGGAGCCAACGAGAGACTAGCTCTTGGTGTTGGGACAGGCACAGGTCACTCTATTTTCCCGTCAGGAAGAAGAATTAACCACAGGCTCAGCCTGCCCCCCGGAACCAGAACAGGGCCTGAAGCCATCCTGCGCTTTTGCGGCCAGCTCCCAAAAAAGCGAGTTGTAAAATGGAGGTTCAGGGCACTGCAATTCACAAACCTGCAGAGTTATAAATGATAACTCTCGTCCACAAATATATTGAGGGTAGGCAAAGAAGAGGATTTGAAATCAAGGCAGAATTGCACGAAACAGATTTCAGGAGGTAGATACGAATCGCCTTTAAAGCACATGAAAAGCGGCAAAACGTTGACAATGATGCCCTTGGCCAAAAAGGGCGTATGCGTTTTTTCCTGAATATATTCAGGAAAAAACGCATACGCCCTTTTTGGCCAACCAAGCAACCTGGAAAAGCAAGTCAGCGCTACAGAGAAGTCTCGCTTCCCATCGGTCAAAAGGGCCATGCTGAAAAAAGTGTCAAAACCAAAAATGCAGGACAGGCCATGGAGAAATGGGAGCCTTGCTACACTGATGGGCGGGATGTAAATTGCCAACAGCCACTCTGGAGAAGTGTACGGTGTGTCCTGAAACATCTGAAAAACACAGCTTAGAGAGCATAGGGCACTTCCACTCATGGGGGTATAAATTGGGAAAATTAAAAATCAGCAAGACACAAGCACCCCAAAGTTTAGGGCTGCTCTGTTGAAAAGGACCTCCACTTCATTCCACCTTAAATATCCAAGGAAAGAGAAAAATGGATAAAGAAGTTGTGGTCCTTATGTACAATGGAATATCACTCAGCCATGAAATCAATGTCATAAGGTTAGTAGCAGCATGATGAGTGGATTTAGGTACGACGATTCTAAGTGAAATAAGTCACACAGAAAAGGACACTTCTCATAAGGTATCACTTTTAGAGGGAATGTAAAAACCGTTACACTTGAACTGAATTACAAAACAGAACAGAGTCACACATGCAGAAAACAGACAATGGCTGCTTAACGGGAAAGGTGAGGTGGGGTGATACATAAACCAAGGGTATCAAATTAGCTCAGATACCGTTCCATAAACCCAATATGTAGTAGACAAGACCTACTCCTTGCTCAGAGAACTGGACTCAAGACGCCCTATTTACCGCACAAGAATATATCTGACTAGTAATAATCTTAAAACCTATATATTGATATCTCTCTGTTAGTGTGTCAAGTGGGTGTAAAGCGGCATAAACACAGCCGTGAAAAGCAGCTAAACCCCATTATGAAAATAAATTACTTTGAAAATCCCATGAAACAACGACAGTGAAAGAGATGGAAATTCTTACACAATGAGTTCAGGGGCTGTGATGCAACCTGGATTGACCATATCTAGACCCACAGCTGGATGAGACATAAGGGTGGACACTCTTGGGGCTGAGAGGTTTGGTGAGGTTGGGTGAGCAAACGCAGACCCTTTAAAGTAATACTGCGTGGTACCCATCGCATGGGTCCCAAATCTCCAGGTTCAAGGGCATCTTCCTACATCGAAAACATGCATGAGAGACCCAGAAGATGGTACACCGTGTGATGGGGAAAGGTTTCTAAAATGCACCTCATTTCTCATCTCCTTGTGCCCAGGTTCGCCATTCCAGCCGCTTTACTAGCAATCTCCCTACTTGGAGCATCAGCACCTTTAACCTCCTGTTCCGTACAGGTTGCAATTTGTCCTGAGGATGAACGGGAAGACGGGGAACCAACGAGAGACTAGCTCTTGGTGTCGGGACAGGCACAGGTCACTCTATTTTCCCATCAGGAAGAAGAATTAACCACAGGCTCAGCCTGCCCCCCGGAACCAGAACAGGGCCTGAAGCCATCCTGTGCTTTTGCGGCCAGCTCCCAAAAAAGCGAGTTGTAAAATGGAGGTTCAGGGCACTGCAATTCACAAATCTGCAGAGTTATAAATGATAACTCTCGTCCACAAATATATTGAGGGAAGGCAAAGAAGAGGATTTGAATTCAAGGCAGAATTGCACGAAACAGATTTCAGGAGGTAGATACGAATCGCCTTTAAAGCACATGAAAAGCGGCAAAACGTTGACAATGATGCCCTTGGCCAAAAAGGGCGTATGCGTTTTTTCCTGAATATATTCAGGAAAAAACGCATACGCCCTTTTTGGCCAACCAAGCAACCTGGAAAGGCAAATCAGCGCTACAGAGAAGTCTCGCTTCCCATCGGTCAAAAGGGCCATGCTGAAAAAAGTGTCAAAACCAGAAATGCAGGACAGGCCATGGAGAAATGGGAGCCTTGCTACACTGATGGGCGGGATGTAAATTGCCAACAGCCACTCTGGAGAAGTGTACGGTGAGTCCTGAAACATCGAAAAAACACAGCTTAGAGAGCATAGGGCACTTCCACTCATGGGGGTATAAATTGGGAAAATTAAAAATCAGCAAGACACAAGCACCCCAAAGTTGAGGGCTGCTCTGTTGACAAGGACCTCCACTTCATTCCACCTTAAATATCCCAGGAAAGAGAAAAATGGATAAAGAAGTTGTGGTCCTTATGTACAATGGAATATCACTCAGCCATGAAATCAATGTCATAAGGTTAGTAGCAGCATGATGAGTGGATTTAGGTACGACGATTCTAAGTGAAATAAGTCACACAGAAAAGGACACTTCTCATAAGGTATCACTAATAGAGGGAATGTAAAAACCGTTACACTTGAACTGAATTACAAAACAGAACAGAGTCACACATGCAGAAAACACACTATGGCTGCTTAACGGGAAAGGTGAGGTGGGGTGATACATAAAACAAGGGTATCAAATTAGCTCAGATACCGTTCCATAAACCCAATATGTAATAGACAAGACCTACTCCTTGCTCAGAAAACTGGACTCAACACGCCCTATTCACCGCACAAGAATATATCTGACTAATAATAATCGTAAAACCTATGTATTGATATCTCTCTGTTAGTGTGTCAAGTGGGTGTAAAGCGGCATAAACACAGCAGTGAAAAGCAGCTAAACCCCATTATAAAAATAAATTACTTTGAAACACCCATGAAACAAAGACGGTGAAAGAGAGAGAAATTCTTACACAATGCGTTCAGGGGCTGTGATGCAACCTGGATTGACCATATCTAGACGCACAGCTGGATGAGACATAAGGGTGGACACTCTTGGGGCTGAGAGGTTTGGTGAGGTTGGGTGAGCAAATGCAGACCCTTTAAAGGAATACTGCGTGGTACCCATCGCATGGGTCCCAAATCTCCAGGTTCAAGGGCATCTTCCTACATCAAAAACATGCATGAGAAACCCAGAAGATGGTACACCGTGTGATGGGGAAAGGTTTCTAAAACGCACCTCATTTCTCATCGCCTTGTGCCCGGGTTCGCCATTCCAGCCGCTTTACTAGCAAGCTCCCTACTTGGAGCATCAGCACCTTTAACCTCCTGTTCCGTAGAGGTTGCAATTTGTCTTGAGGATAAACGGGAAGACGTGGAACCAACGAGAGACTAGCTCTTGGTGTTGGGACAGGCACAGGTCACTCTATTTTCCCATCAGAAAGAAGAATTAACCACAGGCTCAGCCTGCCCCCCGGAACCAGAACAGGGCCTGAAGCCATTCTGCGATTTTGCGGCCAGCTCCCATAAAAACGAGTTGTAAAATGGAGGTTCAGGGCACTGCAATTCACAAACCTGCAGAGTTATAAATGATAACTCTCGTCCACAAATATATTGAGGGAAGGCAAAGAAGAGGATTTGAAATCAAGGCAGAATTGCACGAAACAGATTTCAGGAGGTAGATACGAATCGCCTTTAAAGCACATGAAAAGCGGCAAAACGTTGACAATGATGCCCTTGGCCAAAAAGGGCGTATGCGTTTTTTCCTGAATATATTCAGGAAAAAACGCATACGCCCTTTTTGGCCAACCAAGCAACCTGGAAAGGCAAATCAGCGCTACAGAGAAGTCTCGCTTCCCATCGGTCAAAAGGGCCATGCTGAAAAAAGTGTCAAAACCAGAAATGCAGGACAGGCCATGGAGAAATGGGAGCCTTGCTACACTGATGGGCGGGATGTAAATTGCCAACAGCCACTCTAGAGAAGTGTACGGTGTGTCCTGAAATATCTGAAAAACACAGCTTAGAGAGCATAGGGCACTTCCACTCATGGGGGTATAAATTGGGAAAATTAAAAATCAGCAAGACACAAGCACCCCAAAGTTGAGGGCTGCTCTGTTGACAAGGACCTCCACTTCATTCCACCTTAAATATCCCAGGAAAGAGAAAAATGGATAAAGAAGTTGTGGTCCTTATGTACAATGGTATATCACTCAGCCATGAAATCAATTTCATAAGGTTAGTAGCAGCATGATGAGTGGATTTAGGTACGACGATTCTAAGTGAAATAAGTCACACAGAAAAGGACACTTCTCATAAGGTATCACTGATAGAGGGAATGTAAAAACCGTTACACTTGAACTGAATTACAAAACAGAACAGAGTCACACATGCAGAAAACACACTATGGCTGCTTAACGGGAAAGGTGAGGTGGGGTGATACATAAAACAAGGGTATCAAATTAGCTCAGATACCGTTCCATAAACCCAATATGTAGTAGACAAGACCTACTCCTTGCTCAGAGAACTGGACTCAACACGCCCTATTCACCGCACAAGAATATATCTGACTAGTAATAATCTTAAAACCTATGTATTGATATCTCTCTGTTAGTGTGTCAAGTGGGTGTAAAGCGGCATAAACACAGCAGTGAAAAGCAGCTAAACCCCATTATGAAAATAAATTACTTTGAAAAACCCATGAAACAACGACAGTGAAAGAGATAGAAATTCTTACACAATGAGTTCAGGGGCTGTGATGCAACCTGGATTGACCATATCTAGACCCACAGCTGGATGAGACATAAGGGTGGACACTCTAGGGGCTGAGAGGTTTGGTGAGGTTGGGTGAGCAAACGCAGACCCTTTAAAGTAATACTGCGTGGTACCCATCGCATGGGTCCCAAATCTCCAGGTTCAAGGGCATCTTCCTACATCGAAAACATGCATGAGAAACCCAGAAGATGGTACACCGTGTGATGGGGAAAGGTTTCTAAAACGCACCTCATTTCTCATCTCCTTGTGCCCGGGTTCGCCTTTCCAGCCGCTTTACTAGCAATCTCCCTACTTGGAGCATCAGCACCTTTAACCTCCTGTTCCGTACAGGTTGCAATTTGTCCTGAGGATGAACGGGAAGACGGGGAGCCAACGAGAGACTAGCTCTTGGTGTTGGGACAGGCACAGGTCACTCTATTTTCCCGTCAGGAAGAAGAATTAACCACAGGCTCAGCCTGCCCCCCGGAACCAGAACAGGGCCTGAAGCCATCCTGCGCTTTTGCGGCCAGCTCCCAAAAAAGCGAGTTGTAAAATGGAGGTTCAGGGCACTGCAATTCACAAACCTGCAGAGTTATAAATGATAACTCTCGTCCACAAATATATTGAGGGTAGGCAAAGAAGAGGATTTGAAATCAAGGCAGAATTGCACGAAACAGATTTCAGGAGGTAGATACGAATCGCCTTTAAAGCACATGAAAAGCGGCAAAACGTTGACAATGATGCCCTTGGCCAAAAAGGGCGTATGCGTTTTTTCCTGAATATATTCAGGAAAAAACGCATACGCCCTTTTTGGCCAACCAAGCAACCTGGAAAAGCAAGTCAGCGCTACAGAGAAGTCTCGCTTCCCATCGGTCAAAAGGGCCATGCTGAAAAAAGTGTCAAAACCAAAAATGCAGGACAGGCCATGGAGAAATGGGAGCCTTGCTACACTGATGGGCGGGATGTAAATTGCCAACAGCCACTCTGGAGAAGTGTACGGTGTGTCCTGAAACATCTGAAAAACACAGCTTAGAGAGCATAGGGCACTTCCACTCATGGGGGTATAAATTGGGAAAATTAAAAATCAGCAAGACACAAGCACCCCAAAGTTTAGGGCTGCTCTGTTGAAAAGGACCTCCACTTCATTCCACCTTAAATATCCAAGGAAAGAGAAAAATGGATAAAGAAGTTGTGGTCCTTATGTACAATGGAATATCACTCAGCCATGAAATCAATGTCATAAGGTTAGTAGCAGCATGATGAGTGGATTTAGGTACGACGATTCTAAGTGAAATAAGTCACACAGAAAAGGACACTTCTCATAAGGTATCACTTTTAGAGGGAATGTAAAAACCGTTACACTTGAACTGAATTACAAAACAGAACAGAGTCACACATGCAGAAAACAGACAATGGCTGCTTAACGGGAAAGGTGAGGTGGGGTGATACATAAACCAAGGGTATCAAATTAGCTCAGATACCGTTCCATAAACCCAATATGTAGTAGACAAGACCTACTCCTTGCTCAGAGAACTGGACTCAAGACGCCCTATTTACCGCACAAGAATATATCTGACTAGTAATAATCTTAAAACCTATATATTGATATCTCTCTGTTAGTGTGTCAAGTGGGTGTAAAGCGGCATAAACACAGCCGTGAAAAGCAGCTAAACCCCATTATGAAAATAAATTACTTTGAAAAACCCATGAAACAACGACAGTGAAAGAGATGGAAATTCTTACACAATGAGTTCAGGGGCTGTGATGCAACCTGGATTGACCATATCTAGACCCACAGCTGGATGAGACATAAGGGTGGACACTCTTGGGGCTGAGAGGTTTGGTGAGGTTGGGTGAGCAAACGCAGACCCTTTAAAGTAATACTGCGTGGTACCCATCGCATGGGTCCCAAATCTCCAGGTTCAAGGGCATCTTCCTACATCGAAAACATGCATGAGAGACCCAGAAGATGGTACACCGTGTGATGGGGAAAGGTTTCTAAAATGCACCTCATTTCTCATCTCCTTGTGCCCAGGTTCGCCATTCCAGCCGCTTTACTAGCAATCTCCCTACTTGGAGCATCAGCACCTTTAACCTCCTGTTCCGTACAGGTTGCAATTTGTCCTGAGGATGAACGGGAAGACGGGGAACCAACGAGAGACTAGCTCTTGGTGTCGGGACAGGCACAGGTCACTCTATTTTCCCATCAGGAAGAAGAATTAACCACAGGCTCAGCCTGCCCCCCGGAACCAGAACAGGGCCTGAAGCCATCCTGTGCTTTTGCGGCCAGCTCCCAAAAAAGCGAGTTGTAAAATGGAGGTTCAGGGCACTGCAATTCACAAATCTGCAGAGTTATAAATGATAACTCTCGTCCACAAATATATTGAGGGAAGGCAAAGAAGAGGATTTGAATTCAAGGCAGAATTGCACGAAACAGATTTCAGGAGGTAGATACGAATCGCCTTTAAAGCACATGAAAAGCGGCAAAACGTTGACAATGATGCCCTTGGCCAAAAAGGGCGTATGCGTTTTTTCCTGAATATATTCAGGAAAAAACGCATACGCCCTTTTTGGCCAACCAAGCAACCTGGAAAGGCAAATCAGCGCTACAGAGAAGTCTCGCTTCCCATCGGTCAAAAGGGCCATGCTGAAAAAAGTGTCAAAACCAGAAATGCAGGACAGGCCATGGAGAAATGGGAGCCTTGCTACACTGATGGGCGGGATGTAAATTGCCAACAGCCACTCTGGAGAAGTGTACGGTGAGTCCTGAAACATCGAAAAAACACAGCTTAGAGAGCATAGGGCACTTCCACTCATGGGGGTATAAATTGGGAAAATTAAAAATCAGCAAGACACAAGCACCCCAAAGTTGAGGGCTGCTCTGTTGACAAGGACCTCCACTTCATTCCACCTTAAATATCCCAGGAAAGAGAAAAATGGATAAAGAAGTTGTGGTCCTTATGTACAATGGAATATCACTCAGCCATGAAATCAATGTCATAAGGTTAGTAGCAGCATGATGAGTGGATTTAGGTACGACGATTCTAAGTGAAATAAGTCACACAGAAAAGGACACTTCTCATAAGGTATCACTAATAGAGGGAATGTAAAAACCGTTACACTTGAACTGAATTACAAAACAGAACAGAGTCACACATGCAGAAAACACACTATGGCTGCTTAACGGGAAAGGTGAGGTGGGGTGATACATAAAACAAGGGTATCAAATTAGCTCAGATACCGTTCCATAAACCCAATATGTAATAGACAAGACCTACTCCTTGCTCAGAAAACTGGACTCAACACGCCCTATTCACCGCACAAGAATATATCTGACTAATAATAATCGTAAAACCTATGTATTGATATCTCTCTGTTAGTGTGTCAAGTGGGTGTAAAGCGGCATAAACACAGCAGTGAAAAGCAGCTAAACCCCATTATAAAAATAAATTACTTTGAAACACCCATGAAACAAAGACGGTGAAAGAGAGAGAAATTCTTACACAATGCGTTCAGGGGCTGTGATGCAACCTGGATTGACCATATCTAGACGCACAGCTGGATGAGACATAAGGGTGGACACTCTTGGGGCTGAGAGGTTTGGTGAGGTTGGGTGAGCAAATGCAGACCCTTTAAAGGAATACTGCGTGGTACCCATCGCATGGGTCCCAAATCTCCAGGTTCAAGGGCATCTTCCTACATCAAAAACATGCATGAGAAACCCAGAAGATGGTACACCGTGTGATGGGGAAAGGTTTCTAAAACGCACCTCATTTCTCATCGCCTTGTGCCCGGGTTCGCCATTCCAGCCGCTTTACTAGCAAGCTCCCTACTTGGAGCATCAGCACCTTTAACCTCCTGTTCCGTAGAGGTTGCAATTTGTCTTGAGGATAAACGGGAAGACGTGGAACCAACGAGAGACTAGCTCTTGGTGTTGGGACAGGCACAGGTCACTCTATTTTCCCATCAGAAAGAAGAATTAACCACAGGCTCAGCCTGCCCCCCGGAACCAGAACAGGGCCTGAAGCCATTCTGCGATTTTGCGGCCAGCTCCCATAAAAACGAGTTGTAAAATGGAGGTTCAGGGCACTGCAATTCACAAACCTGCAGAGTTATAAATGATAACTCTCGTCCACAAATATATTGAGGGAAGGCAAAGAAGAGGATTTGAAATCAAGGCAGAATTGCACGAAACAGATTTCAGGAGGTAGATACGAATCGCCTTTAAAGCACATGAAAAGCGGCAAAACGTTGACAATGATGCCCTTGGCCAAAAAGGGCGTATGCGTTTTTTCCTGAATATATTCAGGAAAAAACGCATACGCCCTTTTTGGCCAACCAAGCAACCTGGAAAGGCAAATCAGCGCTACAGAGAAGTCTCGCTTCCCATCGGTCAAAAGGGCCATGCTGAAAAAAGTGTCAAAACCAGAAATGCAGGACAGGCCATGGAGAAATGGGAGCCTTGCTACACTGATGGGCGGGATGTAAATTGCCAACAGCCACTCTAGAGAAGTGTACGGTGTGTCCTGAAATATCTGAAAAACACAGCTTAGAGAGCATAGGGCACTTCCACTCATGGGGGTATAAATTGGGAAAATTAAAAATCAGCAAGACACAAGCACCCCAAAGTTGAGGGCTGCTCTGTTGACAAGGACCTCCACTTCATTCCACCTTAAATATCCCAGGAAAGAGAAAAATGGATAAAGAAGTTGTGGTCCTTATGTACAATGGAATATCACTCAGCCATGAAATCAATTTCATAAGGTTAGTAGCAGCATGATGAGTGGATTTAGGTACGACGATTCTAAGTGAAATAAGTCACACAGAAAAGGACACTTCTCATAAGGTATCACTGATAGAGGGAATGTAAAAACCGTTACACTTGAACTGAATTACAAAACAGAACAGAGTCACACATGCAGAAAACACACTATGGCTGCTTAACGGGAAAGGTGAGGTGGGGTGATACATAAAACAAGGGTATCAAATTAGCTCAGATACCGTTCCATAAACCCAATATGTAGTAGACAAGACCTACTCCTTGCTCAGAGAACTGGACTCAACACGCCCTATTCACCGCACAAGAATATATCTGACTAGTAATAATCTTAAAACCTATGTATTGATATCTCTCTGTTAGTGTGTCAAGTGGGTGTAAAGCGGCATAAACACAGCAGTGAAAAGCAGCTAAACCCCATTATGAAAATAAATTACTTTGAAAAACCCATGAAACAACGACAGTGAAAGAGATAGAAATTCTTACACAATGAGTTCAGGGGCTGTGATGCAACCTGGATTGACCATATCTAGACCCACAGCTGGATGAGACATAAGGGTGGACACTCTAGGGGCTGAGAGGTTTGGTGAGGTTGGGTGAGCAAACGCAGACCCTTTAAAGTAATACTGCGTGGTACCCATCGCATGGGTCCCAAATCTCCAGGTTCAAGGGCATCTTCCTACATCGAAAACATGCATGAGAAACCCAGAAGATGGTACACCGTGTGATGGGGAAAGGTTTCTAAAACGCACCTCATTTCTCATCTCCTTGTGCCCGGGTTCGCCTTTCCAGCCGCTTTACTAGCAATCTCCCTACTTGGAGCATCAGCACCTTTAACCTCCTGTTCCGTACAGGTTGCAATTTTTCCTGAGGATGAACGGGAAGACGGGGAGCCAACGAGAGACTAGCTCTTGGTGTTGGGACAGGCACAGGTCACTCTATTTTCCCGTCAGGAAGAAGAATTAACCACAGGCTCAGCCTGCCCCCCGGAACCAGAACAGGGCCTGAAGCCATCCTGCGCTTTTGCGGCCAGCTCCCAAAAAAGCGAGTTGTAAAATGGAGGTTCAGGGCACTGCAATTCACAAACCTGCAGAGTTATAAATGATAACTCTCGTCCACAAATATATTGAGGGTAGGCAAAGAAGAGGATTTGAAATCAAGGCAGAATTGCACGAAACAGATTTCAGGAGGTAGATACGAATCGCCTTTAAAGCACATGAAAAGCGGCAAAACGTTGACAATGATGCCCTTGGCCAAAAAGGGCGTATGCGTTTTTTCCTGAATATATTCAGGAAAAAACGCATACGCCCTTTTTGGCCAACCAAGCAACCTGGAAAAGCAAGTCAGCGCTACAGAGAAGTCTCGCTTCCCATCGGTCAAAAGGGCCATGCTGAAAAAAGTGTCAAAACCAAAAATGCAGGACAGGCCATGGAGAAATGGGAGCCTTGCTACACTGATGGGCGGGATGTAAATTGCCAACAGCCACTCTAGAGAAGTGTACGGTGTGTCCTGAAATATCTGAAAAACACAGCTTAGAGAGCATAGGGCACTTCCACTCATGGGGGTATAAATTGGGAAAATTAAAAATCAGCAAGACACAAGCACCCCAAAGTTGAGGGCTGCTCTGTTGACAAGGACCTCCACTTCATTCCACCTTAAATATCCCAGGAAAGAGAAAAATGGATAAAGAAGTTGTGGTCCTTATGTACAATGGAATATCACTCAGCCACGAAATCAATGTCATAAGGTTAGTAGCAGCATGATGAGTGGATTTAGGTACGACGATTCTAAGTGAAATAAGTCACACAGAAAAGGACACTTCTCATAAGGTATCACTGATAGAGGGAATGTAAAAACCGTTACACTTGAACTGAATTACAAAACAGAACAGAGTCACACATGCAGAAAACACACTATGGCTGCTTAACGGGAAAGGTGAGGTGGGGTGATGCATAAAACAAGGGTATCAAATTAGCTCAGATACCGTTCCATAAACCCAATATGTAGTAGACAAGACCTACTCCTTGCTCAGAGAACTGGACTCAACACGCCCTATTCACCGCACAAGAATATATCTGACTAGTAATAATCTTAAAACCTATGTATTGATATCTCTCTGTTAGTGTGTCAAGTGGGTGTAAAGCGGCATAAACACAGCAGTGAAAAGCAGCTAAACCCCATTATGAAAATAAATTACTTTGAAAAACCCATGAAACAACGACAGTGAAAGAGAGAGAAATTCGTACACAATGCGTTCAGGGGCTGTGATGCTACCTGGATTGACCATATCTAGACCCACAGCTGGATGAGACATAAGGGTGGACACTCTTGGGGCTGAGAGGTTTGGTGAGGTTGGGTGAGCAAACGCAGACCCTTTAAAGTAATACTGCGTGGTACCCATCACATGGGTCCCAAATCTCCAGGTTCAAGGGCATCTTCCTACATCGAAAACATGCATGAGAAACCCAGAAGATGGTACACCGTGTGATGGGGAAAGGTTTCTAAAACGCACCTCATTTCTCATCTCCTTGTGCCCGGGTTCGCCATTCCAGCCGCTTTACTAGCAATCTCCCTACTTGGAGCATCAGCACCTTTAACCTCCTGTTCCGTACAGGTTGCAATTTGTCCTGAGGATGAACGGGAAGACGGGGAACCAACGAGAGACTAGCTCTTGGTGTTGGGACAGGCACAGGTCACTCTATTTTCCCATCAGGAAGAAGAATTAACCACAGGCTCAGCCTGCCCCCCGGAACCAGAACAGGGCCTGAAGCCATCCTGCGCTTTTGCGGCCAGCTCCCAAAAAAGCGAGTTGTAAAATGGAGGTTCAGGGCACTGCAATTCACAAACCTGCAGAGTTATAAATGATAACTCTCGTCCACAAATATATTGAGGGAAGGCAAAGAAGAGGATTTGAAATCAAGGCAGAATTGCACGAAACAGATTTCAGGAGGTAGATACGAATCGCCTTTAAAGCACATGAAAAGCGGCAAAACGTTGACAATGATGCCCTTGGCCAAAAAGGGCGTATGCGTTTTTTCCTGAATATATTCAGGAAAAAACGCATACGCCCTTTTTGGCCAACCAAGCAACCTGGAAAGGCAAATCAGCGCTACAGAGAAGTCTCGCTTCCCATCGGTCAAAAGGGCCATGCTGAAAAAAGTGTCAAAACCAGAAATGCAGGACAGGCCATGGAGAAATGGGAGCCTTGCTACACTGATGGGCGGGATGTAAATTGCCAACAGCCACTCTGGAGAAGTGTACGGTGTGTCCTGAAACATCTGAAAAACACAGCTTAGAGAGCATAGGGCACTTCCACTCATGGGGGTATAAATTGGGAAAATTATCAATCAGCAAGACACAAGCACCCCAAAGTTGAGGGCTGCTCTGTTGACAAGGACCTCCACTTCATTCCACCTTCAATATCCCAGGAAAGAGAAAAATGGATAAAGAAGTTGTGGTCCTTATGTACAATGGAATATCACTCAGCCATGAAATCAATGTCATAAGGTTAGTAGCAGCATGATGAGTGGATTTAGGTACGACGATTCTAAGTGAAATAAGTCACACAGAAAAGGACACTTCTCATAAGGTATCACTGATAGAGGGAATGTAAACACCGTTACACTTGAACTGAATTACAAAACAGAACAGAGTCACACATGCAGAAAACAGACTATGGCTGCTTAACGGGAAAGGTGAGGTGGGGTGATGCATAAAACAAGGGTATCAAATTAGCTCAGATACCGTTCCATAAACCCAATATGTAATAGACAATACCTACTCCGTGCTCAGAGAACTGGACTCAACACGCCCTATTCACCGCACAAGAATATATCTGACTAGTAATAATCTTTAAACCTATGTATTGATATCTCTCTGTTAGTGTGTCAAGTGGGTGTAAAGCGGCATAAACACAGCAGTGAAAAGCAGCTAAACCCCATTATGAAAAAAAATTACTTTGAAAAACCCATGAAACAACGACAGTGAAAGAGAGAGAAATTCTTACACAATGCGTTCAGGGGCTGTGATGCAACCTGGATTGACCATATCTAGACCCACAGCTGGATGAGACATAAGGGTGGACACTCTTGGGGCTGAGAGGTTTGGTGAGGTTGGGTGAGCAAACGCAGACCCTTTAAAGTAATACTGCGTGGTACCCATCACATGGGTCCCAAATCTCCAGCTTCAAGGGCATCTTCCTACATCGAAAACATGCATGAGAAACCCAGAAGATAGTACACCGTGTGATGGGGAAAGGTTTCTAAAACGCACCTCATTTCTCATCTCCTTGTGCCCGGGTTCGCCATTCCAGCCGCTTTACTAGCAATCTCCCTACTTGGAGCATCAGCACCTTTAACCTCCTGTTCCGTACAGGTTGCAATTTGTCCTGAGGATGAACGGGAAGACGGGGAACCAACGAGAGACTAGCTCTTGGTGTCGGGACAGGCACAGGTCACTCTATTTTCCCATCAGGAAGAAGAATTAACCACAGGCTCAGCCTGCCCCCCGGAACCAGAACAGGGCCTGAAGCCATCCTGCACTTTTGCGGCCAGCTCCCAAAAAAGCGAGTTGTAAAATGGAGGTTCAGGGCACTGCAATTCACAAACCTGCAGAGTTATAAATGATAACTCTCGTCCACAAATATATTGAGGGAAGGCAAAGAAGAGGATTTGAAATCAAGGCAGAATTGCACGAAACAGATTTCAGGAGGTAGATACGAATCGCCTTTAAAGCACATGAAAAGCGGCAAAATGTTGACAATGATGCCCTTGGCCAAAAAGGGCGTATGCGTTTTTTCCTGAATATATTCAGGAAAAAACGCATACGCCCTTTTTGGCCAACCAAGCAACCTGGAAAGGCAAATCAGCGCTACAAAGAAGTCTCACTTCCCATCGGTCAAAAGGGCCATGCTGAAAAATGTGTCAAAACCAGAAATGCAGGACAGGCCATGGAGAAATGAGAGCCTTGCTACACTGATGGGCGGGATGTAAATTGCCAACAGCCACTCTGGAGAAGTGTACGGTGTGTCCTGAAACATCTGAAAAACACAGCTTAGAGAGCATAGGGCACTTCCACTCATGGGGGTATAAATTGGGAAAATTAAAAATCAGCAAGACACAAGCACCCCAAAGTTGAGGGCTGCTCTGTTGACAAGGACCTCCACTTCATTCCACCTTAAATATCCCAGGAAAGAGAAAAATGGATAAAGAAGTTGTGGTCCTTATGTACAATGGAATATCACTCAGCCATGAAATCAATGTCATAAGGTTAGTAGCAGCATGATGAGTGGATTTAGGTACGACGATTCTAAGTGAAATAAGTCACACAGAAAAGGACACTTCTCATAAGGTATCACTTTTAGAGGGAATGTAAAAACCGTTACACTTGAACTGAATTACAAAACAGAACAGAGTCACACATGCAGAAAACAGACAATGGCTGCTTAACGGGAAAGGTGAGGTGGGGTGATACATAAACCAAGGGTATCAAATTAGCTCAGATACCGTTCCATAAACCCAATATGTAGTAGACAAGACCTACTCCTTGCTCAGAGAACTGGACTCAACACGCCCTATTCACCGCACAAGAATATATCTGACTAGTAATAATCTTAAAACCTATGTATTGATATCTCTCTGTTAGTGTGTCAAGTGGGTGTAAAGCGGCATAAACACAGCCGTGAAAAGCAGCTAAACCCCATTATGAAAATAAATTACTTTGAAAAACCCATGAAACAACGACAGTGAAAGAGATAGAAATTCTTACACAATGAGTTCAGGGGCTGTGATGCAACCTGGATTGACCATATCTAGACCCACAGCTGGATGAGACATAAGGGTGGACACTCTTGGGGCTGAGAGGTTTGGTGAGGTTGGGTGAGCAAACGCAGACCCTTTAAAGTAATACTGCGTGGTACCCATCGCATGGGTCCCAAATCTCCAGGTTCAAGGGCATCTTCCTACATCAAAAACATGCATGAGAAACCCAGAAGATGGTACACCGTGTGATGGGGAAAGGTTTCTAAAACGCACCTCATTTCTCATCTCCTTGTGCCCGGGTTCGCCATTCCAGCCGCTTTACTAGCAATCTCCCTACTTGGAGCATCAGCACCTTTAACCTCCTGTTCCGTACAGGTTGCAATTTGTCCTGAGGATGAACGGGAAGACGGGGAACCAACGAGAGACTAGCTCTTGGTGTCGGAACAGGCACAGGTCACTCTATTTTCCCATCAGGAAGAAGAATTAACCACAGGCTCAGCCTGCCCCCCGGAACCAGAACAGGGCCTGAAGCCATCCTGCGCTTTTGCGGCCAGCTCCCAAAAAAGCGAGTTGTAAAATGGAGGTTCAGGGCACTGCAATTCACAAACCTGCAGAGTTATAAATGATAACTCTCGTCCACAAATATATTGAGGGAAGGCAAAGAAGAGGATTTGAAATCAAGGCAGAATTGCACGAAACAGATTTCAGGAGGTAGATACGAATCGCCTTTAAAGCACATGAAAAGCGGCAAAACGTTGACAATGATGCCCTTGGCCAAAAAGGGCGTATGCGTTTTTTCCTGAATATATTCAGGAAAAAACGCATACGCCCTTTTTGGCCAACCAAGCAACCTGGAAAGGCAAATCAGCGCTACAAAGAAGTCTCACTTCCCATCGGTCAAAAGGGCCATGCTGAAAAATGTGTCAAAACCAGAAATGCAGGACAGGCCATGGAGAAATGAGAGCCTTGCTACACTGATGGGCGGGATGTAAATTGCCAACAGCCACTCTGGAGAAGTGTACGGTGTGTCCTGAAACATCTGAAAAACACAGCTTAGAGAGCATAGGGCACTTCCACTCATGGGGGTATAAATTGGGAAAATTAAAAATCAGCAAGACACAAGCACCCCAAAGTTGAGGGCTGCTCTGTTGACAAGGACCTCCACTTCATTCCACCTTCAATATCCCAGGAAAGAGAAAAATGGATAAAGAAGTTGTGGTCCTTATGTACAATGGAATATCACTCAGCCATGAAATCAATGTCATAAGGTTAGTAGCAGCATGATGAGTGGATTTAGGTACGACGATTCTAAGTGAAATAAGTCACACAGAAAAGGACACTTCTCATAAGGTATCACTAATAGAGGGAATGTAAAAACCGTTACACTTGAACTGAATTACAAAACAGAACAGAGTCACACATGCAGAAAACACACTATGGCTGCTTAACGGGAAAGGTGAGGTGGGGTGATACATAAAACAAGGGTATCAAATTAGCTCAGATACCGTTCCATAAACCCAATATGTAATAGACAAGACCTACTCCTTGCTCAGAAAACTGGACTCAACACGCCCTATTCACCGCACAAGAATATATCTGACTAATAATAATCGTAAAACCTATGTATTGATATCTCTCTGTTAGTGTGTCAAGTGGGTGTAAAGCGGCATAAACACAGCAGTGAAAAGCAGCTAAACCCCATTATAAAAATAAATTACTTTGAAACACCCATGAAACAAAGACGGTGAAAGAGAGAGAAATTCTTACACAATGCGTTCAGGGGCTGTGATGCAACCTGGATTGACCATATCTAGACGCACAGCTGGATGAGACATAAGGGTGGACACTCTTGGGGCTGAGAGGTTTGGTGAGGTTGGGTGAGCAAATGCAGACCCTTTAAAGGAATACTGCGTGGTACCCATCGCATGGGTCCCAAATCTCCAGGTTCAAGGGCATCTTCCTACATCAAAAACATGCATGAGAAACCCAGAAGATGGTACACCGTGTGATGGGGAAAGGTTTCTAAAACGCACCTCATTTCTCATCGCCTTGTGCCCGGGTTCGCCATTCCAGCCGCTTTACTAGCAAGCTCCCTACTTGGAGCATCAGCACCTTTAACCTCCTGTTCCGTAGAGGTTGCAATTTGTCTTGAGGATAAACGGGAAGACGTGGAACCAACGAGAGACTAGCTCTTGGTGTTGGGACAGGCACAGGTCACTCTATTTTCCCATCAGAAAGAAGAATTAACCACAGGCTCAGCCTGCCCCCCGGAACCAGAACAGGGCCTGAAGCCATTCTGCGATTTTGCGGCCAGCTCCCATAAAAACGAGTTGTAAAATGGAGGTTCAGGGCACTGCAATTCACAAACCTGCAGAGTTATAAATGATAACTCTCGTCCACAAATATATTGAGGGAAGGCAAAGAAGAGGATTTGAAATCAAGGCAGAATTGCACGAAACAGATTTCAGGAGGTAGATACGAATCGCCTTTAAAGCACATGAAAAGCGGCAAAACGTTGACAATGATGCCCTTGGCCAAAAAGGGCGTATGCGTTTTTTCCTGAATATATTCAGGAAAAAACGCATACGCCCTTTTTGGCCAACCAAGCAACCTGGAAAGGCAAATCAGCGCTACAGAGAAGTCTCGCTTCCCATCGGTCAAAAGGGCCATGCTGAAAAAAGTGTCAAAACCAGAAATGCAGGACAGGCCATGGAGAAATGGGAGCCTTGCTACACTGATGGGCGGGATGTAAATTGCCAACAGCCACTCTAGAGAAGTGTACGGTGTGTCCTGAAATATCTGAAAAACACAGCTTAGAGAGCATAGGGCACTTCCACTCATGGGGGTATAAATTGGGAAAATTAAAAATCAGCAAGACACAAGCACCCCAAAGTTGAGGGCTGCTCTGTTGACAAGGACCTCCACTTCATTCCACCTTAAATATCCCAGGAAAGAGAAAAATGGATAAAGAAGTTGTGGTCCTTATGTACAATGGAATATCACTCAGCCATGAAATCAATTTCATAAGGTTAGTAGCAGCATGATGAGTGGATTTAGGTACGACGATTCTAAGTGAAATAAGTCACACAGAAAAGGACACTTCTCATAAGGTATCACTGATAGAGGGAATGTAAAAACCGTTACACTTGAACTGAATTACAAAACAGAACAGAGTCACACATGCAGAAAACACACTATGGCTGCTTAACGGGAAAGGTGAGGTGGGGTGATACATAAAACAAGGGTATCAAATTAGCTCAGATACCGTTCCATAAACCCAATATGTAGTAGACAAGACCTACTCCTTGCTCAGAGAACTGGACTCAACACGCCCTATTCACCGCACAAGAATATATCTGACTAGTAATAATCTTAAAACCTATGTATTGATATCTCTCTGTTAGTGTGTCAAGTGGGTGTAAAGCGGCATAAACACAGCAGTGAAAAGCAGCTAAACCCCATTATGAAAATAAATTACTTTGAAAAACCCATGAAACAACGACAGTGAAAGAGATAGAAATTCTTACACAATGAGTTCAGGGGCTGTGATGCAACCTGGATTGACCATATCTAGACCCACAGCTGGATGAGACATAAGGGTGGACACTCTAGGGGCTGAGAGGTTTGGTGAGGTTGGGTGAGCAAACGCAGACCCTTTAAAGTAATACTGCGTGGTACCCATCGCATGGGTCCCAAATCTCCAGGTTCAAGGGCATCTTCCTACATCGAAAACATGCATGAGAAACCCAGAAGATGGTACACCGTGTGATGGGGAAAGGTTTCTAAAACGCACCTCATTTCTCATCTCCTTGTGCCCGGGTTCGCCTTTCCAGCCGCTTTACTAGCAATCTCCCTACTTGGAGCATCAGCACCTTTAACCTCCTGTTCCGTACAGGTTGCAATTTGTCCTGAGGATGAACGGGAAGACGGGGAGCCAACGAGAGACTAGCTCTTGGTGTTGGGACAGGCACAGGTCACTCTATTTTCCCGTCAGGAAGAAGAATTAACCACAGGCTCAGCCTGCCCCCCGGAACCAGAACAGGGCCTGAAGCCATCCTGCGCTTTTGCGGCCAGCTCCCAAAAAAGCGAGTTGTAAAATGGAGGTTCAGGGCACTGCAATTCACAAACCTGCAGAGTTATAAATGATAACTCTCGTCCACAAATATATTGAGGGTAGGCAAAGAAGAGGATTTGAAATCAAGGCAGAATTGCACGAAACAGATTTCAGGAGGTAGATACGAATCGCCTTTAAAGCACATGAAAAGCGGCAAAATGTTGACAATGATGCCCTTGGCCAAAAAGGGCGTATGCGTTTTTTCCTGAATATATTCAGGAAAAAACGCATACGCCCTTTTTGGCCAACCAAGCAACCTGGAAAAGCAAGTCAGCGCTACAGAGAAGTCTCGCTTCCCATCGGTCAAAAGGGCCATGCTGAAAAAAGTGTCAAAACCAAAAATGCAGGACAGGCCATGGAGAAATGGGAGCCTTGCTACACTGATGGGCGGGATGTAAATTGCCAACAGCCACTCTAGAGAAGTGTACGGTGTGTCCTGAAATATCTGAAAAACACAGCTTAGAGAGCATAGGGCACTTCCACTCATGGGGGTATAAATTGGGAAAATTAAAAATCAGCAAGACACAAGCACCCCAAAGTTGAGGGCTGCTCTGTTGACAAGGACCTCCACTTCATTCCACCTTAAATATCCCAGGAAAGAGAAAAATGGATAAAGAAGTTGTGGTCCTTATGTACAATGGAATATCACTCAGCCACGAAATCAATGTCATAAGGTTAGTAGCAGCATGATGAGTGGATTTAGGTACGACGATTCTAAGTGAAATAAGTCACACAGAAAAGGACACTTCTCATAAGGTATCACTGATAGAGGGAATGTAAAAACCGTTACACTTGAACTGAATTACAAAACAGAACAGAGTCACACATGCAGAAAACACACTATGGCTGCTTAACGGGAAAGGTGAGGTGGGGTGATGCATAAAACAAGGGTATCAAATTAGCTCAGATACCGTTCCATAAACCCAATATGTAGTAGACAAGACCTACTCCTTGCTCAGAGAACTGGACTCAACACGCCCTATTCACCGCACAAGAATATATCTGACTAGTAATAATCTTAAAACCTATGTATTGATATCTCTCTGTTAGTGTGTCAAGTGGGTGTAAAGCGGCATAAACACAGCAGTGAAAAGCAGCTAAACCCCATTATGAAAATAAATTACTTTGAAAAACCCATGAAACAACGACAGTGAAAGAGAGAGAAATTCGTACACAATGCGTTCAGGGGCTGTGATGCTACCTGGATTGACCATATCTAGACCCACAGCTGGATGAGACATAAGGGTGGACACTCTTGGGGCTGAGAGGTTTGGTGAGGTTGGGTGAGCAAACGCAGACCCTTTAAAGTAATACTGCGTGGTACCCATCACATGGGTCCCAAATCTCCAGGTTCAAGGGCATCTTCCTACATCGAAAACATGCATGAGAAACCCAGAAGATGGTACACCGTGTGATGGGGAAAGGTTTCTAAAACGCACCTCATTTCTCATCTCCTTGTGCCCGGGTTCGCCATTCCAGCCGCTTTACTAGCAATCTCCCTACTTGGAGCATCAGCACCTTTAACCTCCTGTTCCGTACAGGTTGCAATTTGTCCTGAGGATGAACGGGAAGACGGGGAACCAACGAGAGACTAGCTCTTGGTGTTGGGACAGGCACAGGTCACTCTATTTTCCCATCAGGAAGAAGAATTAACCACAGGCTCAGCCTGCCCCCCGGAACCAGAACAGGGCCTGAAGCCATCCTGCGCTTTTGCGGCCAGCTCCCAAAAAAGCGAGTTGTAAAATGGAGGTTCAGGGCACTGCAATTCACAAACCTGCAGAGTTATAAATGATAACTCTCGTCCACAAATATATTGAGGGAAGGCAAAGAAGAGGATTTGAAATCAAGGCAGAATTGCACGAAACAGATTTCAGGAGGTAGATACGAATCGCCTTTAAAGCACATGAAAAGCGGCAAAACGTTGACAATGATGCCCTTGGCCAAAAAGGGCGTATGCGTTTTTTCCTGAATATATTCAGGAAAAAACGCATACGCCCTTTTTGGCCAACCAAGCAACCTGGAAAGGCAAATCAGCGCTACAGAGAAGTCTCGCTTCCCATCGGTCAAAAGGGCCATGCTGAAAAAAGTGTCAAAACCAGAAATGCAGGACAGGCCATGGAGAAATGGGAGCCTTGCTACACTGATGGGCGGGATGTAAATTGCCAACAGCCACTCTGGAGAAGTGTACGGTGTGTCCTGAAACATCTGAAAAACACAGCTTAGAGAGCATAGGGCACTTCCACTCATGGGGGTATAAATTGGGAAAATTATCAATCAGCAAGACACAAGCACCCCAAAGTTGAGGGCTGCTCTGTTGACAAGGACCTCCACTTCATTCCACCTTCAATATCCCAGGAAAGAGAAAAATGGATAAAGAAGTTGTGGTCCTTATGTACAATGGAATATCACTCAGCCATGAAATCAATGTCATAAGGTTAGTAGCAGCATGATGAGTGGATTTAGGTACGACGATTCTAAGTGAAATAAGTCACACAGAAAAGGACACTTCTCATAAGGTATCACTGATAGAGGGAATGTAAACACCGTTACACTTGAACTGAATTACAAAACAGAACAGAGTCACACATGCAGAAAACAGACTATGGCTGCTTAACGGGAAAGGTGAGGTGGGGTGATGCATAAAACAAGGGTATCAAATTAGCTCAGATACCGTTCCATAAACCCAATATGTAATAGACAATACCTACTCCGTGCTCAGAGAACTGGACTCAACACGCCCTATTCACCGCACAAGAATATATCTGACTAGTAATAATCTTTAAACCTATGTATTGATATCTCTCTGTTAGTGTGTCAAGTGGGTGTAAAGCGGCATAAACACAGCAGTGAAAAGCAGCTAAACCCCATTATGAAAAAAAATTACTTTGAAAAACCCATGAAACAACGACAGTGAAAGAGAGAGAAATTCTTACACAATGCGTTCAGGGGCTGTGATGCAACCTGGATTGACCATATCTAGACCCACAGCTGGATGAGACATAAGGGTGGACACTCTTGGGGCTGAGAGGTTTGGTGAGGTTGGGTGAGCAAACGCAGACCCTTTAAAGTAATACTGCGTGGTACCCATCACATGGGTCCCAAATCTCCAGCTTCAAGGGCATCTTCCTACATCGAAAACATGCATGAGAAACCCAGAAGATAGTACACCGTGTGATGGGGAAAGGTTTCTAAAACGCACCTCATTTCTCATCTCCTTGTGCCCGGGTTCGCCATTCCAGCCGCTTTACTAGCAATCTCCCTACTTGGAGCATCAGCACCTTTAACCTCCTGTTCCGTACAGGTTGCAATTTGTCCTGAGGATGAACGGGAAGACGGGGAACCAACGAGAGACTAGCTCTTGGTGTCGGGACAGGCACAGGTCACTCTATTTTCCCATCAGGAAGAAGAATTAACCACAGGCTCAGCCTGCCCCCTGGAACCAGAACAGGGCCTGAAGCCATCCTGCACTTTTGCGGCCAGCTCCCAAAAAAGCGAGTTGTAAAATGGAGGTTCAGGGCACTGCAATTCACAAACCTGCAGAGTTATAAATGATAACTCTCGTCCACAAATATATTGAGGGAAGGCAAAGAAGAGGATTTGAAATCAAGGCAGAATTGCACGAAACAGATTTCAGGAGGTAGATACGAATCGCCTTTAAAGCACATGAAAAGCGGCAAAATGTTGACAATGATGCCCTTGGCCAAAAAGGGCGTATGCGTTTTTTCCTGAATATATTCAGGAAAAAACGCATACGCCCTTTTTGGCCAACCAAGCAACCTGGAAAGGCAAATCAGCGCTACAAAGAAGTCTCACTTCCCATCGGTCAAAAGGGCCATGCTGAAAAATGTGTCAAAACCAGAAATGCAGGACAGGCCATGGAGAAATGAGAGCCTTGCTACACTGATGGGCGGGATGTAAATTGCCAACAGCCACTCTGGAGAAGTGTACGGTGTGTCCTGAAACATCTGAAAAACACAGCTTAGAGAGCATAGGGCACTTCCACTCATGGGGGTATAAATTGGGAAAATTAAAAATCAGCAAGACACAAGCACCCCAAAGTTGAGGGCTGCTCTGTTGACAAGGACCTCCACTTCATTCCACCTTAAATATCCCAGGAAAGAGAAAAATGGATAAAGAAGTTGTGGTCCTTATGTACAATGGAATATCACTCAGCCATGAAATCAATGTCATAAGGTTAGTAGCAGCATGATGAGTGGATTTAGGTACGACGATTCTAAGTGAAATAAGTCACACAGAAAAGGACACTTCTCATAAGGTATCACTTTTAGAGGGAATGTAAAAACCGTTACACTTGAACTGAATTACAAAACAGAACAGAGTCACACATGCAGAAAACAGACAATGGCTGCTTAACGGGAAAGGTGAGGTGGGGTGATACATAAACCAAGGGTATCAAATTAGCTCAGATACCGTTCCATAAACCCAATATGTAGTAGACAAGACCTACTCCTTGCTCAGAGAACTGGACTCAACACGCCCTATTCACCGCACAAGAATATATCTGACTAGTAATAATCTTAAAACCTATGTATTGATATCTCTCTGTTAGTGTGTCAAGTGGGTGTAAAGCGGCATAAACACAGCCGTGAAAAGCAGCTAAACCCCATTATGAAAATAAATTACTTTGAAAAACCCATGAAACAACGACAGTGAAAGAGATAGAAATTCTTACACAATGAGTTCAGGGGCTGTGATGCAACCTGGATTGACCATATCTAGACCCACAGCTGGATGAGACATAAGGGTGGACACTCTTGGGGCTGAGAGGTTTGGTGAGGTTGGGTGAGCAAACGCAGACCCTTTAAAGTAATACTGCGTGGTACCCATCGCATGGGTCCCAAATCTCCAGGTTCAAGGGCATCTTCCTACATCAAAAACATGCATGAGAAACCCAGAAGATGGTACACCGTGTGATGGGGAAAGGTTTCTAAAACGCACCTCATTTCTCATCTCCTTGTGCCCGGGTTCGCCATTCCAGCCGCTTTACTAGCAATCTCCCTACTTGGAGCATCAGCACCTTTAACCTCCTGTTCCGTACAGGTTGCAATTTGTCCTGAGGATGAACGGGAAGACGGGGAACCAACGAGAGACTAGCTCTTGGTGTCGGGACAGGCACAGGTCACTCTATTTTCCCATCAGGAAGAAGAATTAACCACAGGCTCAGCCTGCCCCCCGGAACCAGAACAGGGCCTGAAGCCATCCTGTGCTTTTGCGGCCAGCTCCCAAAAAAGCGAGTTGTAAAATGGAGGTTCAGGGCACTGCAATTCACAAATCTGCAGAGTTATAAATGATAACTCTCGTCCACAAATATATTGAGGGAAGGCAAAGAAGAGGATTTGAATTCAAGGCAGAATTGCACGAAACAGATTTCAGGAGGTAGATACGAATCGCCTTTAAAGCACATGAAAAGCGGCAAAACGTTGACAATGATGCCCTTGGCCAAAAAGGGCGTATGCGTTTTTTCCTGAATATATTCAGGAAAAAACGCATACGCCCTTTTTGGCCAACCAAGCAACCTGGAAAGGCAAATCAGCGCTACAGAGAAGTCTCGCTTCCCATCGGTCAAAAGGGCCATGCTGAAAAAAGTGTCAAAACCAGAAATGCAGGACAGGCCATGGAGAAATGGGAGCCTTGCTACACTGATGGGCGGGATGTAAATTGCCAACAGCCACTCTGGAGAAGTGTACGGTGAGTCCTGAAACATCGAAAAAACACAGCTTAGAGAGCATAGGGCACTTCCACTCATGGGGGTATAAATTGGGAAAATTAAAAATCAGCAAGACACAAGCACCCCAAAGTTGAGGGCTGCTCTGTTGACAAGGACCTCCACTTCATTCCACCTTAAATATCCCAGGAAAGAGAAAAATGGATAAAGAAGTTGTGGTCCTTATGTACAATGGAATATCACTCAGCCATGAAATCAATGTCATAAGGTTAGTAGCAGCATGATGAGTGGATTTAGGTACGACGATTCTAAGTGAAATAAGTCACACAGAAAAGGACACTTCTCATAAGGTATCACTAATAGAGGGAATGTAAAAACCGTTACACTTGAACTGAATTACAAAACAGAACAGAGTCACACATGCAGAAAACACACTATGGCTGCTTAACGGGAAAGGTGAGGTGGGGTGATACATAAAACAAGGGTATCAAATTAGCTCAGATACCGTTCCATAAACCCAATATGTAATAGACGAGACCTACTCCTTGCTCAGAAAACTGGACTCAACACGCCCTATTCACCGCACAAGAATATATCTGACTAATAATAATCGTAAAACCTATGTATTGATATCTCTCTGTTAGTGTGTCAAGTGGGTGTAAAGCGGCATAAACACAGCAGTGAAAAGCAGCTAAACCCCATTATAAAAATAAATTACTTTGAAACACCCATGAAACAAAGACGGTGAAAGAGAGAGAAATTCTTACACAATGCGTTCAGGGGCTGTGATGCAACCTGGATTGACCATATCTAGACGCACAGCTGGATGAGACATAAGGGTGGACACTCTTGGGGCTGAGAGGTTTGGTGAGGTTGGGTGAGCAAATGCAGACCCTTTAAAGGAATACTGCGTGGTACCCATCGCATGGGTCCCAAATCTCCAGGTTCAAGGGCATCTTCCTACATCAAAAACATGCATGAGAAACCCAGAAGATGGTACACCGTGTGATGGGGAAAGGTTTCTAAAACGCACCTCATTTCTCATCGCCTTGTGCCCGGGTTCGCCATTCCAGCCGCTTTACTAGCAAGCTCCCTACTTGGAGCATCAGCACCTTTAACCTCCTGTTCCGTAGAGGTTGCAATTTGTCTTGAGGATAAACGGGAAGACGTGGAACCAACGAGAGACTAGCTCTTGGTGTTGGGACAGGCACAGGTCACTCTATTTTCCCATCAGAAAGAAGAATTAACCACAGGCTCAGCCTGCCCCCCGGAACCAGAACAGGGCCTGAAGCCATTCTGCGATTTTGCGGCCAGCTCCCATAAAAACGAGTTGTAAAATGGAGGTTCAGGGCACTGCAATTCACAAACCTGCAGAGTTATAAATGATAACTCTCGTCCACAAATATATTGAGGGAAGGCAAAGAAGAGGATTTGAAATCAAGGCAGAATTGCACGAAACAGATTTCAGGAGGTAGATACGAATCGCCTTTAAAGCACATGAAAAGCGGCAAAACGTTGACAATGATGCCCTTGGCCAAAAAGGGCGTATGCGTTTTTTCCTGAATATATTCAGGAAAAAACGCATACGCCCTTTTTGGCCAACCAAGCAACCTGGAAAGGCAAATCAGCGCTACAGAGAAGTCTCGCTTCCCATCGGTCAAAAGGGCCATGCTGAAAAAAGTGTCAAAACCAGAAATGCAGGACAGGCCATGGAGAAATGGGAGCCTTGCTACACTGATGGGCGGGATGTAAATTGCCAACAGCCACTCTAGAGAAGTGTACGGTGTGTCCTGAAATATCTGAAAAACACAGCTTAGAGAGCATAGGGCACTTCCACTCATGGGGGTATAAATTGGGAAAATTAAAAATCAGCAAGACACAAGCACCCCAAAGTTGAGGGCTGCTCTGTTGACAAGGACCTCCACTTCATTCCACCTTAAATATCCCAGGAAAGAGAAAAATGGATAAAGAAGTTGTGGTCCTTATGTACAATGGAATATCACTCAGCCATGAAATCAATTTCATAAGGTTAGTAGCAGCATGATGAGTGGATTTAGGTACGACGATTCTAAGTGAAATAAGTCACACAGAAAAGGACACTTCTCATAAGGTATCACTTTTAGAGGGAATGTAAAAACCGTTACACTTGAACTGAATTACAAAACAGAACAGAGTCACACATGCAGAAAACACACTATGGCTGCTTAACGGGAAAGATGAGGTGGGGTGATACATAAAACAAGGGTATCAAATTAGCTCAGATACCGTTCCATAAACCCAATATGTAGTAGACAAGACCTACTCCTTGCTCAGAGAACTGGACTCAACACGCCCTATTCACCGCACAAGAATATATCTGACTAGTAATAATCTTAAAACCTATGTATTGATATCTCTCTGTTAGTGTGTCAAGTGGGTGTAAAGCGGCATAAACACAGCAGTGAAAAGCAGCTAAACCCCATTATGAAAATAAATTACTTTGAAAAACCCATGAAACAACGACAGTGAAAGAGATAGAAATTCTTACACAATGAGTTCAGGGGCTGTGATGCAACCTGGATTGACCATATCTAGACCCACAGCTGGATGAGACATAAGGGTGGACACTCTAGGGGCTGAGAGGTTTGGTGAGGTTGGGTGAGCAAACGCAGACCCTTTAAAGTAATACTGCGTGGTACCCATCGCATGGGTCCCAAATCTCCAGGTTCAAGGGCATCTTCCTACATCGAAAACATGCATGAGAAACCCAGAAGATGGTACACCGTGTGATGGGGAAAGGTTTCTAAAACGCACCTCATTTCTCATCTCCTTGTGCCCGGGTTCGCCTTTCCAGCCGCTTTACTAGCAATCTCCCTACTTGGAGCATCAGCACCTTTAACCTCCTGTTCCGTACAGGTTGCAATTTGTCCTGAGGATGAACGGGAAGACGGGGAGCCAACGAGAGACTAGCTCTTGGTGTTGGGACAGGCACAGGTCACTCTATTTTCCCGTCAGGAAGAAGAATTAACCACAGGCTCAGCCTGCCCCCCGGAACCAGAACAGGGCCTGAAGCCATCCTGCGCTTTTGCGGCCAGCTCCCAAAAAAGCGAGTTGTAAAATGGAGGTTCAGGGCACTGCAATTCACAAACCTGCAGAGTTATAAATGATAACTCTCGTCCACAAATATATTGAGGGTAGGCAAAGAAGAGGATTTGAAATCAAGGCAGAATTGCACGAAACAGATTTCAGGAGGTAGATACGAATCGCCTTTAAAGCACATGAAAAGCGGCAAAACGTTGACAATGATGCCCTTGGCCAAAAAGGGCGTATGCGTTTTTTCCTGAATATATTCAGGAAAAAACGCATACGCCCTTTTTGGCCAACCAAGCAACCTGGAAAAGCAAGTCAGCGCTACAGAGAAGTCTCGCTTCCCATCGGTCAAAAGGGCCATGCTGAAAAAAGTGTCAAAACCAAAAATGCAGGACAGGCCATGGAGAAATGGGAGCCTTGCTACACTGATGGGCGGGATGTAAATTGCCAACAGCCACTCTAGAGAAGTGTACGGTGTGTCCTGAAATATCTGAAAAACACAGCTTAGAGAGCATAGGGCACTTCCACTCATGGGGGTATAAATTGGGAAAATTAAAAATCAGCAAGACACAAGCACCCCAAAGTTGAGGGCTGCTCTGTTGACAAGGACCTCCACTTCATTCCACCTTAAATATCCCAGGAAAGAGAAAAATGGATAAAGAAGTTGTGGTCCTTATGTACAATGGAATATCACTCAGCCACGAAATCAATGTCATAAGGTTAGTAGCAGCATGATGAGTGGATTTAGGTACGACGATTCTAAGTGAAATAAGTCACACAGAAAAGGACACTTCTCATAAGGTATCACTGATAGAGGGAATGTAAAAACCGTTACACTTGAACTGAATTACAAAACAGAACAGAGTCACACATGCAGAAAACACACTATGGCTGCTTAACGGGAAAGGTGAGGTGGGGTGATACATAAAACAAGGGTATCAAATTAGCTCAGATACCGTTCCATAAACCCAATATGTAGTAGACAAGACCTACTCCTTGCTCAGAGAACTGGACTCAACACGCCCTATTCACCGCACAAGAATATATCTGACTAGTAATAATCTTAAAACCTATGTATTGATATCTCTCTGTTAGTGTGTCAAGTGGGTGTAAAGCGGCATAAACACAGCAGTGAAAAGCAGCTAAACCCCATTATGAAAATAAATTACTTTGAAAAACCCATGAAACAACGACAGTGAAAGAGAGAGAAATTCGTACACAATGCGTTCAGGGGCTGTGATGCTACCTGGATTGACCATATCTAGACCCACAGCTGGATGAGACATAAGGGTGGACACTCTTGGGGCTGAGAGGTTTGGTGAGGTTGGGTGAGCAAACGCAGACCCTTTAAAATAATACTGCGTGGTACCCATCACATGGGTCCCAAATCTCCAGGTTCAAGGGCATCTTCCTACATCGAAAACATGCATGAGAAACCCAGAAGATGGTACACCGTGTGATGGGGAAAGGTTTCTAAAACGCACCTCATTTCTCATCTCCTTGTGCCCGGGTTCGCCATTCCAGCCGCTTTACTAGCAATCTCCCTACTTGGAGCATCAGCACCTTTAACCTCCTGTTCCGTACAGGTTGCAATTTGTCCTGAGGATGAACGGGAAGACGGGGAACCAACGAGAGACTAGCTCTTGGTGTTGGGACAGGCACAGGTCACTCTATTTTCCCATCAGGAAGAAGAATTAACCACAGGCTCAGCCTGCCCCCCGGAACCAGAACAGGGCCTGAAGCCATCCTGCGCTTTTGCGGCCAGCTCCCAAAAAAGCGAGTTGTAAAATGGAGGTTCAGGGCACTGCAATTCACAAACCTGCAGAGTTATAAATGATAACTCTCGTCCACAAATATATTGAGGGAAGGCAAAGAAGAGGATTTGAAATCAAGGCAGAATTGCACGAAACAGATTTCAGGAGGTAGATACGAATCGCCTTTAAAGCACATGAAAAGCGGCAAAACGTTGACAATGATGCCCTTGGCCAAAAAGGGCGTATGCGTTTTTTCCTGAATATATTCAGGAAAAAACGCATACGCCCTTTTTGGCCAACCAAGCAACCTGGAAAGGCAAATCAGCGCTACAGAGAAGTCTCGCTTCCCATCGGTCAAAAGGGCCATGCTGAAAAAAGTGTCAAAACCAGAAATGCAGGACAGGCCATGGAGAAATGGGAGCCTTGCTACACTGATGGGCGGGATGTAAATTGCCAACAGCCACTCTGGAGAAGTGTACGGTGTGTCCTGAAACATCTGAAAAACACAGCTTAGAGAGCATAGGGCACTTCCACTCATGGGGGTATAAATTGGGAAAATTATCAATCAGCAAGACACAAGCACCCCAAAGTTGAGGGCTGCTCTGTTGACAAGGACCTCCACTTCATTCCACCTTCAATATCCCAGGAAAGAGAAAAATGGATAAAGAAGTTGTGGTCCTTATGTACAATGGAATATCACTCAGCCATGAAATCAATGTCATAAGGTTAGTAGCAGCATGATGAGTGGATTTAGGTACGACGATTCTAAGTGAAATAAGTCACACAGAAAAGGACACTTCTCATAAGGTATCACTGATAGAGGGAATGTAAACACCGTTACACTTGAACTGAATTACAAAACAGAACAGAGTCACACATGCAGAAAACACACTATGGCTGCTTAACGGGAAAGGTGAGGTGGGGTGATGCATAAAACAAGGGTATCAAATTAGCTCAGATACCGTTCCATAAACCCAATATGTAATAGACAATACCTACTCCGTGCTCAGAGAACTGGACTCAACACGCCCTATTCACCGCACAAGAATATATCTGACTAGTAATAATCTTTAAACCTATGTATTGATATCTCTCTGTTAGTGTGTCAAGTGGGTGTAAAGCGGCATAAACACAGCAGTGAAAAGCAGCTAAACCCCATTATGAAAAAAAATTACTTTGAAAAACCCATGAAACAACGACAGTGAAAGAGAGAGAAATTCTTACACAATGCGTTCAGGGGCTGTGATGCAACCTGGATTGACCATATCTAGACCCACAGCTGGATGAGACATAAGGGTGGACACTCTTGGGGCTGAGAGGTTTGGTGAGGTTGGGTGAGCAAACGCAGACCCTTTAAAGTAATACTGCGTGGTACCCATCACATGGGTCCCAAATCTCCAGCTTCAAGGGCATCTTCCTACATCGAAAACATGCATGAGAAACCCAGAAGATAGTACACCGTGTGATGGGGAAAGGTTTCTAAAACGCACCTCATTTCTCATCTCCTTGTGCCCGGGTTCGCCATTCCAGCCGCTTTACTAGCAATCTCCCTACTTGGAGCATCAGCACCTTTAACCTCCTGTTCCGTACAGGTTGCAATTTGTCCTGAGGATGAACGGGAAGACGGGGAACCAACGAGAGACTAGCTCTTGGTGTCGGGACAGGCACAGGTCACTCTATTTTCCCATCAGGAAGAAGAATTAACCACAGGCTCAGCCTGCCCCCCGGAACCAGAACAGGGCCTGAAGCCATCCTGCACTTTTGCGGCCAGCTCCCAAAAAAGCGAGTTGTAAAATGGAGGTTCAGGGCACTGCAATTCACAAACCTGCAGAGTTATAAATGATAACTCTCGTCCACAAATATATTGAGGGAAGGCAAAGAAGAGGATTTGAAATCAAGGCAGAATTGCACGAAACAGATTTCAGGAGGTAGATACGAATCGCCTTTAAAGCACATGAAAAGCGGCAAAATGTTGACAATGATGCCCTTGGCCAAAAAGGGCGTATGCGTTTTTTCCTGAATATATTCAGGAAAAAACGCATACGCCCTTTTTGGCCAACCAAGCAACCTGGAAAGGCAAATCAGCGCTACAAAGAAGTCTCACTTCCCATCGGTCAAAAGGGCCATGCTGAAAAATGTGTCAAAACCAGAAATGCAGGACAGGCCATGGAGAAATGAGAGCCTTGCTACACTGATGGGCGGGATGTAAATTGCCAACAGCCACTCTGGAGAAGTGTACGGTGTGTCCTGAAACATCTGAAAAACACAGCTTAGAGAGCATAGGGCACTTCCACTCATGGGGGTATAAATTGGGAAAATTAAAAATCAGCAAGACACAAGCACCCCAAAGTTGAGGGCTGCTCTGTTGACAAGGACCTCCACTTCATTCCACCTTAAATATCCCAGGAAAGAGAAAAATGGATAAAGAAGTTGTGGTCCTTATGTACAATGGAATATCACTCAGCCATGAAATCAATGTCATAAGGTTAGTAGCAGCATGATGAGTGGATTTAGGTACGACGATTCTAAGTGAAATAAGTCACACAGAAAAGGACACTTCTCATAAGGTATCACTTTTAGAGGGAATGTAAAAACCGTTACACTTGAACTGAATTACAAAACAGAACAGAGTCACACATGCAGAAAACAGACAATGGCTGCTTAACGGGAAAGGTGAGGTGGGGTGATACATAAACCAAGGGTATCAAATTAGCTCAGATACCGTTCCATAAACCCAATATGTAGTAGACAAGACCTACTCCTTGCTCAGAGAACTGGACTCAACACGCCCTATTCACCGCACAAGAATATATCTGACTAGTAATAATCTTAAAACCTATGTATTGATATCTCTCTGTTAGTGTGTCAAGTGGGTGTAAAGCGGCATAAACACAGCCGTGAAAAGCAGCTAAACCCCATTATGAAAATAAATTACTTTGAAAAACCCATGAAACAACGACAGTGAAAGAGATGGAAATTCTTACACAATGAGTTCAGGGGCTGTGATGCAACCTGGATTGACCATATCTAGACCCACAGCTGGATGAGACATAAGGGTGGACACTCTTGGGGCTGAGAGGTTTGGTGAGGTTGGGTGAGCAAACGCAGACCCTTTAAAGTAATACTGCGTGGTACCCATCGCATGGGTCCCAAATCACCAGGTTCAAGGGCATCTTCCTACATCGAAAACATGCATGAGAAACCCAGAAGATGGTACACCGTGTGATGGGGAAAGGTTTCTAAAACGCACCTCATTTCTCATCTCCTTGTGCCCGGGTTCGCCATTCCAGCCGCTTTACTAGCAATCTCCCTACTTGGAGCATCAGCACCTTTAACCTCCTGTTCCGTACAGGTTGCAATTTGTCCTGAGGATGAACGGGAAGACGGGGAACCAACGAGAGACTAGCTCTTGGTGTCGGGACAGGCACAGGTCACTCTATTTTCCCATCAGGAAGAAGAATTAACCACAGGCTCACCCTGCCCCCCGGAACCAGAACAGGGCCTGAAGCCATCCTGTGCTTTTGCGGCCAGCTCCCAAAAAAGTGAGTTGTAAAATGGAGGTTCAGGGCACTGCAATTCACAAACCTGCAGAGTTATAAATGATAACTCTCGTCCACAAATATATTGAGGGAAGGCAAAGAAGAGGATTTGAAATCAAGACAGAATTGCACGAAACAGATTTCAGGAGGTAGATTCGAATCGCCTTTAAAGCACATGAAAAGCGGCAAAATGTTGACAATGATGCCCTTGGCCAAAAAGGGCGTATGCGTTTTTTCCTGAATATATTCAGGAAAAAACGCATACGCCCTTTTTGGCCAACCAAGCAACCTGGAAAGGCAAATCAGCGCCACAAAGATGTCTCACTTCCCATCGGTCAAAAGGGCCATGCTGAAAAATGTGTCAAAACCAGAAATGCAGGACAGGCCATGGAGAAATGAGAGCCTTGCTACACTGATGGGCGGGATGTAAATTGCCAACAGCCACTCTGGAGAAGTGTACGGTGTGTCCTGAAACATCTGAAAAACACAGCTTAGAGAGCATAGGGCACTTCCACTCATGGGGATATAAATTGGGAAAATTAAAAATCAGCAAGACACAAGCACCCCAAAGTTTAGGGCTGCTCTGTTGACGAGGACCTCCACTTCATTCCACCTTAAATATCCAAGGAAAGAGAAAAATGGATAAAGAAGTTGTGGTCCTTATGTACAATGGAATATCATTCAGCCATGAAATAAATGTCATAAGGTTAGTAGCAGCATGATGAGTTGATTTAGGTACGACGATTCTAAGTGAAATAAGTCACACAGAAAAGGACACTTCTCATAAGGTATCACTTTTAGAGGGAATGTAAAAACCGTTACACTTGAACTGAATTACAAAACAGAACAGAGTCACACATGCAGAAAACAGACTATGGCTGCTTAACGGGAAAGGTGAGGTGGGGTGATACATAAAACAAGGGTATCAAATTAGCTCAGATACCGTTCCATAAACCCAATATGTAGTAGACAAGACCTACTCCTTGCTCAGAGAACTGGACTCAACACGCCCTATTCACCGCACAAGAATATATCTGACTAGTAATAATCTTAAAACCTATGTATTGATATCTCTCTGTTAGTGTGTCAAGTGGGTGTAAAGCGGCATAAACACAGCCGTGAAAAGCAGCTAAACCCCATTATGAAAATAAATTACTTTGAAAAACCCATGAAACAACGACAGTGAAAGAGATAGAAATTCTTACACAATGAGTTCAGGGGCTGTGATGCAACCTGGATTGACCATATCTAGACCCACAGCTGGATGAGACATAAGGGTGGACACTCTAGGGGCTGAGAGGTTTGGTGAGGTTGGGTGAGCAAACGCAGACCCTTTAAAGTAATACTGCGTGGTACCCATCGCATGGGTCCCAAATCTCCAGGTTCAAGGGCATCTTCCTACATCGAAAACATGCATGAGAAACCCAGAAGATGGTACACCGTGTGATGGGGAAAGGTTTCTAAAACGCACCTCATTTCTCATCTCCTTGTGCCCGGGTTCGCCTTTCCAGCCGCTTTACTAGCAATCTCCCTACTTGGAGCATCAGCACCTTTAACCTCCTGTTCCGTACAGGTTGCAATTTGTCCTGAGGATGAACGGGAAGACGGGGAGCCAACGAGAGACTAGCTCTTGGTGTTGGGACAGGCACAGGTCACTCTATTTTCCCGTCAGGAAGAAGAATTAACCACAGGCTCAGCCTGCCCCCCGGAACCAGAACAGGGCCTGAAGCCATCCTGCGCTTTTGCGGCCAGCTCCCAAAAAAGCGAGTTGTAAAATGGAGGTTCAGGGCACTGCAATTCACAAACCTGCAGAGTTATAAATGATAACTCTCGTCCACAAATATATTGAGGGTAGGCAAAGAAGAGGATTTGAAATCAAGGCAGAATTGCACGAAACAGATTTCAGGAGGTAGATACGAATCGCCTTTAAAGCACATGAAAAGCGGCAAAACGTTGACAATGATGCCCTTGGCCAAAAAGGGCGTATGCGTTTTTTCCTGAATATATTCAGGAAAAAACGCATACGCCCTTTTTGGCCAACCAAGCAACCTGGAAAAGCAAGTCAGCGCTACAGAGAAGTCTCGCTTCCCATCGGTCAAAAGGGCCATGCTGAAAAAAGTGTCAAAACCAAAAATGCAGGACAGGCCATGGAGAAATGGGAGCCTTGCTACACTGATGGGCGGGATGTAAATTGCCAACAGCCACTCTAGAGAAGTGTACGGTGTGTCCTGAAATATCTGAAAAACACAGCTTAGAGAGCATAGGGCACTTCCACTCATGGGGGTATAAATTGGGAAAATTAAAAATCAGCAAGACACAAGCACCCCAAAGTTGAGGGCTGCTCTGTTGACAAGGACCTCCACTTCATTCCACCTTAAATATCCCAGGAAAGAGAAAAATGGATAAAGAAGTTGTGGTCCTTATGTACAATGGAATATCACTCAGCCACGAAATCAATGTCATAAGGTTAGTAGCAGCATGATGAGTGGATTTAGGTACGACGATTCTAAGTGAAATAAGTCACACAGAAAAGGACACTTCTCATAAGGTATCACTGATAGAGGGAATGTAAAAACCGTTACACTTGAACTGAATTACAAAACAGAACAGAGTCACACATGCAGAAAACACACTATGGCTGCTTAACGGGAAAGGTGAGGTGGGGTGATGCATAAAACAAGGGTATCAAATTAGCTCAGATACCGTTCCATAAACCCAATATGTAGTAGACAAGACCTACTCCTTGCTCAGAGAACTGGACTCAACACGCCCTATTCACCGCACAAGAATATATCTGACTAGTAATAATCTTAAAACCTATGTATTGATATCTCTCTGTTAGTGTGTCAAGTGGGTGTAAAGCGGCATAAACACAGCCGTGAAAAGCAGCTAAACCCCATTATGAAAATAAATTACTTTGAAAAACCCATGAAACAACGACAGTGAAAGAGATGGAAATTCTTACACAATGAGTTCAGGGGCTGTGATGCAACCTGGATTGACCATATCTAGACCCACAGCTGGATGAGACATAAGGGTGGACACTCTTGGGGCTGAGAGGTTTGGTGAGGTTGGGTGAGCAAACGCAGACCCTTTAAAGTAATACTGCGTGGTACCCATCGCATGGGTCCCAAATCACCAGGTTCAAGGGCATCTTCCTACATCGAAAACATGCATGAGAAACCCAGAAGATGGTACACCGTGTGATGGGGAAAGGTTTCTAAAACGCACCTCATTTCTCATCTCCTTGTGCCCGGGTTCGCCATTCCAGCCGCTTTACTAGCAATCTCCCTACTTGGAGCATCAGCACCTTTAACCTCCTGTTCCGTACAGGTTGCAATTTGTCCTGAGGATGAACGGGAAGACGGGGAACCAACGAGAGACTAGCTCTTGGTGTCGGGACAGGCACAGGTCACTCTATTTTCCCATCAGGAAGAAGAATTAACCACAGGCTCACCCTGCCCCCCGGAACCAGAACAGGGCCTGAAGCCATCCTGTGCTTTTGCGGCCAGCTCCCAAAAAAGTGAGTTGTAAAATGGAGGTTCAGGGCACTGCAATTCACAAACCTGCAGAGTTATAAATGATAACTCTCGTCCACAAATATATTGAGGGAAGGCAAAGAAGAGGATTTGAAATCAAGACAGAATTGCACGAAACAGATTTCAGGAGGTAGATTCGAATCGCCTTTAAAGCACATGAAAAGCGGCAAAATGTTGACAATGATGCCCTTGGCCAAAAAGGGCGTATGCGTTTTTTCCTGAATATATTCAGGAAAAAACGCATACGCCCTTTTTGGCCAACCAAGCAACCTGGAAAGGCAAATCAGCGCCACAAAGATGTCTCACTTCCCATCGGTCAAAAGGGCCATGCTGAAAAATGTGTCAAAACCAGAAATGCAGGACAGGCCATGGAGAAATGAGAGCCTTGCTACACTGATGGGCGGGATGTAAATTGCCAACAGCCACTCTGGAGAAGTGTACGGTGTGTCCTGAAACATCTGAAAAACACAGCTTAGAGAGCATAGGGCACTTCCACTCATGGGGATATAAATTGGGAAAATTAAAAATCAGCAAGACACAAGCACCCCAAAGTTTAGGGCTGCTCTGTTGACGAGGACCTCCACTTCATTCCACCTTAAATATCCAAGGAAAGAGAAAAATGGATAAAGAAGTTGTGGTCCTTATGTACAATGGAATATCATTCAGCCATGAAATAAATGTCATAAGGTTAGTAGCAGCATGATGAGTTGATTTAGGTACGACGATTCTAAGTGAAATAAGTCACACAGAAAAGGACACTTCTCATAAGGTATCACTTTTAGAGGGAATGTAAAAACCGTTACACTTGAACTGAATTACAAAACAGAACAGAGTCACACATGCAGAAAACAGACTATGGCTGCTTAACGGGAAAGGTGAGGTGGGGTGATACATAAAACAAGGGTATCAAATTAGCTCAGATACCGTTCCATAAACCCAATATGTAGTAGACAAGACCTACTCCTTGCTCAGAGAACTGGACTCAACACGCCCTATTCACCGCACAAGAATATATCTGACTAGTAATAATCTTAAAACCTATGTATTGATATCTCTCTGTTAGTGTGTCAAGTGGGTGTAAAGCGGCATAAACACAGCCGTGAAAAGCAGCTAAACCCCATTATGAAAATAAATTACTTTGAAAAACCCATGAAACAACGACAGTGAAAGAGATAGAAATTCTTACACAATGAGTTCAGGGGCTGTGATGCAACCTGGATTGACCATATCTAGACCCACAGCTGGATGAGACATAAGGGTGGACACTCTTGGGGCTGAGAGGTTTGGTGAGGTTGGGTGAGCAAACGCAGACCCTTTAAAGTAATACTGCGTGGTACCCATCGCATGGGTCCCAAATCTCCAGGTTCAAGGGCATCTTCCTACATCAAAAACATGCATGAGAAACCCAGAAGATGGTACACCGTGTGATGGGGAAAGGTTTCTAAAACGCACCTCATTTCTCATCTCCTTGTGCCCGGGTTCGCCATTCCAGCCGCTTTACTAGCAATCTCCCTACTTGGAGCATCAGCACCTTTAACCTCCTGTTCCGTACAGGTTGCAATTTGTCCTGAGGATGAACGGGAAGACGGGGAACCAACGAGAGACTAGCTCTTGGTGTCGGAACAGGCACAGGTCACTCTATTTTCCCATCAGGAAGAAGAATTAACCACAGGCTCAGCCTGCCCCCCGGAACCAGAACAGGGCCTGAAGCCATCCTGCGCTTTTGCGGCCAGCTCCCAAAAAAGCGAGTTGTAAAATGGAGGTTCAGGGCACTGCAATTCACAAACCTGCAGAGTTATAAATGATAACTCTCGTCCACAAATATATTGAGGGAAGGCAAAGAAGAGGATTTGAAATCAAGGCAGAATTGCACGAAACAGATTTCAGGAGGTAGATACGAATCGCCTTTAAAGCACATGAAAAGCGGCAAAACGTTGACAATGATGCCCTTGGCCAAAAAGGGCGTATGCGTTTTTTCCTGAATATATTCAGGAAAAAACGCATACGCCCTTTTTGGCCAACCAAGCAACCTGGAAAGGCAATTCAGCGCTACAAAGAAGTCTCACTTCCCATCGGTCAAAAGGGCCATGCTGAAAAATGTGTCAAAACCAGAAATGCAGGACAGGCCATGGAGAAATGAGAGCCTTGCTACACTGATGGGCGGGATGTAAATTGCCAACAGCCACTCTGGAGAAGTGTACGGTGTGTCCTGAAACATCTGAAAAACACAGCTTAGAGAGCATAGGGCACTTCCACTCATGGGGGTATAAATTGGGAAAATTAAAAATCAGCAAGACACAAGCACCCCAAAGTTGAGGGCTGCTCTGTTGACAAGGACCTCCACTTCATTCCACCTTCAATATCCCAGGAAAGAGAAAAATGGATAAAGAAGTTGTGGTCCTTATGTACAATGGAATATCACTCAGCCATGAAATCAATGTCATAAGGTTAGTAGCAGCATGATGAGTGGATTTAGGTACGACGATTCTAAGTGAAATAAGTCACACAGAAAAGGACACTTCTCATGAGGTATCACTGATAGAGGGAATGTAAAAACCGTTACACTTGAACTGAATTACAAAACAGAACAGAGTCACACATGCAGAAAACACACTATGGCTGCTTAACGGGAAAGGTGAGGTGGGGTGATACATAAAACAAGGGTATCAAATTAGCTCAGATACCGTTCCATAAACCCAATATGTAGTAGACAAGACCTACTCCTTGCTCAGAGAACTGGACTCAACACGCCCTATTCACCGCACAAGAATATATCTGACTAGTAATAATCTTAAAACCTATGTATTGATATCTCTCTGTTAGTGTGTCAAGTGGGTGTAAAGCGGCATAAACACAGCCGTGAAAAGCAGCTAAACCCCATTATGAAAATAAATTACTTTGAAAAACCCATGAAACAACGACAGTGAAAGAGATAGAAATTCTTACACAATGAGTTCAGGGGCTGTGATGCAACCTGGATTGACCATATCTAGACCCACAGCTGGATGAGACATAAGGGTGGACACTCTAGGGGCTGAGAGGTTTGGTGAGGTTGGGTGAGCAAACGCAGACCCTTTAAAGTAATACTGCGTGGTACCCATCGCATGGGTCCCAAATCTCCAGGTTCAAGGGCATCTTCCTACATCAAAAACATGCATGAGAAACCCAGAAGATGGTACACCGTGTGATGGGGAAAGGTTTCTAAAACGCACCTCATTTCTCATCTCCTTGTGCCCAGGTTTGCCTTTCCAGCCGCTTTACTAGCAATCTCCCTACTTGGAGCATCAGCACCTTTATCCTCCTGTTCCGTACAGGTTGCAATTTGTCCTGAGGATGAACGGGAAGACGGGGAACCAACGAGAGACTAGCTCTTGGTGTCGGGACAGGCACAGGTCACTCTATTTTCCCGTCAGGAAGAAGAATTAACCACAGGCTCAGCCTGCCCCCCGGAACCAGAACAGGGCCTGAAGCCATCCTGCGCTTTTGCGGCCAGCTCCCAAAAAAGCGAGTTGTAAAATGGAGGTTCAGGGTACTGCAATTCACAAACCTGCAGAGTTATAAATGATAACTCTCGTCCACAAATATATTGAGGGAAGGCAAAGAAGAGGATTTGAATTCAAGACAGAATTGCACGAAACAGATTTCAGGAGGTAGATACGAATCGCCTTTAAAGCACATGAAAAGCGGCAAAACGTTGACAATGATGCCCTTGGCCAAAAAGGGCGTATGCGTTTTTTCCTGAATATATTCAGGAAAAAACGCATACGCCCTTTTTGGCCAACCAAGCAACCTGGAAAAGCAAGTCAGCGCTACAGAGAAGTCTCGCTTCCCATCGGTCAAAAGGGCCATGCTGAAAAAAGTGTCAAAACCAGAAATGCAGGACAGGCCATGGAGAAATGGGAGCCTTGCTACACTGATGAGCGGGATGTAAATTGCCAACAGCCACTCTAGAGAAGTGTACGGTGTGTCCTGAAATATCTGAAAAACACAGCTTAGAGAGCATAGGGCACTTCCACTCATGGGGGTATAAATTGGGAAAATTAAAAATCAGCAAGACACAAGCACCCCAAAGTTGAGGGCTGCTCTGTTGACAAGGACCTCCACTTCATTCCACCTTAAATATCCCAGGAAAGAGAAAAATGGATAAAGAAGTTGTGGTCCTTATGTACAATGGAATATCACTCAGCCATGAAATCAATTTCATAGGGTTAGTAGCAGCATGATGAGTGGATTTAGGTACGACGATTCTAAGTGAAATAAGTCACACAGAAAAGGACACTTCTCATAAGGTATCACTGATAGAGGGAATGTAAACACCGTTACACTTGAACTGAATTACAAAACAGAACAGAGTCACACATGCAGAAAACAGACTATGGCTGCTTAACGGGAAAGGTGAGGTGGGGTGATGCATAAAACAAGGGTATCAAATTAGCTCAGATACCGTTCCATAAACCCAATATGTAATAGACAAGACCTACTCCTTGCTCAGAGAACTGGACTCAACACGCCCTATTCACCGCACAAGAATATATCTGACTAGTAATAATCTTTAAACCTATGTATTGATATCTCTCTGTTAGTGTGTCAAGTGGGTGTAAAGCGGCATAAACACAGCAGTGAAAAGCAGCTAAACCCCATTATGAAAAAAAATTACTTTGAAAAACCCATGAAACAACGACAGTGAAAGAGAGAGAAATTCGTACACAATGCGTTCAGGGGCTGTGATGCAACCTGGATTGACCATATCTAGACCCACAGCTGGATGAGACATAAGGGTGGACACTCTTGGGGCTGAGAGGTTTGGTGAGGTTGGGTGAGCAAACGCAGACCCTTTAAAGTAATACTGCGTGGTACCCATCACATGGGTCCCAAATCTCCAGCTTCAAGGGCATCTTCCTACATCGAAAACATGCATGAGAAACCCAGAAGATAGTACACCGTGTGATGGGGAAAGGTTTCTAAAACGCACCTCATTTCTCATCTCCTTGTGCCCGGGTTCGCCATTCCAGCCGCTTTACTAGCAATCTCCCTACTTGGAGCATCAGCACCTTTAACCTCCTGTTCCGTACAGGTTGCAATTTGTCCTGAGGATGAACGGGAAGACGGGGAACCAACGAGAGACTAGCTCTTGGTGTCGGGACAGGCACAGGTCACTCTATTTTCCCATCAGGAAGAAGAATTAACCACAGGCTCAGCCTGCCCCCCGGAACCAGAACAGGGCCTGAAGCCATCCTGCACTTTTGCGGCCAGCTCCCAAAAAAGCGAGTTGTAAAATGGAGGTTCAGGGCACTGCAATTCACAAACCTGCAGAGTTATAAATGATAACTCTCGTCCACAAATATATTGAGGGAAGGCAAAGAAGAGGATTTGAAATCAAGGCAGAATTGCACGAAACAGATTTCAGGAGGTAGATACGAATCGCCTTTAAAGCACATGAAAAGCGGCAAAATGTTGACAATGATGCCCTTGGCCAAAAAGGGCGTATGCGTTTTTTCCTGAATATATTCAGGAAAAAACGCATACGCCCTTTTTGGCCAACCAAGCAACCTGGAAAGGCAAATCAGCGCTACAAAGAAGTCTCACTTCCCATCGGTCAAAAGGGCCATGCTGAAAAATGTGTCAAAACCAGAAATGCAGGACAGGCCATGGAGAAATGAGAGCCTTGCTACACTGATGGGCGGGATGTAAATTGCCAACAGCCACTCTGGAGAAGTGTACGGTGTGTCCTGAAACATCTGAAAAACACAGCTTAGAGAGCATAGGGCACTTCCACTCATGGGGGTATAAATTGGGAAAATTAAAAATCAGCAAGACACAAGCACCCCAAAGTTGAGGGCTGCTCTGTTGACAAGGACCTCCACTTCATTCCACCTTAAATATCCCAGGAAAGAGAAAAATGGATAAAGAAGTTGTGGTCCTTATGTACAATGGAATATCACTCAGCCATGAAATCAATGTCATAAGGTTAGTAGCAGCATGATGAGTGGATTTAGGTACGACGATTCTAAGTGAAATAAGTCACACAGAAAAGGACACTTCTCATAAGGTATCACTTTTAGAGGGAATGTAAAAACCGTTACACTTGAACTGAATTACAAAACAGAACAGAGTCACACATGCAGAAAACAGACAATGGCTGCTTAACGGGAAAGGTGAGGTGGGGTGATACATAAACCAAGGGTATCAAATTAGCTCAGATACCGTTCCATAAACCCAATATGTAGTAGACAAGACCTACTCCTTGCTCAGAGAACTGGACTCAACACGCCCTATTCACCGCACAAGAATATATCTGACTAGTAATAATCTTAAAACCTATGTATTGATATCTCTCTGTTAGTGTGTCAAGTGGGTGTAAAGCGGCATAAACACAGCCGTGAAAAGCAGCTAAACCCCATTATGAAAATAAATTACTTTGAAAAACCCATGAAACAACGACAGTGAAAGAGATGGAAATTCTTACACAATGAGTTCAGGGGCTGTGATGCAACCTGGATTGACCATATCTAGACCCACAGCTGGATGAGACATAAGGGTGGACACTCTTGGGGCTGAGAGGTTTGGTGAGGTTGGGTGAGCAAACGCAGACCCTTTAAAGTAATACTGCGTGGTACCCATCGCATGGGTCCCAAATCACCAGGTTCAAGGGCATCTTCCTACATCGAAAACATGCATGAGAAACCCAGAAGATGGTACACCGTGTGATGGGGAAAGGTTTCTAAAACGCACCTCATTTCTCATCTCCTTGTGCCCGGGTTCGCCATTCCAGCCGCTTTACTAGCAATCTCCCTACTTGGAGCATCAGCACCTTTAACCTCCTGTTCCGTACAGGTTGCAATTTGTCCTGAGGATGAACGGGAAGACGGGGAACCAACGAGAGACTAGCTCTTGGTGTCGGGACAGGCACAGGTCACTCTATTTTCCCATCAGGAAGAAGAATTAACCACAGGCTCACCCTGCCCCCCGGAACCAGAACAGGGCCTGAAGCCATCCTGTGCTTTTGCGGCCAGCTCCCAAAAAAGTGAGTTGTAAAATGGAGGTTCAGGGCACTGCAATTCACAAACCTGCAGAGTTATAAATGATAACTCTCGTCCACAAATATATTGAGGGAAGGCAAAGAAGAGGATTTGAAATCAAGACAGAATTGCACGAAACAGATTTCAGGAGGTAGATTCGAATCGCCTTTAAAGCACATGAAAAGCGGCAAAATGTTGACAATGATGCCCTTGGCCAAAAAGGGCGTATGCGTTTTTTCCTGAATATATTCAGGAAAAAACGCATACGCCCTTTTTGGCCAACCAAGCAACCTGGAAAGGCAAATCAGCGCCACAAAGATGTCTCACTTCCCATCGGTCAAAAGGGCCATGCTGAAAAATGTGTCAAAACCAGAAATGCAGGACAGGCCATGGAGAAATGAGAGCCTTGCTACACTGATGGGCGGGATGTAAATTGCCAACAGCCACTCTGGAGAAGTGTACGGTGTGTCCTGAAACATCTGAAAAACACAGCTTAGAGAGCATAGGGCACTTCCACTCATGGGGGTATAAATTGGGAAAATTAAAAATCAGCAAGACACAAGCACCCCAAAGTTTAGGGCTGCTCTGTTGACGAGGACCTCCACTTCATTCCACCTTAAATATCCAAGGAAAGAGAAAAATGGATAAAGAAGTTGTGGTCCTTATGTACAATGGAATATCATTCAGCCATGAAATCAATTTCATAGGGTTAGTAGCAGCATGATGAGTGGATTTAGGTACGACGATTCTAAGTGAAATAAGTCACACAGAAAAGGACACTTCTCATAAGGTATCACTGATAGAGGGAATGTAAACACCGTTACACTTGAACTGAATTACAAAACAGAACAGAGTCACACATGCAGAAAACAGACTATGGCTGCTTAACGGGAAAGGTGAGGTGGGGTGATGCATAAAACAAGGGTATCAAATTAGCTCAGATACCGTTCCATAAACCCAATATGTAATAGACAAGACCTACTCCTTGCTCAGAGAACTGGACTCAACACGCCCTATTCACCGCACAAGAATATATCTGACTAGTAATAATCTTTAAACCTATGTATTGATATCTCTCTGTTAGTGTGTCAAGTGGGTGTAAAGCGGCATAAACACAGCAGTGAAAAGCAGCTAAACCCCATTATGAAAAAAAATTACTTTGAAAAACCCATGAAACAACGACAGTGAAAGAGAGAGGAATTCGTACACAATGCGTTCAGGGGCTGTGATGCAACCTGGATTGACCATATCTAGACCCACAGCTGGATGAGACATAAGGGTGGACACTCTTGGGGCTGAGAGGTTTGGTGAGGTTGGGTGAGCAAACGCAGACCCTTTAAAGTAATACTGCGTGGTACCCATCACATGGGTCCCAAATCTCCAGCTTCAAGGGCATCTTCCTACATCGAAAACATGCATGAGAAACCCAGAAGATAGTACACCGTGTGATGGGGAAAGGTTTCTAAAACGCACCTCATTTCTCATCTCCTTGTGCCCGGGTTCGCCATTCCAGCCGCTTTACTAGCAATCTCCCTACTTGGAGCATCAGCACCTTTAACCTCCTGTTCCGTACAGGTTGCAATTTGTCCTGAGGATGAACGGGAAGACGGGGAACCAACGAGAGACTAGCTCTTGGTGTCGGGACAGGCACAGGTCACTCTATTTTCCCATCAGGAAGAAGAATTAACCACAGGCTCACCCTGCCCCCCGGAACCAGAACAGGGCCTGAAGCCATCCTGCACTTTTGCGGCCAGCTCCCAAAAAAGCGAGTTGTAAAATGGAGGTTCAGGGCACTGCAATTCACAAACCTGCAGAGTTATAAATGATAACTCTCGTCCACAAATATATTGAGGGAAGGCAAAGAAGAGGATTTGAAATCAAGGCAGAATTGCACGAAACAGATTTCAGGAGGTAGATACGAATCGCCTTTAAAGCACATGAAAAGCGGCAAAATGTTGACAATGATGCCCTTGGCCAAAAAGGGCGTATGCGTTTTTTCCTGAATATATTCAGGAAAAAACGCATACGCCCTTTTTGGCCAACCAAGCAACCTGGAAAGGCAAATCAGCGCTACAAAGAAGTCTCACTTCCCATCGGTCAAAAGGGCCATGCTGAAAAATGTGTCAAAACCAGAAATGCAGGACAGGCCATGGAGAAATGAGAGCCTTGCTACACTGATGGGCGGGATGTAAATTGCCAACAGCCACTCTGGAGAAGTGTACGGTGTGTCCTGAAACATCTGAAAAACACAGCTTAGAGAGCATAGGGCACTTCCACTCATGGGGGTATAAATTGGGAAAATTAAAAATCAGCAAGACACAAGCACCCCAAAGTTGAGGGCTGCTCTGTTGACAAGGACCTCCACTTCATTCCACCTTCAATATCCCAGGAAAGAGAAAAATGGATAAAGAAGTTGTGGTCCTTATGTACAATGGAATATCACTCAGCCATGAAATCAATGTCATAAGGTTAGTAGCAGCATGATGAGTGGATTTAGGTACGACGATTCTAAGTGAAATAAGTCACACAGAAAAGGACACTTCTCATAAGGTATCACTTTTAGAGGGAATGTAAAAACCGTTACACTTGAACTGAATTACAAAACAGAACAGAGTCACACATGCAGAAAACAGACAATGGCTGCTTAACGGGAAAGGTGAGGTGGGGTGATACATAAACCAAGGGTATCAAATTAGCTCAGATACCGTTCCATAAACCCAATATGTAGTAGACAAGACCTACTCCTTGCTCAGAGAACTGGACTCAACACGCCCTATTCACCGCACAAGAATATATCTGACTAGTAATAATCTTAAAACCTATGTATTGATATCTCTCTGTTAGTGTGTCAAGTGGGTGTAAAGCGGCATAAACACAGCCGTGAAAAGCAGCTAAACCCCATTATGAAAATAAATTACTTTGAAAAACCCATGAAACAACGACAGTGAAAGAGATGGAAATTCTTACACAATGAGTTCAGGGGCTGTGATGCAACCTGGATTGACCATATCTAGACCCACAGCTGGATGAGACATAAGGGTGGACACTCTTGGGGCTGAGAGGTTTGGTGAGGTTGGGTGAGCAAACGCAGACCCTTTAAAGTAATACTGCGTGGTACCCATCGCATGGGTCCCAAATCACCAGGTTCAAGGGCATCTTCCTACATCGAAAACATGCATGAGAAACCCAGAAGATGGTACACCGTGTGATGGGGAAAGGTTTCTAAAACGCACCTCATTTCTCATCTCCTTGTGCCCGGGTTCGCCATTCCAGCCGCTTTACTAGCAATCTCCCTACTTGGAGCATCAGCACCTTTAACCTCCTGTTCCGTACAGGTTGCAATTTGTCCTGAGGATGAACGGGAAGACGGGGAACCAACGAGAGACTAGCTCTTGGTGTCGGGACAGGCACAGGTCACTCTATTTTCCCATCAGGAAGAAGAATTAACCACAGGCTCACCCTGCCCCCCGGAACCAGAACAGGGCCTGAAGCCATCCTGTGCTTTTGCGGCCAGCTCCCAAAAAAGTGAGTTGTAAAATGGAGGTTCAGGGCACTGCAATTCACAAACCTGCAGAGTTATAAATGATAACTCTCGTCCACAAATATATTGAGGGAAGGCAAAGAAGAGGATTTGAAATCAAGACAGAATTGCACGAAACAGATTTCAGGAGGTAGATTCGAATCGCCTTTAAAGCACATGAAAAGCGGCAAAATGTTGACAATGATGCCCTTGGCCAAAAAGGGCGTATGCGTTTTTTCCTGAATATATTCAGGAAAAAACGCATACGCCCTTTTTGGCCAACCAAGCAACCTGGAAAGGCAAATCAGCGCCACAAAGATGTCTCACTTCCCATCGGTCAAAAGGGCCATGCTGAAAAATGTGTCAAAACCAGAAATGCAGGACAGGCCATGGAGAAATGAGAGCCTTGCTACACTGATGGGCGGGATGTAAATTGCCAACAGCCACTCTGGAGAAGTGTACGGTGTGTCCTGAAACATCTGAAAAACACAGCTTAGAGAGCATAGGGCACTTCCACTCATGGGGGTATAAATTGGGAAAATTAAAAATCAGCAAGACACAAGCACCCCAAAGTTTAGGGCTGCTCTGTTGACGAGGACCTCCACTTCATTCCACCTTAAATATCCAAGGAAAGAGAAAAATGGATAAAGAAGTTGTGGTCCTTATGTACAATGGAATATCATTCAGCCATGAAATAAATGTCATAAGGTTAGTAGCAGCATGATGAGTTGATTTAGGTACGACGATTCTAAGTGAAATAAGTCACACAGAAAAGGACACTTCTCATAAGGTATCACTTTTAGAGGGAATGTAAAAACCGTTACACTTGAACTGAATTACAAAACAGAACAGAGTCACACATGCAGAAAACAGACTATGGCTGCTTAACGGGAAAGGTGAGGTGGGGTGATACATAAAACAAGGGTATCAAATTAGCTCAGATACCGTTCCATAAACCCAATATGTAGTAGACAAGACCTACTCCTTGCTCAGAGAACTGGACTCAACACGCCCTATTCACCGCACAAGAATATATCTGACTAGTAATAATCTTAAAACCTATGTATTGATATCTCTCTGTTAGTGTGTCAAGTGGGTGTAAAGCGGCATAAACACAGCCGTGAAAAGCAGCTAAACCCCATTATGAAAATAAATTACTTTGAAAAACCCATGAAACAACGACAGTGAAAGAGATAGAAATTCTTACACAATGAGTTCAGGGGCTGTGATGCAACCTGGATTGACCATATCTAGACCCACAGCTGGATGAGACATAAGGGTGGACACTCTTGGGGCTGAGAGGTTTGGTGAGGTTGGGTGAGCAAACGCAGACCCTTTAAAGTAATACTGCGTGGTACCCATCGCATGGGTCCCAAATCTCCAGGTTCAAGGGCATCTTCCTACATCAAAAACATGCATGAGAAACCCAGAAGATGGTACACCGTGTGATGGGGAAAGGTTTCTAAAACGCACCTCATTTCTCATCTCCTTGTGCCCGGGTTCGCCATTCCAGCCGCTTTACTAGCAATCTCCCTACTTGGAGCATCAGCAACTTTAACCTCCTGTTCCGTACAGGTTGCAATTTGTCCTGAGGATGAACGGGAAGACGGGGAACCAACGAGAGACTAGCTCTTGGTGTCGGGACAGGCACAGGTCACTCTATTTTCCCATCAGGAAGAAGAATTAACCACAGGCTCAGCCTGCCCCCCGGAACCAGAACAGGGCCTGAAGCCATCCTGCGCTTTTGCGGCCAGCTCCCAAAAAAGCGAGTTGTAAAATGGAGGTTCAGGGCACTGCAATTCACAAACCTGCAGAGTTATAAATGATAACTCTCGTCCACAAATATATTGAGGGAAGGCAAAGAAGAGGATTTGAAATCAAGGCAGAATTGCACGAAACAGATTTCAGGAGGTAGATACGAATCGCCTTTAAAGCACATGAAAAGCGGCAAAACGTTGACAATGATGCCCTTGGCCAAAAAGGGCGTATGCGTTTTTTCCTGAATATATTCAGGAAAAAACGCATACGCCCTTTTTGGCCAACCAAGCAACCTGGAAAGGCAATTCAGCGCTACAAAGAAGTCTCACTTCCCATCGGTCAAAAGGGCCATGCTGAAAAATGTGAAAAAACAAGAAATGCAGGACAGGCCATGGAGAAATGAGAGCCTTGCTACACTGATGGGCGGGATGTAAATTGCCAACAGCCACTCTGGAGAAGTGTACGGTGTGTCCTGAAACATCTGAAAAACACAGCTTAGAGAGCATAGGGCACTTCCACTCATGGGGGTATAAATTGGGAAAATTAAAAATCAGCAAGACACAAGCACCCCAAAGTTGAGGGCTGCTCTGTTGACAAGGACCTCCACTTCATTCCACCTTCAATATCCCAGGAAAGAGAAAAATGGATAAAGAAGTTGTGGTCCTTATGTACAATGGAATATCACTCAGCCATGAAATCAATGTCATAAGGTTAGTAGCAGCATGATGAGTGGATTTAGGTACGATGATTCTAAGTGAAATAAGTCACACAGAAAAGGACACTTCTCATGAGGTATCACTGATAGAGGGAATGTAAAAACCGTTACACTTGAACTGAATTACAAAACAGAACAGAGTCACACATGCAGAAAACACACTATGGCTGCTTAACGGGAAAGGTGAGGTGGGGTGATACATAAAACAAGGGTATCAAATTAGCTCAGATACCGTTCCATAAACCCAATATGTAGTAGACAAGACCTACTCCTTGCTCAGAGAACTGGACTCAACACGCCCTATTCACCGCACAAGAATATATCTGACTAGTAATAATCTTAAAACCTATGTATTGATATCTCTCTGTTAGTGTGTCAAGTGGGTGTAAAGCGGCATAAACACAGCCGTGAAAAGCAGCTAAACCCCATTATGAAAATAAATTACTTTGAAAAACCCATGCAACAACGACAGTGAAAGAGATAGAAATTCTTACACAATGAGTTCAGGGGCTGTGATGCAACCTGGATTGACCATATCTAGACCCACAGCTGGATGAGACATAAGGGTGGACACTCTAGGGGCTGAGAGGTTTGGTGAGGTTGGGTGAGCAAACGCAGACCCTTTAAAGTAATACTGCGTGGTACCCATCGCATGGGTCCCAAATCTCCAGGTTCAAGGGCATCTTCCTACATCAAAAACATGCATGAGAAACCCAGAAGATGGTACACCATGTGATGGGGAAAGGTTTCTAAAACGCACCTCATTTCTCATCTCCTTGTGCCCAGGTTTGCCTTTCCAGCCGCTTTACTAGCAATCTCCCTACTTGGAGCATCAGCACCTTTATCCTCCTGTTCCGTACAGGTTGCAATTTGTCCTGAGGATGAACGGGAAGACGGGGAACCAACGAGAGACTAGCTCTTGGTGTCGGGACAGGCACAGGTCACTCTATTTTCCCATCAGGAAGAAGAATTAACCACAGGCTCAGCCTGCCCCCCGGAACCAGAACAGGGCCTGAAGCCATCCTGCGCTTTTGCGGCCAGCTCCCAAAAAAGCGAGTTGTAAAATGGAGGTTCAGGGCACTGCAATTCACAAACCTGCAGAGTTATAAATGATAACTCTCGTCCACAAATATATTGAGGGAAGGCAAAGAAGAGGATTTGAATTCAAGACAGAATTGCACGAAACAGATTTCAGGAGGTAGATACGAATCGCCTTTAAAGCACATGAAAAGCGGCAAAACGTTGACAATGATGCCCTTGGCCAAAAAGGGCGTATGCGTTTTTTCCTGAATATATTCAGGAAAAAACGCATACGCCCTTTTTGGCCAACCAAGCAACCTGGAAAAGCAAGTCAGCGCTACAGAGAAGTCTCGCTTCCCATCGGTCAAAAGGGCCATGCTGAAAAAAGTGTCAAAACCAGAAATGCAGGACAGGCCATGGAGAAATGGGAGCCTTGCTACACTGATGGGCGGGATGTAAATTGCCAACAGCCACTCTAGAGAAGTGTACGGTGTGTCCTGAAATATCTGAAAAACACAGCTTAGAGAGCATAGGGCACTTCCACTCATGGGGGTATAAATTGGGAAAATTAAAAATCAGCAAGACACAAGCACCCCAAAGTTGAGGGCTGCTCTGTTGACAAGGACCTCCACTTCATTCCACCTTAAATATCCCAGGAAAGAGAAAAATGGATAAAGAAGTTGTGGTCCTTATGTACAATGGAATATCACTCAGCCATGAAATCAATTTCATAGGGTTAGTAGCAGCATGATGAGTGGATTTAGGTACGACGATTCTAAGTGAAATAAGTCACACAGAAAAGGACACTTCTCATAAGGTATCACTGATAGAGGGAATGTAAAAACCGTTACACTTGAACTGAATTACAAAACAGAACAGAGTCACACATGCAGAAAACACACTATGGCTGCTTAACGGGAAAGGTGAGGTGGGGTGATACATAAAACAAGGGTATCAAATTAGCTCAGATACCGTTCCATAAACCCAATATGTAATAGACAAGACCTACTCCTTGCTCAGAGAACTGGACTCAACACGCCCTATTCACCGCACAAGAATATATCTGACTAGTAATAATCTTAAAACCTATGTATTGATATCTCTCTGTTAGTGTGTCAAGTGGGTGTAAAGCGGCATAAACACAGCAGTGAAAAGCAGCTAAACCCCATTATGAAAATAAATTACTTTGAAAAACCCATGAAACAACGACAGTGAAAGAGAGAGAAATTCTTACACAATGCGTTCAGGGGCTGTGATGCAACCTGGATTGACCATATCTAGACCCACAGCTGGATGAGACATAAGGGTGGACACTCTTGGGGCTGAGAGGTTTGGTGAGGTTGGGTGAGCAAACGCAGACCCTTTAAAGTAATACTGCGTGGTACCCATTACATGGGTCCCAAATCTCCAGCTTCAAGGGCATCTTCCTACATCGAAAACATGCATGAGAAACCCAGAAGATAGTACATCGTGTGATGGGGAAAGGTTTCTAAAACGCACCTCATTTCTCATCTCCTTGTGCCCGGGTTCGCCATTCCAGCCGCTTTACTAGCAATCTCCCTACTTGGAGCATCAGCACCTTTAACCTCCTGTTCCGTACAGGTTGCAATTTGTCCTGAGGATGAACGGGAAGATGGGGAACCAACGAGAGACTAGCTCTTGGTGTCGGGACAGGCACAGGTCACTCTATTTTCCCATCAGGAAGAAGAATTAACCACAGGCTCAGCCTGCCCCCGGAACCAGAACAGGGCCTGAAGCCATCCTGCGCTTTTGCGGCCAGCTCCCAAAAAAGCGAGTTGTAAAATGGAGGTTCAGGGCACTGCAATTCACAAACCTGCAGAGTTATAAATGATAACTCTCGTCCACAAATATATTGAGGGAAGGCAAAGAAGAGGATTTGAATTCAAGGCAGAATTGCACGAAACAGATTTCAGGAGGTAGATACGAATCGCCTTTAAAGCACATGAAAAGCGGCAAAACGTTGACAATGATGCCCTTGGCCAAAAAGGGCGTATGCGTTTTTTCCTGAATATATTCAGGAAAAAACGCATACGCCCTTTTTGGCCAACCAAGCAACCTGGAAAAGCAAGTCAGCGCTACAGAGAAGTCTCGCTTCCCATCGGTCAAAAGGGCCATGCTGAAAAAAGTGTCAAAACCAGAAATGCAGGACAGGCCATGGAGAAATGGGAGCCTTGCTACACTGATGGGCGGGATGTAAATTGCCAACAGCCACTCTGGAGAAGTGTACGGTGTGTCCTGAAACATCTGAAAAACACAGCTTAGAGAGCATAGGGCACTTCCACTCATGGGGGTATAAATTGGGAAAATTAAAAATCAGCAAGACACAAGCACCCCAAAGTTGAGGGCTGCTCTGTTGACAAGGACCTCCACTTCATTCCACCTTAAATATCCCAGGAAAGAGAAAAATGGATAAAGAAGTTGTGGTCCTTATGTACAATGGAATATCACTCAGCCATGAAATCAATTTCATAAGGTTAGTAGCAGCATGATGAGTGGATTTAGGTACGACGATTCTAAGTGAAATAAGTCACACAGAAAAGGACACTTCTCATAAGGTATCACTGATAGAGGGAATGTAAAAACCGTTACACTTGAACTGAATTACAAAACAGAACAGAGTCACACATGCAGAAAACACACTATAGCTGCTTAACGGGAAAGGTGAGGTGGGGTGATACATAAACCAAGGGTATCAAATTAGCTCAGATACCGTTCCATAAACCCAATATGTAGTAGACAAGACCTACTCCTTGCTCAGAGAACTGGACTCAACATGCCCTATTCACCGCACAAGAATATATCTGACTAGTAATAATCTTAAAACCTATGTATTGATATCTCTCTGTTAGTGTGTCAAGTGGGTGTAAAGCGGCATAAACACAGCCGTGAAAAGCAGCTAAACCCCATTATGAAAATAAATTACTTTGAAAAACCCATGAAACAACGACAGTGAAAGAGATAGAAATTCTTACACAATGAGTTCAGGGGCTGTGATGCAACCTGGATTGACCATATCTAGACCCACAGCTGGATGAGACATAAGGGTGGACACTCTAGGGGCTGAGAGGTTTGGTGAGGTTGGGTGAGCAAACGCAGACCCTTTAAAGTAATACTGCGTGGTACCCATCGCATGGGTCCCAAATCTCCAGGTTCAAGGGCATCTTCCTACATCGAAAACATGCATGAGAAACCCAGAAGATGGTACACCGTGTGATGGGGAAAGGTTTCTAAAACGCACCTCATTTCTCATCTCCTTGTGCCCGGGTTCGCCTTTCCAGCCGCTTTACTAGCAATCTCCCTACTTGGAGCATCAGCACCTTTAACCTCCTGTTCCGTACAGGTTGCAATTTGTCCTGAGGATGAACGGGAAGACGGGGAACCAACGAGAGACTAGCTCTTGGTGTCGGGACAGGCACAGGTCACTCTATTTTCCCATCAGGAAGAAGAATTAACCACAGGCTCAGCCTGCCCCCCGGAACCAGAACAGGGCCTGAAGCCATCCTGCGCTTTTGCGGCCAGCTCCCAAAAAAGCGAGTTGTAAAATGGAGGTTCAGGGCACTGCAATTCACAAACCTGCAGAGTTATAAATGATAACTCTCGTCCACAAATATATTGAGGGAAGGCAAAGAAGAGGATTTGAAATCAAGGCAGAATTGCACGAAACAGATTTCAGGAGGTAGATACGAATCGCCTTTAAAGCACATGAAAAGCGGCAAAACGTTGACAATGATGCCCTTGGCCAAAAAGGGCGTATGCGTTTTTTCCTGAATATATTCAGGAAAAAACGCATACGCCCTTTTTGGCCAACCAAGCAACCTGGAAAAGCAAGTCAGTGCTACAGAGAAGTCTCGCTTCCCATCGGTCAAAAGGCCCATGCTGAAAAAAGTGTCAAAACCAGAAATGCAGGACAGGCCATGGAGAAATGGGAGCCTTGCTACACTGATGGGCGGGATGTAAATTGCCAACAGCCACTCTAGAGAAGTGTACTGTGTGTCCTGAAATATCTGAAAAACACAGCTTAGAGAGCATAGGGCACTTCCACTCATGGGGGTATAAATTGGGAAAATTAAAAATCAGCAAGACACAAGCACCCCAAAGTTGAGGGCTGCTCTGTTGACAAGGACCTCCACTTCATTCCACCTTAAATATCCCAGGAAAGAGAAAAATGGATAAAGAAGTTGTGGTCCTTATGTACAATGGAATATCACTCAGCCATGAAATCAATGTCATAAGGTTAGTAGCAGCATGATGAGTGGATTTAGGTACGACGATTCTAAGTGAAATAAGTCACACAGAAAAGGACACTTCTCATAAGGTATCACTGATAGAGGGAATGTAAAAACCGTTACACTTGAACTGAATTACAAAACAGAACAGAGTCACACATGCAGAAAACACACTATGGCTGCTTAACGGGAAAGGTGAGGTGGGGTGATACATAAAACAAGGGTATCAAATTAGCTCAGATACCGTTTCATAAACCCAATATGTAGTAGACAAGACCTACTCCTTGCTCAGAGAACTGGACTCAACACGCCCTATTCACCGCACAAGAATATATCTGACTAGTAATAATCTTAAAACCTATGTATTGATATCTCTCTGTTAGTGTGTCAAGTGGGTGTAAAGCGGCATAAACACAGCAGTGAAAAGCAGCTAAACCCCATTATGAAAATAAATTACTTTGAAAAACCCATGAAACAACGACAGTGAAAGAGAGAGAAATTCGTACACAATGCGTTCAGGGGCTGTGATGCAACCTGGATTGACCATATCTAGACCCACAGCTGGATGAGACATAAGGGTGGACACTCTTGGGGCTGAGAGGTTTGGTGAGGTTGGGTGAGCAAACGCAGACCCTTTAAAGTAATACTGCGTGGTACCCATCACATGGGTCCCAAATCTCCAGCTTCAAGGGCATCTTCCTACATCGAAAACATGCATGAGAAACCCAGAAGATGGTACACCGTGTGATGGGGAAAGGTTTCTAAAACGCACCTCATTTCTCATCTCCTTGTGCCCGGGTTCGCCATTCCAGCCGCTTTACTAGCAATCTCCCTACTTGGAGCATCAGCACCTTTAACCTCCTGTTCCGTACAGGTTGCAATTTGTCCTGAGGATGAACGGGAAGACGGGGAACCAACGAGAGACTAGCTCTTGGTGTCGGGACAGGCACAGGTCACTCTATTTTCCCATCAGGAAGAAGAATTAACCACAGGCTCAGCCTGCCCCCCGGAACCAGAACAGGGCCTGAAGCCATCCTGCGCTTTTGCGGCCAGCTCCCAAAAAAGCGAGTTGTAAAATGGAGGTTCAGGGCACTGCAATTCACAAACCTGCAGAGTTATAAATGATAACTCTCGTCCACAAATATATTGAGGGAAGGCAAAGAAGAGGATTTGAAATCAAGGCAGAATTGCACGAAACAGATTTCAGGAGGTAGATACGAATCGCCTTTAAAGCACATGAAAAGCGGCAAAACGTTGACAATGATGCCCTTGGCCAAAAAGGGCGTATGCGTTTTTTCCTGAATATATTCAGGAAAAAACGCATACGCCCTTTTTGGCCAACCAAGCAACCTGGAAAAGCAAGTCAGTGCTACAGAGAAGTCTCGCTTCCCATCGGTCAAAAGGGCCATGCTGAAAAAAGTGTCAAAACCAGAAATGCAGGACAGGCCATGGAGAAATGGGAGCCTTGCTACACTGATGGGCGGGATGTAAATTGCCAACAACCACTCTGGAGAAGTGTACGGTGTGTCCTGAAACATCTGAAAAACACAGCTTAGAGAGCATAGGGCACTTCCACTCATGGGGGTATAAATTGGGAAAATTAAAAATCAGCAAGACACAAGCACCCCAAAGTTGAGGGCTGCTCTGTTGACAAGGACCTCCACTTCATTCCACCTTCAATATCCCAGGAAAGAGAAAAATGGATAAAGAAGTTGTGGTCCTTATGTACAATGGAATATCACTCAGCCATGAAATCAATGTCATAAGGTTAGTAGCAGCATGATGAGTGGATTTAGGTACGACGATTCTAAGTGAAATAAGTCACACAGAAAAGGACACTTCTCATAAGGTATCACTGATAGAGGGAATGTAAAAACCGTTACACTTGAACTGAATTACAAAAACAGAACAGAGTCACACATGCAGAAAACAGACTATGGCTGCTTAACGGGAAAGGTGAGGTGGGGTGATGCATAAAACAAGGGTATCAAATTAGCTCAGATACTGTTCCATAAACCCAATATGTAATAGACAAGACCTACTCCTTGCTCAGAGAACTGGACTCAACACGCCCTATTCACCGCACAAGAATATATCTGACTAGTAATAATCTTAAAACCTATGTATTGATATCTCTCTGTTAGTGTGTCAAGTGGGTGTAAAGCGGCATAAACACAGCAGTGAAAAGCAGCTAAACCCCATTATGAAAATAAATTACTTTGAAAAACCCATGAAACAACGACAGTGAAAGAGAGAGAAATTCTTACACAATGCGTTCAGGGGCTGTGATGCAACCTGGATTGACCATATCTAGACCCACAGCTGGATGAGACATAAGGGTGGACACTCTTGGGGCTGAGAGGTTTGGTGAGGTTGGGTGAGCAAACGCAGACCCTTTAAAGTAATACTTCGTGGTACCCGTCGCATGGGTCCCAAATCTCCAGCTTCAAGGGCATCTTCCTACATCGAAAACATGCATGAGAAACCCAGAAGATGGTACACCGTGTGATGGGGAAAGGTTTCTAAAACGCACCTCATTTCTCATCTCCTTGTGCCCGGGTTCGCCTTTCCAGCCGCTTTACTAGCAATCTCCCTACTTGGAGCATCAGCACCTTTTACCTCCTGTTCCGTACAGGTTGCAATTTGTCCTGAGGATGAACGGGAAGACGGGGAACCAACGAGAGACTAGCTCTTGGTGTCGGGACAGGCACAGGTCACTCTATTTTCCCATGAGGAAGAAGAATTAACCACAGGCTCAGCCTGCCCCCCGGAACCAGAACAGGGCCTGAAGCCATCTGGCGCTTTTGCGGCCAGCTCCCAAAAAAGCGAGTTGTAAAATGGAGGTTCAGGGCACTGCAATTCACAAACCTGCAGAGTTATAAATGATAACTCTCGTCCACAAATATATTGAGGGAAGGCAAAGAAGAGGATTTGAAATCAAGGCAGAATTGCACGAAACAGATTTCAGGAGGTAGATACAAATCGCCTTTAAAGCACATGAAAAGCGGCAAAACGTTGACAATGATGCCCTTGGCCAAAAAGGGCGTATGCCTTTTTTCCTGAATATATTCAGGAAAAAACGCATACGCCCTTTTTGGCCAACCAAGCAACCTGGAAAAGCAAGTCAGCGCTACAGAGAAGTCTCGCTTCCCATCGGTCAAAAGGGCCATGCTGAAAAAAGTGTCAAAACCAGAAATGCAGGACAGGCCATGGAGAAATGGGAGCCTTGCTACACTGATGGGCGGGATGTAAATTGCCAACAGCCACTCTGGAGAAGTGTACGGTGTGTCCTGAAACATCTGAAAAACACAGCTTAGAGAGCATAGGGCACTTCCACTCATGGGGGTATAAATTGGGAAAATTAAAAATCAGCAAGACACAAGCACCCCAAAGTTGAGGGCTGCTCTGTTGACAAGGACCTCCACTTCATTCCACCTTAAATATCCCAGGAAAGAGAAAAATGGATAAAGAAGTTGTGGTCCTTATGTACAATGGAATATCACTCAGCCATGAAATCAATGTCATAAGGTTAGTAGCAGCATGATGAGTGGATTTAGGTACGACGATTCTAAGTGAAATAAGTCACACAGAAAAGGACACTTCTCATAAGGTATCACTGATAGAGGGAATGTAAAAACCGTTACAGTTGAACTGAATTACAAAACAGAACAGAGTCACACATGCAGAAAACACACTATGGCTGCTTAACGGGAAAGGTGAGGTGGGGTGATACATAAAACAAGGGTATCAAATTAGCTCAGATACCGTTCCATAAACCCAATATGTAATAGACAAGACCTACTCCTTGCTCAGAGAACTGGACTCAACACGCCCTATTCACCGCACAAGAATATATCTGACTAGTAATAATCTTAAAACCTATGTATTGATATCTCTCTGTTAGTGTGTCAAGTGGGTGTAAAGCGGCATAAACACAGCAGTGAAAAGCAGCTAAACCCCATTATGAAAATAAATTACTTTGAAAAACCCATGAAACAACGACAGTGAAAGAGAGAGAAATTCTTACACAATGCGTTCAGGGGCTGTGATGCAACCTGGATTGACCATATCTAGACCCACAGCTGGATGAGACATAAGGGTGGACACTCTTGGGGCTGAGAGGTTTGGTGAGGTTGGGTGAGCAAACGCAGACCCTTTAAAGTAATACTGCGTGGTACCCATCGCATGGGTCCCAAATCTCCAGCTTCAAGGGCATCTTCCTACATCGAAAACATGCATGAGAAACCCAGAAGATAGTACACCGTGTGATGGGGAAAGGTTTCTAAAACGCACCTCATTTCTCATCTCCTTGTGCCCGGGTTCGCCTTTCCAGCCGCTTTACTAGCAATCTCCCTACTTGGAGCATCAGCACCTTTAACCTCCTGTTCCGTACAGGTTGCAATTTGTCCTGAGGATGAACGGGAAGACGGGGAACCAACGAGAGACTAGCTCTTGGTGTTGGGACAGGCACAGGTCACTCTATTTTCCCATCAGGAAGAAGAATTAACCACAGGTTCAGCCTGCCCCCCGGAACCAGAACAGGGCCTGAAGCCATCCTGCGCTTTTGCGGCCAGCTCCCAAAAAAGCGAGTTGTAAAATGGAGGTTCAGGGCACTGCAATTCACAAACCTGCAGAGTTATAAATGATAACTCTCGTCCACAAATATATTGAGGGAAGGCAAAGAAGAGGATTTTAAATCAAGGCAGAATTGCAGGAAACAGATTTCAGGAGGTAGATTCGAATCGCCTTTAAAGCACATGAAAAGCGGCAAAATGTTGACAATGATGCCCTTGGCCAAAAAGGGCGTATGCGTTTTTTCCTGAATATATTCAGGAAAAAACGCATACGCCCTTTTTGGCCAACCAAGCAACCTGGAAAGGCAAATCAGCGCTACAAAGAAGTCTCACTTCCCATCGGTCAAAAGGGCCATGCTGAAAAATGTGTCAAAACCAGAAATGCAGGACAGGCCATGGAGAAATGAGAGCCTTGCTACACTGATGGGCGGGATGTAAATTGCCAACAGCCACTCTGGAGAAGTGTACGGTGTGTCCTGAAACATCTGAAAAACACAGCTTAGAGAGCATAGGGCACTTCCACTCATGGGGGTATAAATTGGGAAAATTAAAAATCAGCAAGACACAAGCACCCCAAAGTTGAGGGCTGCTCTGTTGACAAGGACCTCCACTTCATTCCACCTTAAATATCCCAGGAAAGAGAAAAATGGATAAAGAAGTTGTGGTCCTTATGTACAATGGAATATCACTCAGCCATGAAATCAATGTCATAAGGTTAGTAGCAGCATGATGAGTGGATTTAGGTACGACGATTCTAAGTGAAATAAGTCACACAGAAAAGGACACTTCTCATAAGGTATCACTGATAGAGGGAATGTAAAAACCGTTACACTTGAACTGAATTACAAAACAGAACAGAGTCACACATGCAGAAAACAGACAATGGCTGCTTAACGGGAAAGGTGAGGTGGGGTGATGCATAAAACAAGGGTATCAAATTAGCTCAGATACTGTTCCATAAACCCAATATGTAATAGACAAGACCTACTCCTTGCTCAGAGAACTGGACTCAACACGCCCTATTCACCGCACAAGAATATATCTGACTAGTAATAATCTTAAAACCTATGTATTGATATCTCTCTGTTAGTGTGTCAAGTGGGTGTAAAGCGGCATAAACACAGCAGTGAAAAGCAGCTAAACCCCATTATGAAAATAAATTACTTTGAAAAACCCATGAAACAACGACAGTGAAAGAGAGAAATTCTTACACAATGCGTTCAGGGGCTGTGATGCAACCTGGATTGACCATATCTAGACCCACAGCTGGATGAGACATAAGGGTGGACACTCTTGGGGCTGAGAGGTTTGGTGAGGTTGGGTGAGCAAACGCAGACCCTTTAAAGTAATACTTCGTGGTACCCGTCGCATGGGTCCCAAATCTCCAGCTTCAAGGGCATCTTCCTACATCGAAAACATGCATGAGAAACCCAGAAGATGGTACACCGTGTGATGGGGAAAGGTTTCTAAAACGCACCTCATTTCTCATCTCCTTGTGCCCGGGTTCGCCTTTCCAGCCGCTTTACTAGCAATCTCCCTACTTGGAGCATCAGCACCTTTTACCTTCTGTTCCGTACAGGTTGCAATTTGTCCTGAGGATGAACGGGAAGACGGGGAACCAACGAGAGACTAGCTCTTGGTGTCGGGACAGGCACAGGTCACTCTATTTTCCCATCAGGAAGAAGAATTAACCACAGGCTCAGCCTGCCCCCCGGAACCAGAACAGGGACTGAAGCCATCTGGCGCTTTTGCGGCCAGCTCCCAAAAAAGCGAGTTGTAAAATGGAGGTTCAGGGCACTGCAATTCACAAACCTGCAGAGTTATAAATGATAACTCTCGTCCACAAATATATTGAGGGAAGGCAAAGAAGAGGATTTGAAATCAAGGCAGAATTGCACGAAACAGATTTCAGGAGGTAGATACGAATCGCCTTTAAAGCACATGAAAAGCGGCAAAACGTTGACAATGATGCCCTTGGCCAAAAAGGGCGTATGCCTTTTTTCCTGAATATATTCAGGAAAAAACGCATACGCCCTTTTTGGACAACCAAGCAACCTGGAAAGGCAAATCAGTGCTACAGAGAAGTCTCGCTTCCCATCGGTCAAGAGGGCCATGCTGAAAAAAGTGTCAAAACCAGAAATGCAGGACAGGCCATGGAGAAATGGGAGCCTTGCTACACTGATGGGCGGGATGTAAATTGCCAACAGCCACTCTGGAGAAGTGTACGGTGTGTCCTGAAACATCTGAAAAACACAGCTTAGAGAGCATAGGGCACTTCCACTCATGGGGGTATAAATTGGGAAAATTAAAAATCAGCAAGACACAAGCACCCCAAAGTTGAGGGCTGCTCTGTTGACAAGGACCTCCACTTCATTCCACCTTAAATATCCCAGGAAAGAGAAAAATGGATAAAGAAGTTGTGGTCCTTATGTACAATGGAATATCACTCAGCCATGAAATCAATGTCATAAGGTTAGTAGCAGCATGATGAGTGGATTTAGGTACGACGATTCTAAGTGAAATAAGTCACACAGAAAAGGACACTTCTCATAAGGTATCACTGATAGAGGGAATGTAAAAACCGTTACACTTGAACTGAATTACAAAACAGAACAGAGTCACACATGCAGAAAACACACTATGGCTGCTTAACGGGAAAGGTGAGGTGGGGTGATACATAAAACAAGGGTATCAAATTAGCTCAGATACCGTTCCATAAACCCAATATGTAATAGACAAGACCTACTCCTTGCTCAGAGAACTGGACTCAACACGCCCTATTCACCGCACAAGAATATATCTGACTAGTAATAATCTTAAAACCTATGTATTGATATCTCTCTGTTAGTGTGTCAAGTGGGTGTAAAGCGGCATAAACACAGCCGTGAAAAGCAGCTAAACCCCATTATGAAAATAAATTACTTTGAAAAACCCATGAAACAACGACAGTGAAAGAGATAGAAATTCTTACACAATGCGTTCAGGGGCTGTGATGCAACCTGGATTGACCATATCTAGACCCACAGCTGGATGAGACATAAGGGTGGACACTCTTGGGGCTGAGAGGTTTGGTGAGGTTGGGTGAGCAAACGCAGACCCTTTAAAGTAATACTGCGTGGTACCCATCGCATGGGTCCCAAATCTCCAGCTTCAAGGGCATCTTCCTACATCGAAAACATGCATGAGAAACCCAGAAGATAGTACACCGTGTGATGGAGAAAGGTTTCTAAAACGCACCTCATTTCTCATCTCCTTGTGCCCGGGTTCGCCATTCCAGCCGCTTTACTAGCAATCTCCCTACTTGGAGCATCAGCACCTTTAACCTCCTGTTCCGTACAGGTTGCAATTTGTCCTGAGGATGAACGGGAAGACGGGGAACCAACGAGATACTAGCTCTTGGTGTTGGGACAGGCACAGGTCACTCTATTTTCCCATCAGGAAGAAGAATTAACCACAGGTTCAGCCTGCCCCCCGGAACCAGAACAGGGCCTGAAGCCATCCTGCGCTTTTGCGGCCAGCTCCCAAAAAAGCGAGTTGTAAAATGGAGGTTCAGGGCACTGCAATTCACAAACCTGCAGAGTTATAAATGATAACTCTCGTCCACAAATATATTGAGGGAAGGCAAAGAAGAGGATTTTAAATCAAGGCAGAATTGCAGGAAACAGATTTCAGGAGGTAGATTCGAATCGCCTTTAAAGCACATGAAAAGCGGCAAAACGTTGACAATGATGCCCTTGGCCAAAAAGGGCGTATGCGTTTTTTCCTGAATATATTCAGGAAAAAACGCATACGCCCTTTTTGGCCAACCAAGCAACCTGGAAAGGCAAATCAGCGCTACAGAGAAGTCTCGCTTCCCATCGGTCAAAAGGGCCATGCTGAAAAAAGTGTCAAAACCAGAAATGCAAGACAGGCCATGGAGAAATGGGAGCCTTGCTACACTGATGGGCGGGATGTAAATTGCCAACAGCCACTCTGGAGAAGTGTACGGTGTGTCCTGAAATATCTGAAAAACACAGCTTAGAGAGCATAGGGCACTTCCACTCATGGGGGTATAAATTGGGAAAATTAAAAATCAGCAAGACACAAGCACCCCAAAGTTGAGGGCTGCTCTGTTGACAAGGACCTCCACTTCATTCCACCTTAAATATCCCAGGAAAGAGAAAAATGGATAAAGAAGTTGTGGTCCTTATGTACAATGGAATATCACTCAGCCATGAAATCAATTTCATAAGGTTAGTAGCAGCATGATGAGTGGATTTAGGTACGACGATTCTAAGTGAAATAAGTCACACAGAAAAGGACACTTCTCATAAGGTATCACTGATAGAGGGAATGTAAAAACCGTTACACTTGAACTGAATTACAAAACAGAACAGAGTCACACATGCAGAAAACACACTATGGCTGCTTAACGGGAAAGGTGAGGTGGGGTGATACATAAAACAAGGGTATCAAATTAGCTCAGATACCGTTCCATAAACCCAATATGTAGTAGACAAGACCTACTCCTTGCTCAGAGAACTGGACTCAACACGCCCTATTCACCGCACAAGAATATATCTGACTAGTAATAATCTTAAAACCTATGTATTGATATCTCTCTGTTAGTGTGTCAAGTGGGTGTAAAGCGGCATAAACACAGCAGTGAAAAGCAGCTAAACCCCATTATGAAAATAAATTACTTTGAAAAACCCATGAAACAACGACAGTGAAAGAGATAGAAATTCTTACACAATGAGTTCAGGGGCTGTGATGCAACCTGGATTGACCATATCTAGACCCACAGCTGGATGAGACATAAGGGTGGACACTCTAGGGGCTGAGAGGTTTGGTGAGGTTGGGTGAGCAAACGCAGACCCTTTAAAGTAATACTGCGTGGTACCCATCGCATGGGTCCCAAATCTCCAGGTTCAAGGGCATCTTCCTACATCGAAAACATGCATGAGAAACCCAGAAGATGGTACACCGTGTGATGGGGAAAGGTTTCTAAAACGCACCTCATTTCTCATCTCCTTGTGCCCGGGTTCGCCTTTCCAGCCGCTTTACTAGCAATCTCCCTACTTGGAGCATCAGCACCTTTAACCTCCTGTTCCGTACAGGTTGCAATTTGTCCTGAGGATGAACGGGAAGACGGGGAGCCAACGAGAGACTAGCTCTTGGTGTTGGGACAGGCACAGGTCACTCTATTTTCCCGTCAGGAAGAAGAATTAACCACAGGCTCAGCCTGCCCCCCGGAACCAGAACAGGGCCTGAAGCCATCCTGCGCTTTTGCGGCCAGCTCCCAAAAAAGCGAGTTGTAAAATGGAGGTTCAGGGCACTGCAATTCACAAACCTGCAGAGTTATAAATGATAACTCTCGTCCACAAATATATTGAGGGAAGGCAAAGAAGAGGATTTGAAATCAAGGCAGAATTGCACGAAACAGATTTCAGGAGGTAGATACGAATCGCCTTTAAAGCACATGAAAAGCGGCAAAACGTTGACAATGATGCCCTTGGCCAAAAAGGGCGTATGCGTTTTTTCCTGAATATATTCAGGAAAAAACGCATACGCCCTTTTTGGCCAACCAAGCAACCTGGAAAAGCAAGTCAGCGCTACAGAGAAGTCTCGCTTCCCATCGGTCAAAAGGGCCATGCTGAAAAAAGTGTCAAAACCAGAAATGCAGGACAGGCCATGGAGAAATGGGAGCCTTGCTACACTGATGGGCGGGATGTAAATTGCCAACAGCCACTCTAGAGAAGTGTACGGTGTGTCCTGAAATATCTGAAAAACACAGCTTAGAGAGCATAGGGCACTTCCACTCATGGGGGTATAAATTGGGAAAATTAAAAATCAGCAAGACACAAGCACCCCAAAGTTGAGGGCTGCTCTGTTGACAAGGACCTCCACTTCATTCCACCTTAAATATCCCAGGAAAGAGAAAAATGGATAAAGAAGTTGTGGTCCTTATGTACAATGGAATATCACTCAGCCACGAAATCAATGTCATAAGGTTAGTAGCAGCATGATGAGTGGATTTAGGTACGACGATTCTAAGTGAAATAAGTCACACAGAAAAGGACACTTCTCATAAGGTATCACTGATAGAGGGAATGTAAAAACCGTTACACTTGAACTGAATTACAAAACAGAACAGAGTCACACATGCAGAAAACACACTATGGCTGCTTAACGGGAAAGGTGAGGTGGGGTGATACATAAAACAAGGGTATCAAATTAGCTCAGATACCGTTCCATAAACCCAATATGTAGTAGACAAGACCTACTCCTTGCTCAGAGAACTGGACTCAACACGCCCTATTCACCGCACAAGAATATATCTGACTAGTAATAATCTTAAAACCTATGTATTGATATCTCTCTGTTAGTGTGTCAAGTGGGTGTAAAGCGGCATAAACACAGCAGTGAAAAGCAGCTAAACCCCATTATGAAAATAAATTACTTTGAAAAACCCATGAAACAACGACAGTGAAAGAGAGAGAAATTCGTACACAATGCGTTCAGGGGCTGTGATGCTACCTGGATTGACCATATCTAGACCCACAGCTGGATGAGACATAAGGGTGGACACTCTTGGGGCTGAGAGGTTTGGTGAGGTTGGGTGAGCAAACGCAGACCCTTTAAAGTAATACTGCGTGGTACCCATCACATGGGTCCCAAATCTCCAGGTTCAAGGGCATCTTCCTACATCGAAAACATGCATGAGAAACCCAGAAGATGGTACACCATGTGATGGGGAAAGGTTTCTAAAACGCACCTCATTTCTCATCTCCTTGTGCCCGGGTTCGCCATTCCAGCCGCTTTACTAGCAATCTCCCTACTTGGAGCATCAGCACCTTTAACCTCCTGTTCCGTACAGGTTGCAATTTGTCCTGAGGATGAACGGGAAGACGGGGAACCAACGAGAGACTAGCTCTTGGTGTTGGGACAGGCACAGGTCACTCTATTTTCCCATCAGGAAGAAGAATTAACCACAGGCTCAGCCTGCCCCCCGGAACCAGAACAGGGCCTGAAGCCATCCTGCGCTTTTGCGGCCAGCTCCCAAAAAAGCGAGTTGTAAAATGGAGGTTCAGGGCACTGCAATTCACAAACCTGCAGAGTTATAAATGATAACTCTCGTCCACAAATATATTGAGGGAAGGCAAAGAAGAGGATTTGAAATCAAGGCAGAATTGCACGAAACAGATTTCAGGAGGTAGATACGAATCGCCTTTAAAGCACATGAAAAGCGGCAAAACGTTGACAATGATGCCCTTGGCCAAAAAGGGCGTATGCGTTTTTTCCTGAATATATTCAGGAAAAAACGCATACGCCCTTTTTGGCCAACCAAGCAACCTGGAAAGGCAAATCAGCGCTACAGAGAAGTCTCGCTTCCCATCGGTCAAAAGGGCCATGCTGAAAAAAGTGTCAAAACCAGAAATGCAGGACAGGCCATGGAGAAATGGGAGCCTTGCTACACTGATGGGCGGGATGTAAATTGCCAACAGCCACTCTGGAGAAGTGTACGGTGTGTCCTGAAACATCTGAAAAACACAGCTTAGAGAGCATAGGGCACTTCCACTCATGGGGGTATAAATTGGGAAAATTATCAATCAGCAAGACACAAGCACCCCAAAGTTGAGGGCTGCTCTGTTGACAAGGACCTCCACTTCATTCCACCTTCAATATCCCAGGAAAGAGAAAAATGGATAAAGAAGTTGTGGTCCTTATGTACAATGGAATATCACTCAGCCATGAAATCAATGTCATAAGGTTAGTAGCAGCATGATGAGTGGATTTAGGTACGACGATTCTAAGTGAAATAAGTCACACAGAAAAGGACACTTCTCATAAGGTATCACTGATAGAGGGAATGTAAACACCGTTACACTTGAACTGAATTACAAAACAGAACAGAGTCACACATGCAGAAAACAGACTATGGCTGCTTAACGGGAAAGGTGAGGTGGGGTGATGCATAAAACAAGGGTATCAAATTAGCTCAGATACCGTTCCATAAACCCAATATGTAATAGACAATACCTACTCCGTGCTCAGAGAACTGGACTCAACACGCCCTATTCACCGCACAAGAATATATCTGACTAGTAATAATCTTTAAACCTATGTATTGATATCTCTCTGTTAGTGTGTCAAGTGGGTGTAAAGCGGCATAAACACAGCAGTGAAAAGCAGCTAAACCCCATTATGAAAAAAAATTACTTTGAAAAACCCATGAAACAACGACAGTGAAAGAGAGAGAAATTCGTACACAATGCGTTCAGGGGCTGTGATGCAACCTGGATTGACCATATCTAGACCCACAGCTGGATGAGACATAAGGGTGGACACTCTTGGGGCTGAGAGGTTTGGTGAGGTTGGGTGAGCAAACGCAGACCCTTTAAAGTAATACTGCGTGGTACCCATCACATGGGTCCCAAATCTCCAGCTTCAAGGGCATCTTCCTACATCGAAAACATGCATGAGAAACCCAGAAGATAGTACACCGTGTGATGGGGAAAGGTTTCTAAAACGCACCTCATTTCTCATCTCCTTGTGCCCGGGTTCGCCATTCCAGCCGCTTTACTAGCAATCTCCCTACTTGGAGCATCAGCACCTTTAACCTCCTGTTCCGTACAGGTTGCAATTTGTCCTGAGGATGAACGGGAAGACGGGGAACCAACGAGAGACTAGCTCTTGGTGTCGGGACAGGCACAGGTCACTCTATTTTCCCATCAGGAAGAAGAATTAACCACAGGCTCAGCCTGCCCCCCGGAACCAGAACAGGGCCTGAAGCCATCCTGCACTTTTGCGGCCAGCTCCCAAAAAAGCGAGTTGTAAAATGGAGGTTCAGGGCACTGCAATTCACAAACCTGCAGAGTTATAAATGATAACTCTCGTCCACAAATATATTGAGGGAAGGCAAAGAAGAGGATTTGAAATCAAGGCAGAATTGCACGAAACAGATTTCAGGAGGTAGATACGAATCGCCTTTAAAGCACATGAAAAGCGGCAAAATGTTGACAATGATGCCCTTGGCCAAAAAGGGCGTATGCGTTTTTTCCTGAATATATTCAGGAAAAAACGCATACGCCCTTTTTGGCCAACCAAGCAACCTGGAAAGGCAAATCAGCGCTACAAAGAAGTCTCACTTCCCATCGGTCAAAAGGGCCATGCTGAAAAATGTGTCAAAACCAGAAATGCAGGACAGGCCATGGAGAAATGAGAGCCTTGCTACACTGATGGGCGGGATGTAAATTGCCAACAGCCACTCTGGAGAAGTGTACGGTGTGTCCTGAAACATCTGAAAAACACAGCTTAGAGAGCATAGGGCACTTCCACTCATGGGGGTATAAATTGGGAAAATTAAAAATCAGCAAGACACAAGCACCCCAAAGTTGAGGGCTGCTCTGTTGACAAGGACCTCCACTTCATTCCACCTTAAATATCCCAGGAAAGAGAAAAATGGATAAAGAAGTTGTGGTCCTTATGTACAATGGAATATCACTCAGCCATGAAATCAATGTCATAAGGTTAGTAGCAGCATGATGAGTGGATTTAGGTACGACGATTCTAAGTGAAATGAGTCACACAGAAAAGGACACTTCTCATAAGGTATCACTTTTAGAGGGAATGTAAAAACCGTTACACTTGAACTGAATTACAAAACAGAACAGAGTCACACATGCAGAAAACAGACAATGGCTGCTTAACGGGAAAGGTGAGGTGGGGTGATACATAAACCAAGGGTATCAAATTAGCTCAGATACCGTTCCATAAACCCAATATGTAGTAGACAAGACCTACTCCTTGCTCAGAGAACTGGACTCAACACGCCCTATTCACCGCACAAGAATATATCTGACTAGTAATAATCTTAAAACCTATGTATTGATATCTCTCTGTTAGTGTGTCAAGTGGGTGTAAAGCGGCATAAACACAGCCGTGAAAAGCAGCTAAACCCCATTATGAAAATAAATTACTTTGAAAAACCCATGAAACAACGACAGTGAAAGAGATGGAAATTCTTACACAATGAGTTCAGGGGCTGTGATGCAACCTGGATTGACCATATCTAGACCCACAGCTGGATGAGACATAAGGGTGGACACTCTTGGGGCTGAGAGGTTTGGTGAGGTTGGGTGAGCAAACGCAGACCCTTTAAAGTAATACTGCGTGGTACCCATCGCATGGGTCCCAAATCACCAGGTTCAAGGGCATCTTCCTACATCGAAAACATGCATGAGAAACCCAGAAGATGGTACACCGTGTGATGGGGAAAGGTTTCTAAAACGCACCTCATTTCTCATCTCCTTGTGCCCGGGTTCGCCATTCCAGCCGCTTTACTAGCAATCTCCCTACTTGGAGCATCAGCACCTTTAACCTCCTGTTCCGTACAGGTTGCAATTTGTCCTGAGGATGAACGGGAAGACGGGGAACCAACGAGAGACTAGCTCTTGGTGTCGGGACAGGCACAGGTCACTCTATTTTCCCATCAGGAAGAAGAATTAACCACAGGCTCAGCCTGCCCCCCGGAACCAGAACAGGGCCTGAAGCCATCCTGCGCTTTTGCGGCCAGCTCCCAAAAAAGCGAGTTGTAAAATGGAGGTTCAGGGCACTGCAATTCACAAACCTGCAGAGTTATAAATGATAACTCTCGTCCACAAATATATTGAGGGAAGGCAAAGAAGAGGATTTGAAATCAAGGCAGAATTGCACGAAACAGATTTCAGGAGGTAGATACGAATCGCCTTTAAAGCACATGAAAAGCGGCAAAACGTTGACAATGATGCCCTTGGCCAAAAAGGGCGTATGCGTTTTTTCCTGAATATATTCAGGAAAAAACGCATACGCCCTTTTTGGCCAACCAAGCAACCTGGAAAGGCAATTCAGCGCTACAAAGAAGTCTCACTTCCCATCGGTCAAAAGGGCCATGCTGAAAAATGTGTCAAAACCAGAAATGCAGGACAGGCCATGGAGAAATGAGAGCCTTGCTACACTGATGGGCGGGATGTAAATTGCCAACAGCCACTCTGGAGAAGTGTACGGTGTGTCCTGAAACATCTGAAAAACACAGCTTAGAGAGCATAGGGCACTTCCACTCATGGGGGTATAAATTGGGAAAATTAAAAATCAGCAAGACACAAGCACCCCAAAGTTGAGGGCTGCTCTGTTGACAAGGACCTCCACTTCATTCCACCTTAAATATCCCAGGAAAGAGAAAAATGGATAAAGAAGTTGTGGTCCTTATGTACAATGGAATATCACTCAGCCATGAAATCAATGTCATAAGGTTAGTAGCAGCATGATGAGTGGATTTAGGTACGACGATTCTAAGTGAAATAAGTCACACAGAAAAGGACACTTCTCATAAGGTATCACTGATAGAGGGAATGTAAAAACCGTTACACTTGAACTGAATTACAAAACAGAACAGAGTCACACATGCAGAAAACAGACAATGGCTGCTTAACGGGAAAGGTGAGGTGGGGTGATGCATAAAACAAGGGTATCAAATTAGCTCAGATACTGTTCCATAAACCCAATATGTAATAGACAAGACCTACTCCTTGCTCAGAGAACTGGACTCAACACACCCTATTCACCGCACAAGAATATATCTGACTAGTAATAATCTTAAAACCTATGTATTGATATCTCTCTGTTAGTGTGTCAAGTGGGTGTAAAGCGGCATAAACACAGCAGTGAAAAGCAGCTAAACCCCATTATGAAAATAAATTACTTTGAAAAACCCATGAAACAACGACAGTGAAAGAGAGAAATTCTTACACAATGCGTTCAGGGGCTGTGATGCAACCTGGATTGACCATATCTAGACCCACAGCTGGATGAGACATAAGGGTGGACACTCTTGGGGCTGAGAGGTTTGGTGAGGTTGGGTGAGCAAACGCAGACCCTTTAAAGTAATACTTCGTGGTACCCGTCGCATGGGTCCCAAATCTCCAGCTTCAAGGGCATCTTCCTACATCGAAAACATGCATGAGAAACCCAGAAGATGGTACACCGTGTGATGGGGAAAGGTTTCTAAAACGCACCTCATTTCTCATCTCCTTGTGCCCGGGTTCGCCTTTCCAGCCGCTTAACTAGCAATCTCCCTACTTGGAGCATCAGCACCTTTTACCTTCTGTTCCGTACAGGTTGCAATTTGTCCTGAGGATGAACGGGAAGACGGGGAACCAACGAGAGACTAGCTCTTGGTGTCGGGACAGGCACAGGTCACTCTATTTTCCCATCAGGAAGAAGAATTAACCACAGGCTCAGCCTGCCCCCCGGAACCAGAACAGGGACTGAAGCCATCTGGCGCTTTTGCGGCCAGCTCCCAAAAAAGCGAGTTGTAAAATGGAGGTTCAGGGCACTGCAATTCACAAACCTGCAGAGTTATAAATGATAACTCTCGTCCACAAATATATTGAGGGAAGGCAAAGAAGAGGATTTGAAATCAAGGCAGAATTGCACGAAACAGATTTCAGGAGGTAGATACGAATCGCCTTTAAAGCACATGAAAAGCGGCAAAACGTTGACAATGATGCCCTTGGCCAAAAAGGGCGTATGCCTTTTTTCCTGAATATATTCAGGAAAAAACGCATACGCCCTTTTTGGACAACCAAGCAACCTGGAAAGGCAAATCAGTGCTACAGAGAAGTCTCGCTTCCCATCGGTCAAGAGGGCCATGCTGAAAAAAGTGTCAAAACCAGAAATGCAGGACAGGCCATGGAGAAATGGGAGCCTTGCTACACTGATGGGCGGGATGTAAATTGCCAACAGCCACTCTGGAGAAGTGTACGGTGTGTCCTGAAACATCTGAAAAACACAGCTTAGAGAGCATAGGGCACTTCCACTCATGGGGGTATAAATTGGGAAAATTAAAAATCAGCAAGACACAAGCACCCCAAAGTTGAGGGCTGCTCTGTTGACAAGGACCTCCACTTCATTCCACCTTAAATATCCCAGGAAAGAGAAAAATGGATAAAGAAGTTGTGGTCCTTATGTACAATGGAATATCACTCAGCCATGAAATCAATGTCATAAGGTTAGTAGCAGCATGATGAGTGGATTTAGGTACGACGATTCTAAGTGAAATAAGTCACACAGAAAAGGACACTTCTCATAAGGTATCACTGATAGAGGGAATGTAAAAACCGTTACACTTGAACTGAATTACAAAACAGAACAGAGTCACACATGCAGAAAACACACTATGGCTGCTTAACGGGAAAGGTGAGGTGGGGTGATACATAAAACAAGGGTATCAAATTAGCTCAGATACCGTTCCATAAACCCAATATGTAATAGACAAGACCTACTCCTTGCTCAGAGAACTGGACTCAACACTCCCTATTCACCGCACAAGAATATATCTGACTAGTAATAATCTTAAAACCTATGTATTGATATCTCTCTGTTAGTGTGTCAAGTGGGTGTAAAGCGGCATAAACACAGCCGTGAAAAGCAGCTAAACCCCATTATGAAAATAAATTACTTTGAAAAACCCATGAAACAACGACAGTGAAAGAGAGAGAAATTCTTACACAATGCGTTCAGGGGCTGTGATGCAACCTGGATTGACCATATCTAGACCCACAGCTGGATGAGACATAAGGGTGGACACTCTAGGGGCTGAGAGGTTTGGTGAGGTTGGGTGAGCAAACGCAGACCCTTTAAAGTAATACTGCGTGGTACCCATCGCATGGGTCCCAAATCTCCAGGTTCAAGGGCATCTTCCTACATCGAAAACATGCATGAGAAACCCAGAAGATGGTACACCGTGTGATGGGGAAAGGTTTCTAAAACGCACCTCATTTCTCATCTCCTTGTGCCCGGGTTCGCCTTTCCAGCCGCTTTACTAGCAATCTCCCTACTTGGAGCATCAGCACCTTTAACCTCCTGTTCCGTACAGGTTGCAATTTGTCCTGAGGATGAACGGGAAGACGGGGAGCCAACGAGAGACTAGCTCTTGGTGTTGGGACAGGCACAGGTCACTCTATTTTCCCGTCAGGAAGAAGAATTAACCACAGGCTCAGCCTGCCCCCCGGAACCAGAACAGGGCCTGAAGCCATCCTGCGCTTTTGCGGCCAGCTCCCAAAAAAGCGAGTTGTAAAATGGAGGTTCAGGGCACTGCAATTCACAAACCTGCAGAGTTATAAATGATAACTCTCGTCCACAAATATATTGAGGGAAGGCAAAGAAGAGGATTTGAAATCAAGGCAGAATTGCACGAAACAGATTTCAGGAGGTAGATACGAATCGCCTTTAAAGCACATGAAAAGCGGCAAAACGTTGACAATGATGCCCTTGGCCAAAAAGGGCGTATGCGTTTTTTCCTGAATATATTCAGGAAAAAACGCATACGCCCTTTTTGGCCAACCAAGCAACCTGGAAAAGCAAGTCAGCGCTACAGAGAAGTCTCGCTTCCCATCGGTCAAAAGGGCCATGCTGAAAAAAGTGTCAAAACCAGAAATGCAGGACAGGCCATGGAGAAATGGGAGCCTTGCTACACTGATGGGCGGGATGTAAATTGCCAACAGCCACTCTAGAGAAGTGTACGGTGTGTCCTGAAATATCTGAAAAACACAGCTTAGAGAGCATAGGGCACTTCCACTCATGGGGGTATAAATTGGGAAAATTAAAAATCAGCAAGACACAAGCACCCCAAAGTTGAGGGCTGCTCTGTTGACAAGGACCTCCACTTCATTCCACCTTAAATATCCCAGGAAAGAGAAAAATGGATAAAGAAGTTGTGGTCCTTATGTACAATGGAATATCACTCAGCCACGAAATCAATGTCATAAGGTTAGTAGCAGCATGATGAGTGGATTTAGGTACGACGATTCTAAGTGAAATAAGTCACACAGAAAAGGACACTTCTCATAAGGTATCACTGATAGAGGGAATGTAAAAACCGTTACACTTGAACTGAATTACAAAACAGAACAGAGTCACACATGCAGAAAACACACTATGGCTGCTTAACGGGAAAGGTGAGGTGGGGTGATACATAAAACAAGGGTATCAAATTAGCTCAGATACCGTTCCATAAACCCAATATGTAGTAGACAAGACCTACTCCTTGCTCAGAGAACTGGACTCAACACGCCCTATTCACCGCACAAGAATATATCTGACTAGTAATAATCTTAAAACCTATGTATTGATATCTCTCTGTTAGTGTGTCAAGTGGGTGTAAAGCGGCATAAACACAGCAGTGAAAAGCAGCTAAACCCCATTATGAAAATAAATTACTTTGAAAAACCCATGAAACAACGACAGTGAAAGAGAGAGAAATTCGTACACAATGCGTTCAGGGGCTGTGATGCTACCTGGATTGACCATATCTAGACCCACAGCTGGATGAGACATAAGGGTGGACACTCTTGGGGCTGAGAGGTTTGGTGAGGTTGGGTGAGCAAACGCAGACCCTTTAAAGTAATACTGCATGGTACCCATCACATGGGTCCCAAATCTCCAGGTTCAAGGGCATCTTCCTACATCGAAAACATGCATGAGAAACCCAGAAGATGGTACACCATGTGATGGGGAAAGGTTTCTAAAACGCACCTCATTTCTCATCTCCTTGTGCCCGGGTTCGCCATTCCAGCCGCTTTACTAGCAATCTCCCTACTTGGAGCATCAGCACCTTTAACCTCCTGTTCCGTACAGGTTGCAATTTGTCCTGAGGATGAACGGGAAGACGGGGAACCAACGAGAGACTAGCTCTTGGTGTTGGGACAGGCACAGGTCACTCTATTTTCCCATCAGGAAGAAGAATTAACCACAGGCTCAGCCTGCCCCCCGGAACCAGAACAGGGCCTGAAGCCATCCTGCGCTTTTGCGGCCAGCTCCCAAAAAAGCGAGTTGTAAAATGGAGGTTCAGGGCACTGCAATTCACAAACCTGCAGAGTTATAAATGATAACTCTCGTCCACAAATATATTGAGGGAAGGCAAAGAAGAGGATTTGAAATCAAGGCAGAATTGCACGAAACAGATTTCAGGAGGTAGATACGAATCGCCTTTAAAGCACATGAAAAGCGGCAAAACGTTGACAATGATGCCCTTGGCCAAAAAGGGCGTATGCGTTTTTTCCTGAATATATTCAGGAAAAAACGCATACGCCCTTTTTGGCCAACCAAGCAACCTGGAAAGGCAAATCAGCGCTACAGAGAAGTCTCGCTTCCCATCGGTCAAAAGGGCCATGCTGAAAAAAGTGTCAAAACCAGAAATGCAGGACAGGCCATGGAGAAATGGGAGCCTTGCTACACTGATGGGCGGGATGTAAATTGCCAACAGCCACTCTGGAGAAGTGTACGGTGTGTCCTGAAACATCTGAAAAACACAGCTTAGAGAGCATAGGGCACTTCCACTCATGGGGGTATAAATTGGGAAAATTATCAATCAGCAAGACACAAGCACCCCAAAGTTGAGGGCTGCTCTGTTGACAAGGACCTCCACTTCATTCCACCTTCAATATCCCAGGAAAGAGAAAAATGGATAAAGAAGTTGTGGTCCTTATGTACAATGGAATATCACTCAGCCATGAAATCAATGTCATAAGGTTAGTAGCAGCATGATGAGTGGATTTAGGTACGACGATTCTAAGTGAAATAAGTCACACAGAAAAGGACACTTCTCATAAGGTATCACTGATAGAGGGAATGTAAACACCGTTACACTTGAACTGAATTACAAAACAGAACAGAGTCACACATGCAGAAAACAGACTATGGCTGCTTAACGGGAAAGGTGAGGTGGGGTGATGCATAAAACAAGGGTATCAAATTAGCTCAGATACCGTTCCATAAACCCAATATGTAATAGACAATACCTACTCCGTGCTCAGAGAACTGGACTCAACACGCCCTATTCACCGCACAAGAATATATCTGACTAGTAATAATCTTTAAACCTATGTATTGATATCTCTCTGTTAGTGTGTCAAGTGGGTGTAAAGCGGCATAAACACAGCAGTGAAAAGCAGCTAAACCCCATTATGAAAAAAAATTACTTTGAAAAACCCATGAAACAACGACAGTGAAAGAGAGAGAAATTCTTACACAATGCGTTCAGGGGCTGTGATGCAACCTGGATTGACCATATCTAGACCCACAGCTGGATGAGACATAAGGGTGGACACTCTTGGGGCTGAGAGGTTTGGTGAGGTTGGGTGAGCAAATGCAGACCCTTTAAAGTAATACTGCGTGGTACCCATCACATGGGTCCCAAATCTCCAGCTTCAAGGGCATCTTCCTACATCGAAAACATGCATGAGAAACCCAGAAGATAGTACACCGTGTGATGGGGAAAGGTTTCTAAAACGCACCTCATTTCTCATCTCCTTGTGCCCGGGTTCGCCATTCCAGCCGCTTTACTAGCAATCTCCCTACTTGGAGCATCAGCACCTTTAACCTCCTGTTCCGTACAGGTTGCAATTTGTCCTGAGGATGAACGGGAAGACGGGGAACCAACGAGAGACTAGCTCTTGGTGTCGGGACAGGCACAGGTCACTCTATTTTCCCATCAGGAAGAAGAATTAACCACAGGCTCAGCCTGCCCCCCGGAACCAGAACAGGGCCTGAAGCCATCCTGCACTTTTGCGGCCAGCTCCCAAAAAAGCGAGTTGTAAAATGGAGGTTCAGGGCACTGCAATTCACAAACCTGCAGAGTTATAAATGATAACTCTCGTCCACAAATATATTGAGGGAAGGCAAAGAAGAGGATTTGAAATCAAGGCAGAATTGCACGAAACAGATTTCAGGAGGTAGATACGAATCGCCTTTAAAGCACATGAAAAGCGGCAAAATGTTGACAATGATGCCCTTGGCCAAAAAGGGCGTATGCGTTTTTTCCTGAATATATTCAGGAAAAAACGCATACGCCCTTTTTGGCCAACCAAGCAACCTGGAAAGGCAAATCAGCGCTACAAAGAAGTCTCACTTCCCATCGGTCAAAAGGGCCATGCTGAAAAATGTGTCAAAACCAGAAATGCAGGACAGGCCATGGAGAAATGAGAGCCTTGCTACACTGATGGGCGGGATGTAAATTGCCAACAGCCACTCTGGAGAAGTGTACGGTGTGTCCTGAAACATCTGAAAAACACAGCTTAGAGAGCATAGGGCACTTCCACTCATGGGGGTATAAATTGGGAAAATTAAAAATCAGCAAGACACAAGCACCCCAAAGTTGAGGGCTGCTCTGTTGACAAGGACCTCCACTTCATTCCACCTTAAATATCCCAGGAAAGAGAAAAATGGATAAAGAAGTTGTGGTCCTTATGTACAATGGAATATCACTCAGCCATGAAATCAATGTCATAAGGTTAGTAGCAGCATGATGAGTGGATTTAGGTACGACGATTCTAAGTGAAATGAGTCACACAGAAAAGGACACTTCTCATAAGGTATCACTTTTAGAGGGAATGTAAAAACCGTTACACTTGAACTGAATTACAAAACAGAACAGAGTCACACATGCAGAAAACAGACAATGGCTGCTTAACGGGAAAGGTGAGGTGGGGTGATACATAAACCAAGGGTATCAAATTAGCTCAGATACCGTTCCATAAACCCAATATGTAGTAGACAAGACCTACTCCTTGCTCAGAGAACTGGACTCAACACGCCCTATTCACCGCACAAGAATATATCTGACTAGTAATAATCTTAAAACCTATGTATTGATATCTCTCTGTTAGTGTGTCAAGTGGGTGTAAAGCGGCATAAACACAGCCGTGAAAAGCAGCTAAACCCCATTATGAAAATAAATTACTTTGAAAAACCCATGAAACAACGACAGTGAAAGAGATGGAAATTCTTACACAATGAGTTCAGGGGCTGTGATGCAACCTGGATTGACCATATCTAGACCCACAGCTGGATGAGACATAAGGGTGGACACTCTTGGGGCTGAGAGGTTTGGTGAGGTTGGGTGAGCAAACGCAGACCCTTTAAAGTAATACTGCGTGGTACCCATCGCATGGGTCCCAAATCACCAGGTTCAAGGGCATCTTCCTACATCGAAAACAAGCATGAGAAACCCAGAAGATGGTACACCGTGTGATGGGGAAAGGTTTCTAAAACGCACCTCATTTCTCATCTCCTTGTGCCCGGGTTCGCCATTCCAGCCGCTTTACTAGCAATCTCCCTACTTGGAGCATCAGCACCTTTAACCTCCTGTTCCGTACAGGTTGCAATTTGTCCTGAGGATGAACGGGAAGACGGGGAACCAACGAGAGACTAGCTCTTGGTGTCGGGACAGGCACAGGTCACTCTATTTTCCCATCAGGAAGAAGAATTAACCACAGGCTCACCCTGCCCCCCGGAACCAGAACAGGGCCTGAAGCCATCCTGTGCTTTTGCGGCCAGCTCCCAAAAAAGTGAGTTGTAAAATGGAGGTTCAGGGCACTGCAATTCACAAACCTGCAGAGTTATAAATGATAACTCTCGTCCACAAATATATTGAGGGAAGGCAAAGAAGAGGATTTGAAATCAAGACAGAATTGCACGAAACAGATTTCAGGAGGTAGATTCGAATCGCCTTTAAAGCACATGAAAAGCGGCAAAATGTTGACAATGATGCCCTTGGCCAAAAAGGGCGTATGCGTTTTTTCCTGAATATATTCAGGAAAAAACGCATACGCCCTTTTTGGCCAACCAAGCAACCTGGAAAGGCAAATCAGCGCCACAAAGATGTCTCACTTCCCATCGGTCAAAAGGGCCATGCTGAAAAATGTGTCAAAACCAGAAATGCAGGACAGGCCATGGAGAAATGAGAGCCTTGCTACACTGATGGGCGGGATGTAAATTGCCAACAGCCACTCTGGAGAAGTGTACGGTGTGTCCTGAAACATCTGAAAAACACAGCTTAGAGAGCATAGGGCACTTCCACTCATGGGGGTATAAATTGGGAAAATTAAAAATCAGCAAGACACAAGCACCCCAAAGTTTAGGGCTGCTCTGTTGACGAGGACCTCCACTTCATTCCACCTTAAATATCCAAGGAAAGAGAAAAATGGATAAAGAAGTTGTGGTCCTTATGTACAATGGAATATCATTCAGCCATGAAATAAATGTCATAAGGTTAGTAGCAGCATGATGAGTTGATTTAGGTACGACGATTCTAAGTGAAATAAGTCACACAGAAAAGGACACTTCTCATAAGGTATCACTTTTAGAGGGAATGTAAAAACCGTTACACTTGAACTGAATTACAAAACAGAACAGAGTCACACATGCAGAAAACAGACTATGGCTGCTTAACGGGAAAGGTGAGGTGGGGTGATACATAAAACAAGGGTATCAAATTAGCTCAGATACCGTTCCATAAACCCAATATGTAGTAGACAAGACCTACTCCTTGCTCAGAGAACTGGACTCAACACGCCCTATTCACCGCACAAGAATATATCTGACTAGTAATAATCTTAAAACCTATGTATTGATATCTCTCTGTTAGTGTGTCAAGTGGGTGTAAAGCGGCATAAACACAGCCGTGAAAAGCAGCTAAACCCCATTATGAAAATAAATTACTTTGAAAAACCCATGAAACAACGACAGTGAAAGAGATAGAAATTCTTACACAATGAGTTCAGGGGCTGTGATGCAACCTGGATTGACCATATCTAGACCCACAGCTGGATGAGACATAAGGGTGGACACTCTTGGGGCTGAGAGGTTTGGTGAGGTTGGGTGAGCAAACGCAGACCCTTTAAAGTAATACTGCGTGGTACCCATCGCATGGGTCCCAAATCTCCAGGTTCAAGGGCATCTTCCTACATCAAAAACATGCATGAGAAACCCAGAAGATGGTACACCGTGTGATGGGGAAAGGTTTCTAAAACGCACCTCATTTCTCATCTCCTTGTGCCCGGGTTCGCCATTCCAGCCGCTTTACTAGCAATCTCCCTACTTGGAGCATCAGCACCTTTAACCTCCTGTTCCGTACAGGTTGCAATTTGTCCTGAGGATGAACGGGAAGACGGGGAACCAACGAGAGACTAGCTCTTGGTGTTGGGACAGGCACAGGTCACTCTATTTTCCCATCAGGAAGAAGAATTAACCACAGGCTCAGCCTGCCCCCCGGAACCAGAACAGGGCCTGAAGCCATCCTGCGCTTTTGCGGCCAGCTCCCAAAAAAGCGAGTTGTAAAATGGAGGTTCAGGGCACTGCAATTCACAAACCTGCAGAGTTATAAATGATAACTCTCGTCCACAAATATATTGAGGGAAGGCAAAGAAGAGGATTTGAAATCAAGGCAGAATTGCACGAAACAGATTTCAGGAGGTAGATACGAATCGCCTTTAAAGCACATGAAAAGCGGCAAAACGTTGACAATGATGCCCTTGGCCAAAAAGGGCGTATGCGTTTTTTCCTGAATATATTCAGGAAAAAACGCATACGCCCTTTTTGGCCAACCAAGCAACCTGGAAAGGCAATTCAGCGCTACAAAGAAGTCTCACTTCCCATCGGTCAAAAGGGCCATGCTGAAAAATGTGTCAAAACCAGAAATGCAGGACAGGCCATGGAGAAATGAGAGCCTTGCTACACTGATGGGCGGGATGTAAATTGCCAACAGCCACTCTGGAGAAGTGTACGGTGTGTCCTGAAACATCTGAAAAACACAGCTTAGAGAGCATAGGGCACTTCCACTCATGGGGGTATAAATTGGGAAAATTAAAAATCAGCAAGACACAAGCACCCCAAAGTTGAGGGCTGCTCTGTTGACAAGGACCTCCACTTCATTCCACCTTCAATATCCCAGGAAAGAGAAAAATGGATAAAGAAGTTGTGGTCCTTATGTACAATGGAATATCACTCAGCCATGAAATCAATGTCATAAGGTTAGTAGCAGCATGATGAGTGGATTTAGGTACGACGATTCTAAGTGAAATAAGTCACACAGAAAAGGACACTTCTCATGAGGTATCACTGATAGAGGGAATGTAAAAACCGTTACACTTGAACTGAATTACAAAACAGAACAGAGTCACACATGCAGAAAACACACTATGGCTGCTTAACGGGAAAGGTGAGGTGGGGTGATACATAAAACAAGGGTATCAAATTAGCTCAGATACCGTTCCATAAACCCAATATGTAGTAGACAAGACCTACTCCTTGCTCAGAGAACTGGACTCAACACGCCCTATTCACCGCACAAGAATATATCTGACTAGTAATAATCTTAAAACCTATGTATTGATATCTCTCTGTTAGTGTGTCAAGTGGGTGTAAAGCGGCATAAACACAGCCGTGAAAAGCAGCTAAACCCCATTATGAAAATAAATTACTTTGAAAAACCCATGAAACAACGACAGTGAAAGAGATAGAAATTCTTACACAATGAGTTCAGGGGCTGTGATGCAACCTGGATTGACCATATCTAGACCCACAGCTGGATGAGACATAAGGGTGGACACTCTAGGGGCTGAGAGGTTTGGTGAGGTTGGGTGAGCAAACGCAGACCCTTTAAAGTAATACTGCGTGGTACCCATCGCATGGGTCCCAAATCTCCAGGTTCAAGGGCATCTTCCTACATCAAAAACATGCATGAGAAACCCAGAAGATGGTACACCGTGTGATGGGGAAAGGTTTCTAAAACGCACCTCATTTCTCATCTCCTTGTGCCCAGGTTTGCCTTTCCAGCCGCTTTACTAGCAATCTCCCTACTTGGAGCATCAGCACCTTTATCCTCCTGTTCCGTACAGGTTGCAATTTGTCCTGAGGATGAACGGGAAGACGGGGAACCAACGAGAGACTAGCTCTTGGTGTCGGGACAGGCACAGGTCACTCTATTTTCCCATCAGGAAGAAGAATTAACCACAGGCTCAGCCTGCCCCCCGGAACCAGAACAGGGCCTGAAGCCATCCTGCGCTTTTGCGGCCAGATCCCAAAAAAGCGAGTTGTAAAATGGAGGTTCAGGGCACTGCAATTCACAAACCTGCAGAGTTATAAATGATAACTCTCGTCCACAAATATATTGAGGGAAGGCAAAGAAGAGGATTTGAATTCAAGACAGAATTGCACGAAACAGATTTCAGGAGGTAGATACGAATCGCCTTTAAAGCACATGAAAAGCGGCAAAATGTTGACAATGATGCCCTTGGCCAAAAAGGGCGTATGCGTTTTTTCCTGAATATATTCAGGAAAAAACGCATACGCCCTTTTTGGCCAACCAAGCAACCTGGAAAAGCAAGTCAGCGCTACAGAGAAGTCTCGCTTCCCATCGGTCAAAAGGGCCATGCTGAAAAAAGTGTCAAAACCAGAAATGCAGGACAGGCCATGGAGAAATGGGAGCCTTGCTACACTGATGGGCGGGATGTAAATTGCCAACAGCCACTCTAGAGAAGTGTACGGTGTGTCCTGAAACATCTGAAAAACACAGCTTAGAGAGCATAGGGCACTTCCACTCATGGGGGTATAAATTGGGAAAATTAAAAATCAGCAAGACACAAGCACCCCAAAGTTGAGGGCTGCTCTGTTGACAAGGACCTCCACTTCATTCCACCTTAAATATCCCAGGAAAGAGAAAAATGGATAAAGAAGTTGTGGTCCTTATGTACAATGGAATATCACTCAGCCATGAAATCAATTTCATAGGGTTAGTAGCAGCATGATGAGTGGATTTAGGTACGACGATTCTAAGTGAAATAAGTCACACAGAAAAGGACACTTCTCATAAGGTATCACTGATAGAGGGAATGTAAAAACCGTTACACTTGAACTGAATTACAAAACAGAACAGAGTCACACATGCAGAAAACACACTATGGCTGCTTAACGGGAAAGGTGAGGTGGGGTGATACATAAAACAAGGGTATCAAATTAGCTCAGATACCGTTCCATAAACCCAATATGTAGTAGACAAGACCTACTCCTTGCTCAGAGAACTGGACTCAACACGCCCTATTCACCGCACAAGAATATATCTGACTAGTAATAATCTTAAAACCTATGTATTGATATCTCTCTGTTAGTGTGTCAAGTGGGTGTAAAGCGGCATAAACACAGCCGTGAAAAGCAGCTAAACCCCATTATGAAAATAAATTACTTTGAAAAACCCATGAAACAACGACAGTGAAAGAGATGGAAATTCTTACACAATGAGTTCAGGGGCTGTGATGCAACCTGGATTGACCATATCTAGACCCACAGCTGGATGAGACATAAGGGTGGACACTCTTGGGGCTGAGAGGTTTGGTGAGGTTGGGTGAGCAAACGCAGACCCTTTAAAGTAATACTGCGTGGTACCCATCGCATGGGTCCCAAATCTCCAGGTTCAAGGGCATCTTCCTACATCAAAAACATGCATGAGAAACCCAGAAGATGGTACACCGTGTGATGGGGAAAGGTTTCTAAAACGCACCTCATTTCTCATCTCCTTGTGCCCGGGTTCGCCATTCCAGCCGCTTTACTAGCAATCTCCCTACTTGGAGCATCAGCACCTTTAACCTCCTGTTCCGTACAGGTTGCAATTTGTCCTGAGGATGAACGGGAAGACGGGGAACCAACGAGAGACTAGCTCTTGGTGTCGGGACAGGCACAGGTCACTCTATTTTCCCATCAGGAAGAAGAATTAACCACAGGCTCAGCCTGCCCCCCGGAACCAGAACAGGGCCTGAAGCCATCCTGCGCTTTTGCGGCCAGCTCCCAAAAAAGCGAGTTGTAAAATGGAGGTTCAGGGCACTGCAATTCACAAACCTGCAGAGTTATAAATGATAACTCTCGTCCACAAATATATTGAGGGAAGGCAAAGAAGAGGATTTGAAATCAAGGCAGAATTGCACGAAACAGATTTCAGGAGGTAGATACGAATCGCCTTTAAAGCACATGAAAAGCGGCAAAACGTTGACAATGATGCCCTTGGCCAAAAAGGGCGTATGCGTTTTTTCCTGAATATATTCAGGAAAAAACGCATACGCCCTTTTTGGCCAACCAAGCAACCTGGAAAGGCAATTCAGCGCTACAAAGAAGTCTCACTTCCCATCGGTCAAAAGGGCCATGCTGAAAAATGTGTCAAAACCAGAAATGCAGGACAGGCCATGGAGAAATGAGAGCCTTGCTACACTGATGGGCGGGATGTAAATTGCCAACAGCCACTCTGGAGAAGTGTACGGTGTGTCCTGAAACATCTGAAAAACACAGCTTAGAGAGCATAGGGCACTTCCACTCATGGGGGTATAAATTGGGAAAATTAAAAATCAGCAAGACACAAGCACCCCAAAGTTGAGGGCTGCTCTGTTGACAAGGACCTCCACTTCATTCCACCTTCAATATCCCAGGAAAGAGAAAAATGGATAAAGAAGTTGTGGTCCTTATGTACAATGGAATATCACTCAGCCATGAAATCAATGTCATAAGGTTAGTAGCAGCATGATGAGTGGATTTAGGTACGACGATTCTAAGTGAAATAAGTCACACAGAAAAGGACACTTCTCATGAGGTATCACTGATAGAGGGAATGTAAAAACCGTTACACTTGAACTGAATTACAAAACAGAACAGAGTCACACATGCAGAAAACAGACTATGGCTGCTTAACGGGAAAGGTGAGGTGGGGTGATGCATAAAACAAGGGTATCAAATTAGCTCAGATACCGTTCCATAAACCCAATATGTAATAGACAATACCTACTCCGTGCTCAGAGAACTGGACTCAACACGCCCTATTCACCGCACAAGAATATATCTGACTAGTAATAATCTTAAAACCTATGTATTGATATCTCTCTGTTAGTGTGTCAAGTGGGTGTAAAGCGGCATAAACACAGCCGTGAAAAGCAGCTAAACCCCATTATGAAAATAAATTACTTTGAAAAACCCATGAAACAACGACAGTGAAAGAGATAGAAATTCTTACACAATGAGTTCAGGGGCTGTGATGCAACCTGGATTGACCATATCTAGACCCACAGCTGGATGAGACATAAGGGTGGACACTCTAGGGGCTGAGAGGTTTGGTGAGGTTGGGTGAGCAAACGCAGACCCTTTAAAGTAATACTGCGTGGTACCCATCGCATGGGTCCCAAATCTCCAGGTTCAAGGGCATCTTCCTACATCAAAAACATGCATGAGAAACCCAGAAGATGGTACACCGTGTGATGGGGAAAGGTTTCTAAAACGCACCTCATTTCTCATCTCCTTGTGCCCAGGTTTGCCTTTCCAGCCGCTTTACTAGCAATCTCCCTACTTGGAGCATCAGCACCTTTATCCTCCTGTTCCGTACAGGTTGCAATTTGTCCTGAGGATGAACGGGAAGACGGGGAACCAACGAGAGACTAGCTCTTGGTGTCGGGACAGGCACAGGTCACTCTATTTTCCCATCAGGAAGAAGAATTAACCACAGGCTCAGCCTGCCCCCCGGAACCAGAACAGGGCCTGAAGCCATCCTGCGCTTTTGCGGCCAGATCCCAAAAAAGCGAGTTGTAAAATGGAGGTTCAGGGCACTGCAATTCACAAACCTGCAGAGTTATAAATGATAACTCTCGTCCACAAATATATTGAGGGAAGGCAAAGAAGAGGATTTGAATTCAAGACAGAATTGCACGAAACAGATTTCAGGAGGTAGATACGAATCGCCTTTAAAGCACATGAAAAGCGGCAAAATGTTGACAATGATGCCCTTGGCCAAAAAGGGCGTATGCGTTTTTTCCTGAATATATTCAGGAAAAAACGCATACGCCCTTTTTGGCCAACCAAGCAACCTGGAAAAGCAAGTCAGCGCTACAGAGAAGTCTCGCTTCCCATCGGTCAAAAGGGCCATGCTGAAAAAAGTGTCAAAACCAGAAATGCAGGACAGGCCATGGAGAAATGGGAGCCTTGCTACACTGATGGGCGGGATGTAAATTGCCAACAGCCACTCTAGAGAAGTGTACGGTGTGTCCTGAAACATCTGAAAAACACAGCTTAGAGAGCATAGGGCACTTCCACTCATGGGGGTATAAATTGGGAAAATTAAAAATCAGCAAGACACAAGCACCCCAAAGTTGAGGGCTGCTCTGTTGACAAGGACCTCCACTTCATTCCACCTTAAATATCCCAGGAAAGAGAAAAATGGATAAAGAAGTTGTGGTCCTTATGTACAATGGAATATCACTCAGCCATGAAATCAATTTCATAGGGTTAGTAGCAGCATGATGAGTGGATTTAGGTACGACGATTCTAAGTGAAATAAGTCACACAGAAAAGGACACTTCTCATAAGGTATCACTGATAGAGGGAATGTAAAAACCGTTACACTTGAACTGAATTACAAAACAGAACAGAGTCACACATGCAGAAAACAGACAATGGCTGCTTAACGGGAAAGGTGAGGTGGGGTGATACATAAACCAAGGGTATCAAATTAGCTCAGATACCGTTCCATAAACCCAATATGTAGTAGACAAGACCTACTCCTTGCTCAGAGAACTGGACTCAACACGCCCTATTCACCGCACAAGAATATATCTGACTAGTAATAATCTTAAAACCTATGTATTGATATCTCTCTGTTAGTGTGTCAAGTGGGTGTAAAGCGGCATAAACACAGCCGTGAAAAGCAGCTAAACCCCATTATGAAAATAAATTACTTTGAAAAACCCATGAAACAACGACAGTGAAAGAGATGGAAATTCTTACACAATGAGTTCAGGGGCTGTGATGCAACCTGGATTGACCATATCTAGACCCACAGCTGGATGAGACATAAGGGTGGACACTCTTGGGGCTGAGAGGTTTGGTGAGGTTGGGTGAGCAAACGCAGACCCTTTAAAGTAATACTGCGTGGTACCCATCGCATGGGTCCCAAATCACCAGGTTCAAGGGCATCTTCCTACATCGAAAACATGCATGAGAAACCCAGAAGATGGTACACCGTGTGATGGGGAAAGGTTTCTAAAACGCACCTCATTTCTCATCTCCTTGTGCCCGGGTTCGCCATTCCAGCCGCTTTACTAGCAATCTCCCTACTTGGAGCATCAGCACCTTTAACCTCCTGTTCCGTACAGGTTGCAATTTGTCCTGAGGATGAACGGGAAGACGGGGAACCAACGAGAGACTAGCTCTTGGTGTCGGGACAGGCACAGGTCACTCTATTTTCCCATCAGGAAGAAGAATTAACCACAGGCTCACCCTGCCCCCCGGAACCAGAACAGGGCCTGAAGCCATCCTGTGCTTTTGCGGCCAGCTCCCAAAAAAGTGAGTTGTAAAATGGAGGTTCAGGGCACTGCAATTCACAAACCTGCAGAGTTATAAATGATAACTCTCGTCCACAAATATATTGAGGGAAGGCAAAGAAGAGGATTTGAAATCAAGACAGAATTGCACGAAACAGATTTCAGGAGGTAGATTCGAATCGCCTTTAAAGCACATGAAAAGCGGCAAAATGTTGACAATGATGCCCTTGGCCAAAAAGGGCGTATGCGTTTTTTCCTGAATATATTCAGGAAAAAACGCATACGCCCTTTTTGGCCAACCAAGCAACCTGGAAAGGCAAATCAGCGCCACAAAGATGTCTCACTTCCCATCGGTCAAAAGGGCCATGCTGAAAAATGTGTCAAAACCAGAAATGCAGGACAGGCCATGGAGAAATGAGAGCCTTGCTACACTGATGGGCGGGATGTAAATTGCCAACAGCCACTCTGGAGAAGTGTACGGTGTGTCCTGAAACATCTGAAAAACACAGCTTAGAGAGCATAGGGCACTTCCACTCATGGGGGTATAAATTGGGAAAATTAAAAATCAGCAAGACACAAGCACCCCAAAGTTTAGGGCTGCTCTGTTGACGAGGACCTCCACTTCATTCCACCTTAAATATCCAAGGAAAGAGAAAAATGGATAAAGAAGTTGTGGTCCTTATGTACAATGGAATATCATTCAGCCATGAAATAAATGTCATAAGGTTAGTAGCAGCATGATGAGTTGATTTAGGTACGACGATTCTAAGTGAAATAAGTCACACAGAAAAGGACACTTCTCATAAGGTATCACTTTTAGAGGGAATGTAAAAACCGTTACACTTGAACTGAATTACAAAACAGAACAGAGTCACACATGCAGAAAACAGACTATGGCTGCTTAACGGGAAAGGTGAGGTGGGGTGATACATAAAACAAGGGTATCAAATTAGCTCAGATACCGTTCCATAAACCCAATATGTAGTAGACAAGACCTACTCCTTGCTCAGAGAGCTGGACTCAACACGCCCTATTCACCGCACAAGAATATATCTGACTAGTAATAATCTTAAAACCTATGTATTGATATCTCTCTGTTAGTGTGTCAAGTGGGTGTAAAGTGGCATAAACACAGCCGTGAAAAGCAGCTAAACCCCATTATGAAAATAAATTACTTTGAAAAACCCATGAAACAACGACAGTGAAAGAGATAGAAATTCTTACACAATGAGTTCAGGGGCTGTGATGCAACCTGGATTGACCATATCTAGACCCACAGCTGGATGAGACATAAGGGTGGACACTCTTGGGGCTGAGAGGTTTGGTGAGGTTGGGTGAGCAAACGCAGACCCTTTAAAGTAATACTGCGTGGTACCCATCGCATGGGTCCCAAATCTCCAGGTTCAAGGGCATCTTCCTACATCAAAAACATGCATGAGAAACCCAGAAGATGGTACACCGTGTGATGGGGAAAGGTTTCTAAAACGCACCTCATTTCTCATCTCCTTGTGCCCGGGTTCGCCATTCCAGCCGCTTTACTAGCAATCTCCCTACTTGGAGCATCAGCACCTTTAACCTCCTGTTCCGTACAGGTTGCAATTTGTCCTGAGGATGAACGGGAAGACGGGGAACCAACGAGAGACTAGCTCTTGGTGTCGGGACAGGCACAGGTCACTCTATTTTCCCATCAGGAAGAAGAATTAACCACAGGCTCAGCCTGCCCCCCGGAACCAGAACAGGGCCTGAAGCCATCCTGCGCTTTTGCGGCCAGCTCCCAAAAAAGCGAGTTGTAAAATGGAGGTTCAGGGCACTGCAATTCACAAACCTGCAGAGTTATAAATGATAACTCTCGTCCACAAATATATTGAGGGAAGGCAAAGAAGAGGATTTGAAATCAAGGCAGAATTGCACGAAACAGATTTCAGGAGGTAGATACGAATCGCCTTTAAAGCACATGAAAAGCGGCAAAACGTTGACAATGATGCCCTTGGCCAAAAAGGGCGTATGCGTTTTTTCCTGAATATATTCAGGAAAAAACGCATACGCCCTTTTTGGCCAACCAAGCAACCTGGAAAGGCAATTCAGCGCTACAAAGAAGTCTCACTTCCCATCGGTCAAAAGGGCCATGCTGAAAAATGTGTCAAAACCAGAAATGCAGGACAGGCCATGGAGAAATGAGAGCCTTGCTACACTGATGGGCGGGATGTAAATTGCCAACAGCCACTCTGGAGAAGTGTACGGTGTGTCCTGAAACATCTGAAAAACACAGCTTAGAGAGCATAGGGCACTTCCACTCATGGGGGTATAAATTGGGAAAATTAAAAATCAGCAAGACACAAGCACCCCAAAGTTGAGGGCTGCTCTGTTGACAAGGACCTCCACTTCATTCCACCTTAAATATCCCAGGAAAGAGAAAAATGGATAAAGAAGTTGTGGTCCTTATGTACAATGGAATATCACTCAGCCATGAAATCAATGTCATAAGGTTAGTAGCAGCATGATGAGTGGATTTAGGTACGACGATTCTAAGTGAAATAAGTCACACAGAAAAGGACACTTCTCATGAGGTATCACTGATAGAGGGAATGTAAAAACCGTTACACTTGAACTGAATTACAAAACAGAACAGAGTCACACATGCAGAAAACAGACAATGGCTGCTTAACGGGAAAGGTGAGGTGGGGTGATGCATAAAACAAGGGTATCAAATTAGCTCAGATACTGTTCCATAAACCCAATATGTAATAGACAAGACCTACTCCTTGCTCAGAGAACTGGACTCAACACACCCTATTCACCGCACAAGAATATATCTGACTAGTAATAATCTTAAAACCTATGTATTGATATCTCTCTGTTAGTGTGTCAAGTGGGTGTAAAGCGGCATAAACACAGCAGTGAAAAGCAGCTAAACCCCATTATGAAAATAAATTACTTTGAAAAACCCATGAAACAACGACAGTGAAAGAGAGAAATTCTTACACAATGCGTTCAGGGGCTGTGATGCAACCTGGATTGACCATATCTAGACCCACAGCTGGATGAGACATAAGGGTGGACACTCTTGGGGCTGAGAGGTTTGGTGAGGTTGGGTGAGCAAACGCAGACCCTTTAAAGTAATACTTCGTGGTACCCGTCGCATGGGTCCCAAATCTCCAGCTTCAAGGGCATCTTCCTACATCGAAAACATGCATGAGAAACCCAGAAGATGGTACACCGTGTGATGGGGAAAGGTTTCTAAAACGCACCTCATTTCTCATCTCCTTGTGCCCGGGTTCGCCTTTCCAGCCGCTTTACTAGCAATCTCCCTACTTGGAGCATCAGCACCTTTTACCTTCTGTTCCGTACAGGTTGCAATTTGTCCTGAGGATGAACGGGAAGACGGGGAACCAACGAGAGACTAGCTCTTGGTGTCGGGACAGGCACAGGTCACTCTATTTTCCCATCAGGAAGAAGAATTAACCACAGGCTCAGCCTGCCCCCCGGAACCAGAACAGGGACTGAAGCCATCTGGCGCTTTTGCGGCCAGCTCCCAAAAAAGCGAGTTGTAAAATGGAGGTTCAGGGCACTGCAATTCACAAACCTGCAGAGTTATAAATGATAACTCTCGTCCACAAATATATTGAGGGAAGGCAAAGAAGAGGATTTGAAATCAAGGCAGAATTGCACGAAACAGATTTCAGGAGGTAGATACGAATCGCCTTTAAAGCACATGAAAAGCGGCAAAACGTTGACAATGATGCCCTTGGCCAAAAAGGGCGTATGCCTTTTTTCCTGAATATATTCAGGAAAAAACGCATACGCCCTTTTTGGACAACCAAGCAACCTGGAAAGGCAAATCAGTGCTACAGAGAAGTCTCGCTTCCCATCGGTCAAGAGGGCCATGCTGAAAAAAGTGTCAAAACCAGAAATGCAGGACAGGCCATGGAGAAATGGGAGCCTTGCTACACTGATGGGCGGGATGTAAATTGCCAACAGCCACTCTGGAGAAGTGTACGGTGTGTCCTGAAACATCTGAAAAACACAGCTTAGAGAGCATAGGGCACTTCCACTCATGGGGGTATAAATTGGGAAAATTAAAAATCAGCAAGACACAAGCACCCCAAAGTTGAGGGCTGCTCTGTTGACAAGGACCTCCACTTCATTCCACCTTAAATATCCCAGGAAAGAGAAAAATGGATAAAGAAGTTGTGGTCCTTATGTACAATGGAATATCACTCAGCCATGAAATCAATGTCATAAGGTTAGTAGCAGCATGATGAGTGGATTTAGGTACGACGATTCTAAGTGAAATAAGTCACACAGAAAAGGACACTTCTCATAAGGTATCACTGATAGAGGGAATGTAAAAACCGTTACACTTGAACTGAATTACAAAACAGAACAGAGTCACACATGCAGAAAACACACTATGGCTGCTTAACGGGAAAGGTGAGGTGGGGTGATACATAAAACAAGGGTATCAAATTAGCTCAGATACCGTTCCATAAACCCAATATGTAATAGACAAGACCTACTCCTTGCTCAGAGAACTGGACTCAACACTCCCTATTCACCGCACAAGAATATATCTGACTAGTAATAATCTTAAAACCTATGTATTGATATCTCTCTGTTAGTGTGTCAAGTGGGTGTAAAGCGGCATAAACACAGCCGTGAAAAGCAGCTAAACCCCATTATGAAAATAAATTACTTTGAAAAACCCATGAAACAACGACAGTGAAAGAGAGAGAAATTCTTACACAATGCGTTCAGGGGCTGTGATGCAACCTGGATTGACCATATCTAGACCCACAGCTGGATGAGACATAAGGGTGGACACTCTTGGGGCTGAGAGGTTTGGTGAGGTTGGGTGAGCAAACGCAGACCCTTTAAAGTAATACTGCGTGGTACCCATCGCATGGGTCCCAAATCTCCAGCTTCAAGGGCATCTTCCTACATCGAAAACATGCATGAGAAACCCAGAAGATAGTACACCGTGTGATGGAGAAAGGTTTCTAAAACGCACCTCATTTCTCATCTCCTTGTGCCCGGGTTCGCCATTCCAGCCGCTTTACTAGCAATCTCCCTACTTGGAGCATCAGCACCTTTAACCTCCTGTTCCGTACAGGTTGCAATTTGTCCTGAGGATGAACGGGAAGACGGGGAACCAACGAGATACTAGCTCTTGGTGTTGGGACAGGCACAGGTCACTCTATTTTCCCATCAGGAAGAAGAATTAACCACAGGTTCAGCCTGCCCCCCGGAACCAGAACAGGGCCTGAAGCCATCCTGCGCTTTTGCGGCCAGCTCCCAAAAAAGCGAGTTGTAAAATGGAGGTTCAGGGCACTGCAATTCACAAACCTGCAGAGTTATAAATGATAACTCTCGTCCACAAATATATTGAGGGAAGGCAAAGAAGAGGATTTTAAATCAAGGCAGAATTGCAGGAAACAGATTTCAGGAGGTAGATTCGAATCGCCTTTAAAGCACATGAAAAGCGGCAAAACGTTGACAATGATGCCCTTGGCCAAAAAGGGCGTATGCGTTTTTTCCTGAATATATTCAGGAAAAAACGCATACGCCCTTTTTGGCCAACCAAGCAACCTGGAAAGGCAAATCAGCGCTACAGAGAAGTCTCGCTTCCCATCGGTCAAAAGGGCCATGCTGAAAAAAGTGTCAAAACCAGAAATGCAAGACAGGCCATGGAGAAATGGGAGCCTTGCTACACTGATGGGCGGGATGTAAATTGCCAACAGCCACTCTGGAGAAGTGTACGGTGTGTCCTGAAATATCTGAAAAACACAGCTTAGAGAGCATAGGGCACTTCCACTCATGGGGGTATAAATTGGGAAAATTAAAAATCAGCAAGACACAAGCACCCCAAAGTTGAGGGCTGCTCTGTTGACAAGGGCCTCCACTTCATTCCACCTTAAATATCCCAGGAAAGAGAAAAATGGATAAAGAAGTTGTGGTCCTTATGTACAATGGAATATCACTCAGCCATGAAATCAATTTCATAAGGTTAGTAGCAGCATGATGAGTGGATTTAGGTACGACGATTCTAAGTGAAATAAGTCACACAGAAAAGGACACTTCTCATAAGGTATCACTGATAGAGGGAATGTAAAAACCGTTACACTTGAACTGAATTACAAAACAGAACAGAGTCACACATGCAGAAAACACACTATGGCTGCTTAACGGGAAAGGTGAGGTGGGGTGATACATAAAACAAGGGTATCAAATTAGCTCAGATACCGTTCCATAAACCCAATATGTAGTAGACAAGACCTACTCCTTGCTCAGAGAACTGGACTCAACACGCCCTATTCACCGCACAAGAATATATCTGACTAGTAATAATCTTAAAACCTATGTATTGATATCTCTCTGTTAGTGTGTCAAGTGGGTGTAAAGCGGCATAAACACAGCAGTGAAAAGCAGCTAAACCCCATTATGAAAATAAATTACTTTGAAAAACCCATGAAACAACGACAGTGAAAGAGATAGAAATTCTTACACAATGAGTTCAGGGGCTGTGATGCAACCTGGATTGACCATATCTAGACCCACAGCTGGATGAGACATAAGGGTGGACACTCTAGGGGCTGAGAGGTTTGGTGAGGTTGGGTGAGCAAACGCAGACCCTTTAAAGTAATACTGCGTGGTACCCATCGCATGGGTCCCAAATCTCCAGGTTCAAGGGCATCTTCCTACATCGAAAACATGCATGAGAAACCCAGAAGATGGTACACCGTGTGATGGGGAAAGGTTTCTAAAACGCACCTCATTTCTCATCTCCTTGTGCCCGGGTTCGCCTTTCCAGCCGCTTTACTAGCAATCTCCCTACTTGGAGCATCAGCACCTTTAACCTCCTGTTCCGTACAGGTTGCAATTTGTCCTGAGGATGAACGGGAAGACGGGGAGCCAACGAGAGACTAGCTCTTGGTGTTGGGACAGGCACAGGTCACTCTATTTTCCCGTCAGGAAGAAGAATTAACCACAGGCTCAGCCTGCCCCCCGGAACCAGAACAGGGCCTGAAGCCATCCTGCGCTTTTGCGGCCAGCTCCCAAAAAAGCGAGTTGTAAAATGGAGGTTCAGGGCACTGCAATTCACAAACCTGCAGAGTTATAAATGATAACTCTCGTCCACAAATATATTGAGGGAAGGCAAAGAAGAGGATTTGAAATCAAGGCAGAATTGCACGAAACAGATTTCAGGAGGTAGATACGAATCGCCTTTAAAGCACATGAAAAGCGGCAAAACGTTGACAATGATGCCCTTGGCCAAAAAGGGCGTATGCGTTTTTTCCTGAATATATTCAGGAAAAAACGCATACGCCCTTTTTGGCCAACCAAGCAACCTGGAAAAGCAAGTCAGCGCTACAGAGAAGTCTCGCTTCCCATCGGTCAAAAGGGCCATGCTGAAAAAAGTGTCAAAACCAGAAATGCAGGACAGGCCATGGAGAAATGGGAGCCTTGCTACACTGATGGGCGGGATGTAAATTGCCAACAGCCACTCTAGAGAAGTGTACGGTGTGTCCTGAAATATCTGAAAAACACAGCTCAGAGAGCATAGGGCACTTCCACTCATGGGGGTATAAATTGGGAAAATTAAAAATCAGCAAGACACAAGCACCCCAAAGTTGAGGGCTGCTCTGTTGACAAGGACCTCCACTTCATTCCACCTTAAATATCCCAGGAAAGAGAAAAATGGATAAAGAAGTTGTGGTCCTTATGTACAATGGAATATCACTCAGCCACGAAATCAATGTCATAAGGTTAGTAGCAGCATGATGAGTGGATTTAGGTACGACGATTCTAAGTGAAATAAGTCACACAGAAAAGGACACTTCTCATAAGGTATCACTGATAGAGGGAATGTAAAAACCGTTACACTTGAACTGAATTACAAAACAGAACAGAGTCACACATGCAGAAAACACACTATGGCTGCTTAACGGGAAAGGTGAGGTGGGGTGATACATAAAACAAGGGTATCAAATTAGCTCAGATACCGTTCCATAAACCCAATATGTAGTAGACAAGACCTACTCCTTGCTCAGAGAACTGGACTCAACACGCCCTATTCACCGCACAAGAATATATCTGACTAGTAATAATCTTAAAACCTATGTATTGATATCTCTCTGTTAGTGTGTCAAGTGGGTGTAAAGCGGCATAAACACAGCAGTGAAAAGCAGCTAAACCCCATTATGAAAATAAATTACTTTGAAAAACCCATGAAACAACGACAGTGAAAGAGAGAGAAATTCGTACACAATGCGTTCAGGGGCTGTGATGCTACCTGGATTGACCATATCTAGACCCACAGCTGGATGAGACATAAGGGTGGACACTCTTGGGGCTGAGAGGTTTGGTGAGGTTGGGTGAGCAAACGCAGACCCTTTAAAGTAATACTGCATGGTACCCATCACATGGGTCCCAAATCTCCAGGTTCAAGGGCATCTTCCTACATCGAAAACATGCATGAGAAACCCAGAAGATGGTACACCATGTGATGGGGAAAGGTTTCTAAAACGCACCTCATTTCTCATCTCCTTGTGCCCGGGTTCGCCATTCCAGCCGCTTTACTAGCAATCTCCCTACTTGGAGCATCAGCACCTTTAACCTCCTGTTCCGTACAGGTTGCAATTTGTCCTGAGGATGAACGGGAAGACGGGGAACCAACGAGAGACTAGCTCTTGGTGTTGGGACAGGCACAGGTCACTCTATTTTCCCATCAGGAAGAAGAATTAACCACAGGCTCAGCCTGCCCCCCGGAACCAGAACAGGGCCTGAAGCCATCCTGCGCTTTTGCGGCCAGCTCCCAAAAAAGCGAGTTGTAAAATGGAGGTTCAGGGCACTGCAATTCACAAACCTGCAGAGTTATAAATGATAACTCTCGTCCACAAATATATTGAGGGAAGGCAAAGAAGAGGATTTGAAATCAAGGCAGAATTGCACGAAACAGATTTCAGGAGGTAGATACGAATCGCCTTTAAAGCACATGAAAAGCGGCAAAACGTTGACAATGATGCCCTTGGCCAAAAAGGGCGTATGCGTTTTTTCCTGAATATATTCAGGAAAAAACGCATACGCCCTTTTTGGCCAACCAAGCAACCTGGAAAGGCAAATCAGCGCTACAGAGAAGTCTCGCTTCCCATCGGTCAAAAGGGCCATGCTGAAAAAAGTGTCAAAACCAGAAATGCAGGACAGGCCATGGAGAAATGGGAGCCTTGCTACACTGATGGGCGGGATGTAAATTGCCAACAGCCACTCTGGAGAAGTGTACGGTGTGTCCTGAAACATCTGAAAAACACAGCTTAGAGAGCATAGGGCACTTCCACTCATGGGGGTATAAATTGGGAAAATTATCAATCAGCAAGACACAAGCACCCCAAAGTTGAGGGCTGCTCTGTTGACAAGGACCTCCACTTCATTCCACCTTCAATATCCCAGGAAAGAGAAAAATGGATAAAGAAGTTGTGGTCCTTATGTACAATGGAATATCACTCAGCCATGAAATCAATGTCATAAGGTTAGTAGCAGCATGATGAGTGGATTTAGGTACGACGATTCTAAGTGAAATAAGTCACACAGAAAAGGACACTTCTCATAAGGTATCACTGATAGAGGGAATGTAAACACCGTTACACTTGAACTGAATTACAAAACAGAACAGAGTCACACATGCAGAAAACAGACTATGGCTGCTTAACGGGAAAGGTGAGGTGGGGTGATGCATAAAACAAGGGTATCAAATTAGCTCAGATACCGTTCCATAAACCCAATATGTAATAGACAATACCTACTCCGTGCTCAGAGAACTGGACTCAACACGCCCTATTCACCGCACAAGAATATATCTGACTAGTAATAATCTTTAAACCTATGTATTGATATCTCTCTGTTAGTGTGTCAAGTGGGTGTAAAGCGGCATAAACACAGCAGTGAAAAGCAGCTAAACCCCATTATGAAAAAAAATTACTTTGAAAAACCCATGAAACAACGACAGTGAAAGAGAGAGAAATTCTTACACAATGCGTTCAGGGGCTGTGATGCAACCTGGATTGACCATATCTAGACCCACAGCTGGATGAGACATAAGGGTGGACACTCTTGGGGCTGAGAGGTTTGGTGAGGTTGGGTGAGCAAATGCAGACCCTTTAAAGTAATACTGCGTGGTACCCATCACATGGGTCCCAAATCTCCAGCTTCAAGGGCATCTTCCTACATCGAAAACATGCATGAGAAACCCAGAAGATAGTACACCGTGTGATGGGGAAAGGTTTCTAAAACGCACCTCATTTCTCATCTCCTTGTGCCCGGGTTCGCCATTCCAGCCGCTTTACTAGCAATCTCCCTACTTGGAGCATCAGCACCTTTAACCTCCTGTTCCGTACAGGTTGCAATTTGTCCTGAGGATGAACGGGAAGACGGGGAACCAACGAGAGACTAGCTCTTGGTGTCGGGACAGGCACAGGTCACTCTATTTTCCCATCAGGAAGAAGAATTAACCACAGGCTCAGCCTGCCCCCCGGAACCAGAACAGGGCCTGAAGCCATCCTGCACTTTTGCGGCCAGCTCCCAAAAAAGCGAGTTGTAAAATGGAGGTTCAGGGCACTGCAATTCACAAACCTGCAGAGTTATAAATGATAACTCTCGTCCACAAATATATTGAGGGAAGGCAAAGAAGAGGATTTGAAATCAAGGCAGAATTGCACGAAACAGATTTCAGGAGGTAGATACGAATCGCCTTTAAAGCACATGAAAAGCGGCAAAATGTTGACAATGATGCCCTTGGCCAAAAAGGGCGTATGCGTTTTTTCCTGAATATATTCAGGAAAAAACGCATACGCCCTTTTTGGCCAACCAAGCAACCTGGAAAGGCAAATCAGCGCTACAAAGAAGTCTCACTTCCCATCGGTCAAAAGGGCCATGCTGAAAAATGTGTCAAAACCAGAAATGCAGGACAGGCCATGGAGAAATGAGAGCCTTGCTACACTGATGGGCGGGATGTAAATTGCCAACAGCCACTCTGGAGAAGTGTACGGTGTGTCCTGAAACATCTGAAAAACACAGCTTAGAGAGCATAGGGCACTTCCACTCATGGGGGTATAAATTGGGAAAATTAAAAATCAGCAAGACACAAGCACCCCAAAGTTGAGGGCTGCTCTGTTGACAAGGACCTCCACTTCATTCCACCTTAAATATCCCAGGAAAGAGAAAAATGGATAAAGAAGTTGTGGTCCTTATGTACAATGGAATATCACTCAGCCATGAAATCAATGTCATAAGGTTAGTAGCAGCATGATGAGTGGATTTAGGTACGACGATTCTAAGTGAAATGAGTCACACAGAAAAGGACACTTCTCATAAGGTATCACTTTTAGAGGGAATGTAAAAACCGTTACACTTGAACTGAATTACAAAACAGAACAGAGTCACACATGCAGAAAACAGACTATGGCTGCTTAACGGGAAAGGTGAGGTGGGGTGATACATAAAACAAGGGTATCAAATTAGCTCAGATACCGTTCCATAAACCCAATATGTAGTAGACAAGACCTACTCCTTGCTCAGAGAACTGGACTCAACACGCCCTATTCACCGCACAAGAATATATCTGACTAGTAATAATCTTAAAACCTATGTATTGATATCTCTCTGTTAGTGTGTCAAGTGGGTGTAAAGCGGCATAAACACAGCCGTGAAAAGCAGCTAAACCCCATTATGAAAATAAATTACTTTGAAAAACCCATGAAACAACGACAGTGAAAGAGATAGAAATTCTTACACAATGAGTTCAGGGGCTGTGATGCAACCTGGATTGACCATATCTAGACCCACAGCTGGATGAGACATAAGGGTGGACACTCTTGGGGCTGAGAGGTTTGGTGAGGTTGGGTGAGCAAATGCAGACCCTTTAAAGTAATACTGCGTGGTACCCATCGCATGGGTCCCAAATCACCAGGTTCAAGGGCATCTTCCTACATCGAAAACATGCATGAGAAACCCAGAAGATGGTACACCGTGTGATGGGGAAAGGTTTCTAAAACGCACCTCATTTCTCATCTCCTTGTGCCCGGGTTCGCCATTCCAGCCGCTTTACTAGCAATCTCCCTACTTGGAGCATCAGCACCTTTAACCTCCTGTTCCGTACAGGTTGCAATTTGTCCTGAGGATGAACGGGAAGACGGGGAACCAACGAGAGACTAGCTCTTGGTGTCGGGACAGGCACAGGTCACTCTATTTTCCCATCAGGAAGAAGAATTAACCACAGGCTCACCCTGCCCCCCGGAACCAGAACAGGGCCTGAAGCCATCCTGTGCTTTTGCGGCCAGCTCCCAAAAAAGTGAGTTGTAAAATGGAGGTTCAGGGCACTGCAATTCACAAACCTGCAGAGTTATAAATGATAACTCTCGTCCACAAATATATTGAGGGAAGGCAAAGAAGAGGATTTGAAATCAAGACAGAATTGCACGAAACAGATTTCAGGAGGTAGATTCGAATCGCCTTTAAAGCACATGAAAAGCGGCAAAATGTTGACAATGATGCCCTTGGCCAAAAAGGGCGTATGCGTTTTTTCCTGAATATATTCAGGAAAAAACGCATACGCCCTTTTTGGCCAACCAAGCAACCTGGAAAGGCAAATCAGCGCCACAAAGATGTCTCACTTCCCATCGGTCAAAAGGGCCATGCTGAAAAATGTGTCAAAACCAGAAATGCAGGACAGGCCATGGAGAAATGAGAGCCTTGCTACACTGATGGGCGGGATGTAAATTGCCAACAGCCACTCTGGAGAAGTGTACGGTGTGTCCTGAAACATCTGAAAAACACAGCTTAGAGAGCATAGGGCACTTCCACTCATGGGGGTATAAATTGGGAAAATTAAAAATCAGCAAGACACAAGCACCCCAAAGTTTAGGGCTGCTCTGTTGACGAGGACCTCCACTTCATTCCACCTTAAATATCCAAGGAAAGAGAAAAATGGATAAAGAAGTTGTGGTCCTTATGTACAATGGAATATCATTCAGCCATGAAATAAATGTCATAAGGTTAGTAGCAGCATGATGAGTTGATTTAGGTACGACGATTCTAAGTGAAATAAGTCACACAGAAAAGGACACTTCTCATAAGGTATCACTTTTAGAGGGAATGTAAAAACCGTTACACTTGAACTGAATTACAAAACAGAACAGAGTCACACATGCAGAAAACAGACTATGGCTGCTTAACGGGAAAGGTGAGGTGGGGTGATACATAAAACAAGGGTATCAAATTAGCTCAGATACCGTTCCATAAACCCAATATGTAGTAGACAAGACCTACTCCTTGCTCAGAGAACTGGACTCAACACGCCCTATTCACCGCACAAGAATATATCTGACTAGTAATAATCTTAAAACCTATGTATTGATATCTCTCTGTTAGTGTGTCAAGTGGGTGTAAAGCGGCATAAACACAGCCGTGAAAAGCAGCTAAACCCCATTATGAAAATAAATTACTTTGAAAAACCCATGAAACAACGACAGTGAAAGAGATAGAAATTCTTACACAATGAGTTCAGGGGCTGTGATGCAACCTGGATTGACCATATCTAGACCCACAGCTGGATGAGACATAAGGGTGGACACTCTAGGGGCTGAGAGGTTTGGTGAGGTTGGGTGAGCAAACGCAGACCCTTTAAAGTAATACTGCGTGGTACCCATCGCATGGGTCCCAAATCTCCAGGTTCAAGGGCATCTTCCTACATCAAAAACATGCATGAGAAACCCAGAAGATGGTACACCGTGTGATGGGGAAAGGTTTCTAAAACGCACCTCATTTCTCATCTCCTTGTGCCCAGGTTTGCCTTTCCAGCCGCTTTACTAGCAATCTCCCTACTTGGAGCATCAGCACCTTTATCCTCCTGTTCCGTACAGGTTGCAATTTGTCCTGAGGATGAACGGGAAGACGGGGAACCAACGAGAGACTAGCTCTTGGTGTCGGGACAGGCACAGGTCACTCTATTTTCCCATCAGGAAGAAGAATTAACCACAGGCTCAGCCTGCCCCCCGGAACCAGAACAGGGCCTGAAGCCATCCTGCGCTTTTGCGGCCAGATCCCAAAAAAGCGAGTTGTAAAATGGAGGTTCAGGGCACTGCAATTCACAAACCTGCAGAGTTATAAATGATAACTCTCGTCCACAAATATATTGAGGGAAGGCAAAGAAGAGGATTTGAATTCAAGACAGAATTGCACGAAACAGATTTCAGGAGGTAGATACGAATCGCCTTTAAAGCACATGAAAAGCGGCAAAATGTTGACAATGATGCCCTTGGCCAAAAAGGGCGTATGCGTTTTTTCCTGAATATATTCAGGAAAAAACGCATACGCCCTTTTTGGCCAACCAAGCAACCTGGAAAAGCAAGTCAGCGCTACAGAGAAGTCTCGCTTCCCATCGGTCAAAAGGGCCATGCTGAAAAAAGTGTCAAAACCAGAAATGCAGGACAGGCCATGGAGAAATGGGAGCCTTGCTACACTGATGGGCGGGATGTAAATTGCCAACAGCCACTCTAGAGAAGTGTACGGTGTGTCCTGAAACATCTGAAAAACACAGCTTAGAGAGCATAGGGCACTTCCACTCATGGGGGTATAAATTGGGAAAATTAAAAATCAGCAAGACACAAGCACCCCAAAGTTGAGGGCTGCTCTGTTGACAAGGACCTCCACTTCATTCCACCTTAAATATCCCAGGAAAGAGAAAAATGGATAAAGAAGTTGTGGTCCTTATGTACAATGGAATATCACTCAGCCATGAAATCAATTTCATAGGGTTAGTAGCAGCATGATGAGTGGATTTAGGTACGACGATTCTAAGTGAAATAAGTCACACAGAAAAGGACACTTCTCATAAGGTATCACTGATAGAGGGAATGTAAAAACCGTTACACTTGAACTGAATTACAAAACAGAACAGAGTCACACATGCAGAAAACACACTATGGCTGCTTAACGGGAAAGGTGAGGTGGGGTGATACATAAAACAAGGGTATCAAATTAGCTCAGATACCGTTCCATAAACCCAATATGTAGTAGACAAGACCTACTCCTTGCTCAGAGAACTGGACTCAACACGCCCTATTCACCGCACAAGAATATATCTGACTAGTAATAATCTTAAAACCTATGTATTGATATCTCTCTGTTAGTGTGTCAAGTGGGTGTAAAGCGGCATAAACACAGCCGTGAAAAGCAGCTAAACCCCATTATGAAAATAAATTACTTTGAAAAACCCATGAAACAACGACAGTGAAAGAGATGGAAATTCTTACACAATGAGTTCAGGGGCTGTGATGCAACCTGGATTGACCATATCTAGACCCACAGCTGGATGAGACATAAGGGTGGACACTCTTGGGGCTGAGAGGTTTGGTGAGGTTGGGTGAGCAAACGCAGACCCTTTAAAGTAATACTGCGTGGTACCCATCGCATGGGTCCCAAATCTCCAGGTTCAAGGGCATCTTCCTACATCAAAAACATGCATGAGAAACCCAGAAGATGGTACACCGTGTGATGGGGAAAGGTTTCTAAAACGCACCTCATTTCTCATCTCCTTGTGCCCGGGTTCGCCATTCCAGCCGCTTTACTAGCAATCTCCCTACTTGGAGCATCAGCACCTTTAACCTCCTGTTCCGTACAGGTTGCAATTTGTCCTGAGGATGAACGGGAAGACGGGGAACCAACGAGAGACTAGCTCTTGGTGTTGGGACAGGCACAGGTCACTCTATTTTCCCATCAGGAAGAAGAATTAACCACAGGCTCAGCCTGCCCCCCGGAACCAGAACAGGGCCTGAAGCCATCCTGCGCTTTTGCGGCCAGCTCCCAAAAAAGCGAGTTGTAAAATGGAGGTTCAGGGCACTGCAATTCACAAACCTGCAGAGTTATAAATGATAACTCTCGTCCACAAATATACTGAGGGAAGGCAAAGAAGAGGATTTGAAATCAAGGCAGAATTGCACGAAACAGATTTCAGGAGGTAGATACGAATCGCCTTTAAAGCACATGAAAAGCGGCAAAACGTTGACAATGATGCCCTTGGCCAAAAAGGGCGTATGCGTTTTTTCCTGAATATATTCAGGAAAAAACGCATACGCCCTTTTTGGCCAACCAAGCAACCTGGAAAGGCAATTCAGCGCTACAAAGAAGTCTCACTTCCCATCGGTCAAAAGGGCCATGCTGAAAAATGTGTCAAAACCAGAAATGCAGGACAGGCCATGGAGAAATGAGAGCCTTGCTACACTGATGGACGGGATGTAAATTGCCAACAGCCACTCTGGAGAAGTGTACGGTGTGTCCTGAAACATCTGAAAAACACAGCTTAGAGAGCATAGGGCACTTCCACTCATGGGGGTATAAATTGGGAAAATTAAAAATCAGCAAGACACAAGCACCCCAAAGTTGAGGGCTGCTCTGTTGACAAGGACCTCCACTTCATTCCACCTTCAATATCCCAGGAAAGAGAAAAATGGATAAAGAAGTTGTGGTCCTTATGTACAATGGAATATCACTCAGCCATGAAATCAATGTCATAAGGTTAGTAGCAGCATGATGAGTGGATTTAGGTACGACGATTCTAAGTGAAATAAGTCACACAGAAAAGGACACTTCTCATGAGGTATCACTGATAGAGGGAATGTAAAAACCGTTACACTTGAACTGAATTACAAAACAGAACAGAGTCACACATGCAGAAAACAGACTATGGCTGCTTAACGGGAAAGGTGAGGTGGGGTGATGCATAAAACAAGGGTATCAAATTAGCTCAGATACCGTTCCATAAACCCAATATGTAATAGACAATACCTACTCCGTGCTCAGAGAACTGGACTCAACACGCCCTATTCACCGCACAAGAATATATCTGACTAGTAATAATCTTAAAACCTATGTATTGATATCTCTCTGTTAGTGTGTCAAGTGGGTGTAAAGCGGCATAAACACAGCCGTGAAAAGCAGCTAAACCCCATTATGAAAATAAATTACTTTGAAAAACCCATGAAACAACGACAGTGAAAGAGATAGAAATTCTTACACAATGAGTTCAGGGGCTGTGATGCAACCTGGATTGACCATATCTAGACCCACAGCTGGATGAGACATAAGGGTGGACACTCTAGGGGCTGAGAGGTTTGGTGAGGTTGGGTGAGCAAACGCAGACCCTTTAAAGTAATACTGCGTGGTACCCATCGCATGGGTCCCAAATCTCCAGGTTCAAGGGCATCTTCCTACATCAAAAACATGCATGAGAAACCCAGAAGATGGTACACCGTGTGATGGGGAAAGGTTTCTAAAACGCACCTCATTTCTCATCTCCTTGTGCCCAGGTTTGCCTTTCCAGCCGCTTTACCAGCAATCTCCCTACTTGGAGCATCAGCACCTTTATCCTCCTGTTCCGTACAGGTTGCAATTTGTCCTGAGGATGAACGGGAAGACGGGGAACCAACGAGAGACTAGCTCTTGGTGTCGGGACAGGCACAGGTCACTCTATTTTCCCATCAGGAAGAAGAATTAACCACAGGCTCAGCCTGCCCCCCGGAACCAGAACAGGGCCTGAAGCCATCCTGCGCTTTTGCGGCCAGATCCCAAAAAAGCGAGTTGTAAAATGGAGGTTCAGGGCACTGCAATTCACAAACCTGCAGAGTTATAAATGATAACTCTCGTCCACAAATATATTGAGGGAAGGCAAAGAAGAGGATTTGAATTCAAGACAGAATTGCACGAAACAGATTTCAGGAGGTAGATACGAATCGCCTTTAAAGCACATGAAAAGCGGCAAAATGTTGACAATGATGCCCTTGGCCAAAAAGGGCGTATGCGTTTTTTCCTGAATATATTCAGGAAAAAACGCATACGCCCTTTTTGGCCAACCAAGCAACCTGGAAAAGCAAGTCAGCGCTACAGAGAAGTCTCGCTTCCCATCGGTCAAAAGGGCCATGCTGAAAAAAGTGTCAAAACCAGAAATGCAGGACAGGCCATGGAGAAATGGGAGCCTTGCTACACTGATGGGCGGGATGTAAATTGCCAACAGCCACTCTAGAGAAGTGTACGGTGTGTCCTGAAACATCTGAAAAACACAGCTTAGAGAGCATAGGGCACTTCCACTCATGGGGGTATAAATTGGGAAAATTAAAAATCAGCAAGACACAAGCACCCCAAAGTTGAGGGCTGCTCTGTTGACAAGGACCTCCACTTCATTCCACCTTAAATATCCCAGGAAAGAGAAAAATGGATAAAGAAGTTGTGGTCCTTATGTACAATGGAATATCACTCAGCCATGAAATCAATTTCATAGGGTTAGTAGCAGCATGATGAGTGGATTTAGGTACGACGATTCTAAGTGAAATAAGTCACACAGAAAAGGACACTTCTCATAAGGTATCACTGATAGAGGGAATGTAAAAACCGTTACACTTGAACTGAATTACAAAACAGAACAGAGTCACACATGCAGAAAACACACTATGGCTGCTTAACGGGAAAGGTGAGGTGGGGTGATACATAAAACAAGGGTATCAAATTAGCTCAGATACCGTTCCATAAACCCAATATGTAGTAGACAAGACCTACTCCTTGCTCAGAGAACTGGACTCAACACGCCCTATTCACCGCACAAGAATATATCTGACTAGTAATAATCTTAAAACCTATGTATTGATATCTCTCTGTTAGTGTGTCAAGTGGGTGTAAAGCGGCATAAACACAGCAGTGAAAAGCAGCTAAACCCCATTATGAAAATAAATTACTTTGAAAAACCCATGAAACAACGACAGTGAAAGAGATAGAAATTCTTACACAATGAGTTCAGGGGCTGTGATGCAACCTGGATTGACCATATCTAGACCCACAGCTGGATGAGACATAAGGGTGGACACTCTAGGGGCTGAGAGGTTTGGTGAGGTTGGGTGAGCAAAAGGAAACCCTTTAAAGTAATACTGCGTGGTACCCATCGCATGGGTCCCAAATCTCCAGGTTCAAGGGCATCTTCCTACATCGAAAACATGCATGAGAAACCCAGAAGATGGTACACCGTGTGATGGGGAAAGGTTTCTAAAACGCACCTCATTTCTCATCTCCTTGTGCCCGGGTTCGCCTTTCCAGCCGCTTTACTAGCAATCTCCCTACTTGGAGCATCAGCACCTTTAACCTCCTGTTCCGTACAGGTTGCAATTTGTCCTGAGGATGAACGGGAAGACGGGGAGCCAACGAGAGACTAGCTCTTGGTGTTGGGACAGGCACAGGTCACTCTATTTTCCCGTCAGGAAGAAGAATTAACCACAGGCTCAGCCTGCCCCCCGGAACCAGAACAGGGCCTGAAGCCATCCTGCGCTTTTGCGGCCAGCTCCCAAAAAAGCGAGTTGTAAAATGGAGGTTCAGGGCACTGCAATTCACAAACCTGCAGAGTTATAAATGATAACTCTCGTCCACAAATATATTGAGGGAAGGCAAAGAAGAGGATTTGAAATCAAGGCAGAATTGCACGAAACAGATTTCAGGAGGTAGATACGAATCGCCTTTAAAGCACATGAAAAGCGGCAAAACGTTGACAATGATGCCCTTGGCCAAAAAGGGCGTATGCGTTTTTTCCTGAATATATTCAGGAAAAAACGCATACGCCCTTTTTGGCCAACCAAGCAACCTGGAAAAGCAAGTCAGCGCTACAGAGAAGTCTCGCTTCCCATCGGTCAAAAGGGCCATGCTGAAAAAAGTGTCAAAACCAGAAATGCAGGACAGGCCATGGAGAAATGGGAGCCTTGCTACACTGATGGGCGGGATGTAAATTGCCAACAGCCACTCTAGAGAAGTGTACGGTGTGTCCTGAAATATCTGAAAAACACAGCTTAGAGAGCATAGGGCACTTCCACTCATGGGGGTATAAATTGGGAAAATTAAAAATCAGCAAGACACAAGCACCCCAAAGTTGAGGGCTGCTCTGTTGACAAGGACCTCCACTTCATTCCACCTTAAATATCCCAGGAAAGAGAAAAATGGATAAAGAAGTTGTGGTCCTTATGTACAATGGAATATCACTCAGCCACGAAATCAATGTCATAAGGTTAGTAGCAGCATGATGAGTGGATTTAGGTACGACGATTCTAAGTGAAATAAGTCACACAGAAAAGGACACTTCTCATAAGGTATCACTGATAGAGGGAATGTAAAAACCGTTACACTTGAACTGAATTACAAAACAGAACAGAGTCACACATGCAGAAAACACACTATGGCTGCTTAACGGGAAAGGTGAGGTGGGGTGATACATAAAACAAGGGTATCAAATTAGCTCAGATACCGTTCCATAAACCCAATATGTAGTAGACAAGACCTACTCCTTGCTCAGAGAACTGGACTCAACACGCCCTATTCACCGCACAAGAATATATCTGACTAGTAATAATCTTAAAACCTATGTATTGATATCTCTCTGTTAGTGTGTCAAGTGGGTGTAAAGCGGCATAAACACAGCAGTGAAAAGCAGCTAAACCCCATTATGAAAATAAATTACTTTGAAAAACCCATGAAACAACGACAGTGAAAGAGAGAGAAATTCGTACACAATGCGTTCAGGGGCTGTGATGCTACCTGGATTGACCATATCTAGACCCACAGCTGGATGAGACATAAGGGTGGACACTCTTGGGGCTGAGAGGTTTGGTGAGGTTGGGTGAGCAAACGCAGACCCTTTAAAGTAATACTGCGTGGTACCCATCACATGGGTCCCAAATCTCCAGGTTCAAGGGCATCTTCCTACATCGAAAACATGCATGAGAAACCCAGAAGATGGTACACCGTGTGATGGGGAAAGGTTTCTAAAACGCACCTCATTTCTCATCTCCTTGTGCCCGGGTTCGCCATTCCAGCCGCTTTACTAGCAATCTCCCTACTTGGAGCATCAGCACCTTTAACCTCCTGTTCCGTACAGGTTGCAATTTGTCCTGAGGATGAACGGGAAGACGGGGAACCAACGAGAGACTAGCTCTTGGTGTTGGGACAGGCACAGGTCACTCTATTTTCCCATCAGGAAGAAGAATTAACCACAGGCTCAGCCTGCCCCCCGGAACCAGAACAGGGCCTGAAGCCATCCTGCGCTTTTGCGGCCAGCTCCCAAAAAAGCGAGTTGTAAAATGGAGGTTCAGGGCACTGCAATTCACAAACCTGCAGAGTTATAAATGATAACTCTCGTCCACAAATATATTGAGGGAAGGCAAAGAAGAGGATTTGAAATCAAGGCAGAATTGCACGAAACAGATTTCAGGAGGTAGATACGAATCGCCTTTAAAGCACATGAAAAGCGGCAAAACGTTGACAATGATGCCCTTGGCCAAAAAGGGCGTATGCGTTTTTTCCTGAATATATTCAGGAAAAAACGCATACGCCCTTTTTGGCCAACCAAGCAACCTGGAAAGGCAAATCAGCGCTACAGAGAAGTCTCGCTTCCCATCGGTCAAAAGGGCCATGCTGAAAAAAGTGTCAAAACCAGAAATGCAGGACAGGCCATGGAGAAATGGGAGCCTTGCTACACTGATGGGCGGGATGTAAATTGCCAACAGCCACTCTGGAGAAGTGTACGGTGTGTCCTGAAACATCTGAAAAACACAGCTTAGAGAGCATAGGGCACTTCCACTCATGGGGGTATAAATTGGGAAAATTATCAATCAGCAAGACACAAGCACCCCAAAGTTGAGGGCTGCTCTGTTGACAAGGGCCTCCACTTCATTCCACCTTCAATATCCCAGGAAAGAGAAAAATGGATAAAGAAGTTGTGGTCCTTATGTACAATGGAATATCACTCAGCCATGAAATCAATGTCATAAGGTTAGTAGCAGCATGATGAGTGGATTTAGGTACGACGATTCTAAGTGAAATAAGTCACACAGAAAAGGACACTTCTCATAAGGTATCACTGATAGAGGGAATGTAAACACCGTTACACTTGAACTGAATTACAAAACAGAACAGAGTCACACATGCAGAAAACAGACTATGGCTGCTTAACGGGAAAGGTGAGGTGGGGTGATGCATAAAACAAGGGTATCAAATTAGCTCAGATACCGTTCCATAAACCCAATATGTAATAGACAATACCTACTCCGTGCTCAGAGAACTGGACTCAACACGCCCTATTCACCGCACAAGAATATATCTGACTAGTAATAATCTTTAAACCTATGTATTGATATCTCTCTGTTAGTGTGTCAAGTGGGTGTAAAGCGGCATAAACACAGCAGTGAAAAGCAGCTAAACCCCATTATGAAAAAAAATTACTTTGAAAAACCCATGAAACAACGACAGTGAAAGAGAGAGAAATTCTTACACAATGCGTTCAGGGGCTGTGATGCAACCTGGATTGACCATATCTAGACCCACAGCTGGATGAGACATAAGGGTGGACACTCTTGGGGCTGAGAGGTTTGGTGAGGTTGGGTGAGCAAACGCAGACCCTTTAAAGTAATACTGCGTGGTACCCATCACATGGGTCCCAAATCTCCAGCTTCAAGGGCATCTTCCTACATCGAAAACATGCATGAGAAACCCAGAAGATAGTACACCGTGTGATGGGGAAATGTTTCTAAAACGCACCTCATTTCTCATCTCCTTGTGCCCGGGTTCGCCATTCCAGCCGCTTTACTAGCAATCTCCCTACTTGGAGCATCAGCACCTTTAACCTCCTGTTCCGTACAGGTTGCAATTTGTCCTGAGGATGAACGGGAAGACGGGGAACCAACGAGAGACTAGCTCTTGGTGTCGGGACAGGCACAGGTCACTCTATTTTCCCATCAGGAAGAAGAATTAACCACAGGCTCAGCCTGCCCCCCGGAACCAGAACAGGGCCTGAAGCCATCCTGCACTTTTGCGGCCAGCTCCCAAAAAAGCGAGTTGTAAAATGGAGGTTCAGGGCACTGCAATTCACAAACCTGCAGAGTTATAAATGATAACTCTCGTCCACAAATATATTGAGGGAAGGCAAAGAAGAGGATTTGAAATCAAGGCAGAATTGCACGAAACAGATTTCAGGAGGTAGATACGAATCGCCTTTAAAGCACATGAAAAGCGGCAAAATGTTGACAATGATGCCCTTGGCCAAAAAGGGCGTATGCGTTTTTTCCTGAATATATTCAGGAAAAAACGCATACGCCCTTTTTGGCCAACCAAGCAACCTGGAAAGGCAAATCAGCGCTACAAAGAAGTCTCACTTCCCATCGGTCAAAAGGGCCATGCTGAAAAATGTGTCAAAACCAGAAATGCAGGACAGGCCATGGAGAAATGAGAGCCTTGCTACACTGATGGGCGGGATGTAAATTGCCAACAGCCACTCTGGAGAAGTGTACGGTGTGTCCTGAAACATCTGAAAAACACAGCTTAGAGAGCATAGGGCACTTCCACTCATGGGGGTATAAATTGGGAAAATGAAAAATCAGCAAGACACAAGCACCCCAAAGTTGAGGGCTGCTCTGTTGACAAGGACCTCCACTTCATTCCACCTTAAATATCCAAGGAAAGAGAAAAATGGATAAAGAAGTTGTGGTCCTTATGTACAATGGAATATCACTCAGCCATGAAATCAATGTCATAAGGTTAGTAGCAGCATGATGAGTGGATTTAGGTACGACGATTCTAAGTGAAATAAGTCACACAGAAAAGGACACTTCTCATAAGGTATCACTGATAGAGGGAATGTAAAAACCGTTACACTTGAACTGAATTACAAAACAGAACAGAGTCACACATGCAGAAAACAGACTATGGCTGCTTAACGGGAAAGGTGAGGTGGGGTGATACATAAAACAAGGGTATCAAATTAGCTCAGATACCGTTCCATAAACCCAATATGTAGTAGACAAGACCTACTCCTTGCTCAGAGAACTGGACTCAACACGCCCTATTCACCGCACAAGAATATATCTGACTAGTAATAATCTTAAAACCTATGTATTGATATCTCTCTGTTAGTGTGTCAAGTGGGTGTAAAGCGGCATAAACACAGCCGTGAAAAGCAGCTAAACCCCATTATGAAAATAAATTACTTTGAAAAACCCATGAAACAACGACAGTGAAAGAGATGGAAATTCTTACACAATGAGTTCAGGGGCTGTGATGCAACCTGGATTGACCATATCTAGACCCACAGCTGGATGAGACATAAGGGTGGACACTCTTGGGGCTGAGAGGTTTGGTGAGGTTGGGTGAGCAAACGCAGACCCTTTAAAGTAATACTGCGTGGTACCCATCGCATGGGTCCCAAATCACCAGGTTCAAGGGCATCTTCCTACATCGAAAACATGCATGAGAAACCCAGAAGATGGTACACCGTGTGATGGGGAAAGGTTTCTAAAACGCACCTCATTTCTCATCTCCTTGTGCCCGGGTTCGCCATTCCAGCCGCTTTACTAGCAATCTCCCTACTTGGAGCATCAGCACCTTTAACCTCCTGTTCCGTACAGGTTGCAATTTGTCCTGAGGATGAACGGGAAGACGGGGAACCAACGAGAGACTAGCTCTTGGTGTCGGGACAGGCACAGGTCACTCTATTTTCCCATCAGGAAGAAGAATTAACCACAGGCTCACCCTGCCCCCCGGAACCAGAACAGGGCCTGAAGCCATCCTGTGCTTTTGCGGCCAGCTCCCAAAAAAGTGAGTTGTAAAATGGAGGTTCAGGGCACTGCAATTCACAAACCTGCAGAGTTATAAATGATAACTCTCGTCCACAAATATATTGAGGGAAGGCAAAGAAGAGGATTTGAAATCAAGACAGAATTGCACGAAACAGATTTCAGGAGGTAGATTCGAATCGCCTTTAAAGCACATGAAAAGCGGCAAAATGTTGACAATGATGCCCTTGGCCAAAAAGGGCGTATGCGTTTTTTCCTGAATATATTCAGGAAAAAACGCATACGCCCTTTTTGGCCAACCAAGCAACCTGGAAAGGCAAATCAGCGCCACAAAGATGTCTCACTTCCCATCGGTCAAAAGGGCCATGCTGAAAAATGTGTCAAAACCAGAAATGCAGGACAGGCCATGGAGAAATGAGAGCCTTGCTACACTGATGGGCGGGATGTAAATTGCCAACAGCCACTCTGGAGAAGTGTACGGTGTGTCCTGAAACATCTGAAAAACACAGCTTAGAGAGCATAGGGCACTTCCACTCATGGGGGTATAAATTGGGAAAATTAAAAATCAGCAAGACACAAGCACCCCAAAGTTTAGGGCTGCTCTGTTGACGAGGACCTCCACTTCATTCCACCTTAAATATCCAAGGAAAGAGAAAAATGGATAAAGAAGTTGTGGTCCTTATGTACAATGGAATATCATTCAGCCATGAAATAAATGTCATAAGGTTAGTAGCAGCATGATGAGTTGATTTAGGTACGACGATTCTAAGTGAAATAAGTCACACAGAAAAGGACACTTCTCATAAGGTATCACTTTTAGAGGGAATGTAAAAACCGTTACACTTGAACTGAATTACAAAACAGAACAGAGTCACACATGCAGAAAACAGACTATGGCTGCTTAACGGGAAAGGTGAGGTGGGGTGATACATAAAACAAGGGTATCAAATTAGCTCAGATACCGTTCCATAAACCCAATATGTAGTAGACAAGACCTACTCCTTGCTCAGAGAACTGGACTCAACACGCCCTATTCACCGCACAAGAATATATCTGACTAGTAATAATCTTAAAACCTATGTATTGATATCTCTCTGTTAGTGTGTCAAGTGGGTGTAAAGCGGCATAAACACAGCCGTGAAAAGCAGCTAAACCCCATTATGAAAATAAATTACTTTGAAAAACCCATGAAACAACGACAGTGAAAGAGATAGAAATTCTTACACAATGAGTTCAGGGGCTGTGATGCAACCTGGATTGACCATATCTAGACCCACAGCTGGATGAGACATAAGGGTGGACACTCTTGGGGCTGAGAGGTTTGGTGAGGTTGGGTGAGCAAACGCAGACCCTTTAAAGTAATACTGCGTGGTACCCATCGCATGGGTCCCAAATCTCCAGGTTCAAGGGCATCTTCCTACATCAAAAACATGCATGAGAAACCCAGAAGATGGTACACCGTGTGATGGGGAAAGGTTTCTAAAACGCACCTCATTTCTCATCTCCTTGTGCCCGGGTTCGCCATTCCAGCCGCTTTACTAGCAATCTCCCTACTTGGAGCATCAGCACCTTTAACCTCCTGTTCCGTACAGGTTGCAATTTGTCCTGAGGATGAACGGGAAGACGGGGAACCAACGAGAGACTAGCTCTTGGTGTCGGGACAGGCACAGGTCACTCTATTTTCCCATCAGGAAGAAGAATTAACCACAGGCTCAGCCTGCCCCCCGGAACCAGAACAGGGCCTGAAGCCATCCTGCACTTTTGCGGCCAGCTCCCAAAAAAGCGAGTTGTAAAATGGAGGTTCAGGGCACTGCAATTCACAAACCTGCAGAGTTATAAATGATAACTCTCGTCCACAAATATATTGAGGGAAGGCAAAGAAGAGGATTTGAAATCAAGGCAGAATTGCACGAAACAGATTTCAGGAGGTAGATACGAATCGCCTTTAAAGCACATGAAAAGCGGCAAAATGTTGACAATGATGCCCTTGGCCAAAAAGGGCGTATGCGTTTTTTCCTGAATATATTCAGGAAAAAACGCATACGCCCTTTTTGGCCAACCAAGCAACCTGGAAAGGCAAATCAGCGCTACAAAGAAGTCTCACTTCCCATCGGTCAAAAGGGCCATGCTGAAAAATGTGTCAAAACCAGAAATGCAGGACAGGCCATGGAGAAATGAGAGCCTTGCAACACTGATGGGCGGGATGTAAATTGCCAACAGCCACTCTGGAGAAGTGTACGGTGTGTCCTGAAACATCTGAAAAACACAGCTTAGAGAGCATAGGGCACTTCCACTCATGGGGGTATAAATTGGGAAAATTAAAAATCAGCAAGACACAAGCACCCCAAAGTTGAGGGCTGCTCTGTTGACAAGGACCTCCACTTCATTCCACCTTCAATATCCCAGGAAAGAGAAAAATGGATAAAGAAGTTGTGGTCCTTATGTACAATGGAATATCACTCAGCCATGAAATCAATGTCATAAGGTTAGTAGCAGCATGATGAGTGGATTTAGGTACGACGATTCTAAGTGAAATAAGTCACACAGAAAAGGACACTTCTCATGAGGTATCACTGATAGAGGGAATGTAAAAACCGTTACACTTGAACTGAATTACAAAACAGAACAGAGTCACACATGCAGAAAACAGACTATGGCTGCTTAACGGGAAAGGTGAGGTGGGGTGATACATAAAACAAGGGTATCAAATTAGCTCAGATACCGTTCCATAAACCCAATATGTAGTAGACAAGACCTACTCCTTGCTCAGAGAACTGGACTCAACACGCCCTATTCACCGCACAAGAATATATCTGACTAGTAATAATCTTAAAACCTATGTATTGATATCTCTCTGTTAGTGTGTCAAGTGGGTGTAAAGCGGCATAAACACAGCCGTGAAAAGCAGCTAAACCCCATTATGAAAATAAATTACTTTGAAAAACCCATGAAACAACGACAGTGAAAGAGATAGAAATTCTTACACAATGAGTTCAGGGGCTGTGATGCAACCTGGATTGACCATATCTAGACCCACAGCTGGATGAGACATAAGGGTGGACACTCTAGGGGCTGAGAGGTTTGGTGAGGTTGGGTGAGCAAACGCAGACCCTTTAAAGTAATACTGCGTGGTACCCATCGCATGGGTCCCAAATCTCCAGGTTCAAGGGCATCTTCCTACATCAAAAGCATGCATGAGAAACCCAGAAGATGGTACACCGTGTGATGGGGAAAGGTTTCTAAAACGCACCTCATTTCTCATCTCCTTGTGCCCAGGTTTGCCTTTCCAGCCGCTTTACTAGCAATCTCCCTACTTGGAGCATCAGCACCTTTATCCTCCTGTTCCGTACAGGTTGCAATTTGTCCTGAGGATGAACGGGAAGACGGGGAACCAACGAGAGACTAGCTCTTGGTGTCGGGACAGGCACAGGTCACTCTATTTTCCCATCAGGAAGAAGAATTAACCACAGGCTCAGCCTGCCCCCCGGAACCAGAACAGGGCCTGAAGCCATCCTGCGCTTTTGCGGCCAGATCCCAAAAAAGCGAGTTGTAAAATGGAGGTTCAGGGCACTGCAATTCACAAACCTGCAGAGTTATAAATGATAACTCTCGTCCACAAATATATTGAGGGAATGCAAAGAAGAGGATTTGAATTCAAGACAGAATTGCACGAAACAGATTTCAGGAGGTAGATACGAATCGCCTTTAAAGCACATGAAAAGCGGCAAAACGTTGACAATGATGCCCTTGGCCAAAAAGGGCGTATGCGTTTTTTCCTGAATATATTCAGGAAAAAACGCATACGCCCTTTTTGGCCAACCAAGCAACCTGGAAAAGCAAGTCAGCGCTACAGAGAAGTCTCGCTTCCCATCGGTCAAAAGGGCCATGCTGAAAAAAGTGTCAAAACCAGAAATGCAGGACAGGCCATGGAGAAATGGGAGCCTTGCTACACTGATGGGCGGGATGTAAATTGCCAACAGCCACTCTAGAGAAGTGTACGGTGTGTCCTGAAATATCTGAAAAACACAGCTTAGAGAGCATAGGGCACTTCCACTCATGGGGGTATAAATTGGGAAAATTAAAAATCAGCAAGACACAAGCACCCCAAAGTTGAGGGCTGCTCTGTTGACAAGGACCTCCACTTCATTCCACCTTAAATATCCCAGGAAAGAGAAAAATGGATAAAGAAGTTGTGGTCCTTATGTACAATGGAATATCACTCAGCCATGAAATCAATTTCATAGGGTTAGTAGCAGCATGATGAGTGGATTTAGGTACGACGATTCTAAGTGAAATAAGTCACACAGAAAAGGACACTTCTCATAAGGTATCACTGATAGAGGGAATGTAAAAACCGTTACACTTGAACTGAATTACAAAACAGAACAGAGTCACACATGCAGAAAACACACTATGGCTGCTTAACGGGAAAGGTGAGGTGGGGTGATACATAAAACAAGGGTATCAAATTAGCTCAGATACCGTTCCATAAACCCAATATGTAATAGACAAGACCTACTCCTTGCTCAGAGAACTGGACTCAACACGCCCTATTCACCGCACAAGAATATATCTCACTAGTAATAATCTTAAAACCTATGTATTGATATCTCTCTGTTAGTGTGTCAAGTGGGTGTAAAGCGGCATAAACACAGCAGTGAAAAGCAGCTAAACCCCATTATGAAAATAAATTACTTTGAAAAACCCATGAAACAACGACAGTGAAAGAGAGAGAAATTCTTACACAATGCGTTCAGGGGCTGTGATGCAACCTGGATTGACCATATCTAGACCCACAGCTGGATGAGACATAAGGGTGGACACTCTTGGGGCTGAGAGGTTTGGTGAGGTTGGGTGAGCAAACGCAGACCCTTTAAAGTAATACTGCGTGGTACCCATTACATGGGTCCCAAATCTCCAGCTTCAAGGGCATCTTCCTACATCGAAAACATGCATGAGAAACCCAGAAGATAGTACACCGTGTGATGGGGAAAGGTTTCTAAAACGCACCTCATTTCTCATCTCCTTGTGCCCGGGTTCGCCATTCCAGCCGCTTTACTAGCAATCTCCCTACTTGGAGCATCAGCACCTTTAACCTCCTGTTCCGTACAGGTTGCAATTTGTCCTGAGGATGAACGGGAAGATGGGGAACCAACGAGAGACTAGCTCTTGGTGTCGGGACAGGCACAGGTCACTCTATTTTCCCATCAGGAAGAAGAATTAACCACAGGCTCAGCCTGCCCCCGGAACCAGAACAGGGCCTGAAGCCATCCTGCGCTTTTGCGGCCAGCTCCCAAAAAAGCGAGTTGTAAAATGGAGGTTCAGGGCACTGCAATTCACAAACCTGCAGAGTTATAAATGATAACTCTCGTCCACAAATATATTGAGGGAAGGCAAAGAAGAGGATTTGAATTCAAGGCAGAATTGCACGAAACAGATTTCAGGAGGTAGATACGAATCGCCTTTAAAGCACATGAAAAGCGGCAAAACGTTGACAATGATGCCCTTGGCCAAAAAGGGCGTATGCGTTTTTTCCTGAATATATTCAGGAAAAAACGCATACGCCCTTTTTGGCCAACCAAGCAACCTGGAAAAGCAAGTCAGCGCTACAGAGAAGTCTCGCTTCCCATCGGTCAAAAGGGCCATGCTGAAAAAAGTGTCAAAACCAGAAATGCAGGACAGGCCATGGAGAAATGGGAGCCTTGCTACACTGATGGGCGGGATGTAAATTGCCAACAGCCACTCTGGAGAAGTGTACGGTGTGTCCTGAAACATCTGAAAAACACAGCTTAGAGAGCATAGGGCACTTCCACTCATGGGGGTATAAATTGGGAAAATTAAAAATCAGCAAGACACAAGCACCCCAAAGTTGAGGGCTGCTCTGTTGACAAGGACCTCCACTTCATTCCACCTTAAATATCCCAGGAAAGAGAAAAATGGATAAAGAAGTTGTGGTCCTTATGTACAATGGAATATCACTCAGCCATGAAATCAATTTCATAGGGTTAGTAGCAGCATGATGAGTGGATTTAGGTACGACGATTCTAAGTGAAATAAGTCACACAGAAAAGGACACTTCTCATAAGGTATCACTGATAGAGGGAATGTAAAAACCGTTACACTTGAACTGAATTACAAAACAGAACAGAGTCACACATGCAGAAAACACACTATGGCTGCTTAACGGGAAAGGTGAGGTGGGGTGATACATAAAACAAGGGTATCAAATTAGCTCAGATACCGTTCCATAAACCCAATATGTAATAGACAAGACCTACTCCTTGCTCAGAGAACTGGACTCAACACGCCCTATTCACCGCACAAGAATATATCTGACTAGTAATAATCTTAAAACCTATGTATTGATATCTCTCTGTTAGTGTGTCAAGTGGGTGTAAAGCGGCATAAACACAGCAGTGAAAAGCAGCTAAACCCCATTATGAAAATAAATTACTTTGAAAAACCCATGAAACAACGACAGTGAAAGAGAGAGAAATTCGTACACAATGCGTTCAGGGGCTGTGATGCAACCTGGATTGACCATATCTAGACCCACAGCTGGATGAGACATAAGGGTGGACACTCTTGGGGCTGAGAGGTTTGGTGAGGTTGGGTGAGCAAACGCAGACCCTTTAAAGTAATACTGCGTGGTACCCATTACATGGGTCCCAAATCTCCAGCTTCAAGGGCATCTTCCTACATCGAAAACATGCATGAGAAACCCAGAAGATAGTACACCGTGTGATGGGGAAAGGTTTCTAAAACGCACCTCATTTCTCATCTCCTTGTGCCCGGGTTCGCCATTCCAGCCGCTTTACTAGCAATCTCCCTACTTGGAGCATCAGCACCTTTAACCTCCTGTTCCGTACAGGTTGCAATTTGTCCTGAGGATGAACGGGAAGATGGGGAACCAACGAGAGACTAGCTCTTGGTGTCGGGACAGGCACAGGTCACTCTATTTTCCCATCAGGAAGAAGAATTAACCACAGGCTCAGCCTGCCCCCGGAACCAGAACAGGGCCTGAAGCCATCCTGCGCTTTTGCGGCCAGCTCCCAAAAAAGCGAGTTGTAAAATGGAGGTTCAGGGCACTGCAATTCACAAACCTGCAGAGTTATAAATGATAACTCTCGTCCACAAATATATTGAGGGAAGGCAAAGAAGAGGATTTGAATTCAAGGCAGAATTGCACGAAACAGATTTCAGGAGGTAGATACGAATCGCCTTTAAAGCACATGAAAAGCGGCAAAACGTTGACAATGATGCCCTTGGCCAAAAAGGGCGTATGCGTTTTTTCCTGAATATATTCAGGAAAAAACGCATACGCCCTTTTTGGCCAACCAAGCAACCTGGAAAAGCAAGTCAGCGCTACAGAGAAGTCTCGCTTCCCATCGGTCAAAAGGGCCATGCTGAAAAAAGTGTCAAAACCAGAAATGCAGGACAGGCCATGGAGAAATGGGAGCCTTGCTACACTGATGGGCGGGATGTAAATTGCCAACAGCCACTCTGGAGAAGTGTACGGTGTGTCCTGAAACATCTGAAAAACACAGCTTAGAGAGCATAGGGCACTTCCACTCATGGGGGTATAAATTGGGAAAATTAAAAATCAGCAAGACACAAGCACCCCAAAGTTGAGGGCTGCTCTGTTGACAAGGACCTCCACTTCATTCCACCTTAAATATCCCAGGAAAGAGAAAAATGGATAAAGAAGTTGTGGTCCTTATGTACAATGGAATATCACTCAGCCATGAAATCAATTTCATAAGGTTAGTAGCAGCATGATGAGTGGATTTAGGTACGACGATTCTAAGTGAAATAAGTCACACAGAAAAGGACACTTCTCATAAGGTATCACTGATAGAGGGAATGTAAAAACCGTTACACTTGAACTGAATTACAAAACAGAACAGAGTCACACATGCAGAAAACACACTATAGCTGCTTAACGGGAAAGGTGAGGTGGGGTGATACATAAAACAAGGGTATCAAATTAGCTCAGATACCGTTCCATAAACCCAATATGTAGTAGACAAGACCTACTCCTTGCTCAGAGAACTGGACTCAACATGCCCTATTCACCGCACAAGAATATATCTGACTAGTAATAATCTTAAAACCTATGTATTGATATCTCTCTGTTAGTGTGTCAAGTGGGTGTAAAGCGGCATAAACACAGCCGTGAAAAGCAGCTAAACCCCATTATGAAAATAAATTACTTTGAAAAACCCATGAAACAACGACAGTGAAAGAGATAGAAATTCTTACACAATGAGTTCAGGGGCTGTGATGCAACCTGGATTGACCATATCTAGACCCACAGCTGGATGAGACATAAGGGTGGACACTCTAGGGGCTGAGAGGTTTGGTGAGGTTGGGTGAGCAAACGCAGACCCTTTAAAGTAATACTGCGTGGTACCCATCGCATGGGTCCCAAATCTCCAGGTTCAAGGGCATCTTCCTACATCGAAAACATGCATGAGAAACCCAGAAGATGGTACACCGTGTGATGGGGAAAGGTTTCTAAAACGCACCTCATTTCTCATCTCCTTGTGCCCGGGTTCGCCTTTCCAGCCGCTTTACTAGCAATCTCCCTACTTGGAGCATCAGCACCTTTAACCTCCTGTTCCGTACAGGTTGCAATTTGTCCTGAGGATGAACGGGAAGACGGGGAACCAACGAGAGACTAGCTCTTGGTGTCGGGACAGGCACAGGTCACTCTATTTTCCCATCAGGAAGAAGAATTAACCACAGGCTCAGCCTGCCCCCCGGAACCAGAACAGGGCCTGAAGCCATCCTGCGCTTTTGCGGCCAGCTCCCAAAAAAGCGAGTTGTAAAATGGAGGTTCAGGGCACTGCAATTCACAAACCTGCAGAGTTATAAATGATAACTCTCGTCCACAAATATATTGAGGGAAGGCAAAGAAGAGGATTTGAAATCAAGGCAGAATTGCACGAAACAGATTTCAGGAGGTAGATACGAATCGCCTTTAAAGCACATGAAAAGCGGCAAAACGTTGACAATGATGCCCTTGGCCAAAAAGGGCGTATGCGTTTTTTCCTGAATATATTCAGGAAAAAACGCATACGCCCTTTTTGGCCAACCAAGCAACCTGGAAAAGCAAGTCAGCGCTACAGAGAAGTCTCGCTTCCCATCGGTCAAAAGGGCCATGCTGAAAAAAGTGTCAAAACCAGAAATGCAGGACAGGCCATGGAGAAATGGGAGCCTTGCTACACTGATGGGCGGGATGTAAATTGCCAACAGCCACTCTAGAGAAGTGTACGGTGTGTCCTGAAATATCTGAAAAACACAGCTTAGAGAGCATAGGGCACTTCCACTCATGGGGGTATAAATTGGGAAAATTAAAAATCAGCAAGACACAAGCACCCCAAAGTTGAGGGCTGCTCTGTTGACAAGGACCTCCACTTCATTCCACCTTAAATATCCCAGGAAAGAGAAAAATGGATAAAGAAGTTGTGGTCCTTATGTACAATGGAATATCACTCAGCCATGAAATCAATGTCATAAGGTTAGTAGCAGCATGATGAGTGGATTTAGGTATGACGATTCTAAGTGAAATAAGTCACACAGAAAAGGACACTTCTCATAAGGTATCACTGATAGAGGGAATGTAAAAACCGTTACACTTGAACTGAATTACAAAACAGAACAGAGTCACACATGCAGAAAACACACTATGGCTGCTTAACGGGAAAGGTGAGGTGGGGTGATACATAAAACAAGGGTATCAAATTAGCTCAGATACCGTTTCATAAACCCAATATGTAGTAGACAAGACCTACTCCTTGCTCAGAGAACTGGACTCAACACGCCCTATTCACCGCACAAGAATATATCTGACTAGTAATAATCTTAAAACCTATGTATTGATATCTCTCTGTTAGTGTGTCAAGTGGGTGTAAAGCGGCATAAACACAGCAGTGAAAAGCAGCTAAACCCCATTATGAAAATAAATTACTTTGAAAAACCCATGAAACAACGACAGTGAAAGAGAGAGAAATTCGTACACAATGCGTTCAGGGGCTGTGATGCAACCTGGATTGACCATATCTAGACCCACAGCTGGATGAGACATAAGGGTGGACACTCTTGGGGCTGAGAGGTTTGGTGAGGTTGGGTGAGCAAACGCAGACCCTTTAAAGTAATACTGCGTGGTACCCATCACATGGGTCCCAAATCTCCAGCTTTAAGGGCATCTTCCTACATCGAAAACATGCATGAGAAACCCAGAAGATGGTACACCGTGTGATGGGGAAAGGTTTCTAAAACGCACCTCATTTCTCATCTCCTTGTGCCCGGGTTCGCCATTCCAGCCGCTTTACTAGCAATCTCCCTACTTGGAGCATCAGCACCTTTAACCTCCTGTTCCGTACAGGTTGCAATTTGTCCTGAGGATGAACGGGAAGACGGGGAACCAACGAGAGACTAGCTCTTGGTGTCGGGACAGGCACAGGTCACTCTATTTTCCCATCAGGAAGAAGAATTAACCACAGGCTCAGCCTGCCCCCCGGAACCAGAACAGGGCCTGAAGCCATCCTGCGCTTTTGCGGCCAGCTCCCAAAAAAGCGAGTTGTAAAATGGAGGTTCAGGGCACTGCAATTCACAAACCTGCAGAGTTATAAATGATAACTCTCGTCCACAAATATATTGAGGGAAGGCAAAGAAGAGGATTTGAAATCAAGGCAGAATTGCACGAAACAGATTTCAGGAGGTAGATACGAATCGCCTTTAAAGCACATGAAAAGCGGCAAAACGTTGACAATGATGCCCTTGGCCAAAAAGGGCGTATGCGTTTTTTCCTGAATATATTCAGGAAAAAACGCATACGCCCTTTTTGGCCAACCAAGCAACCTGGAAAGGCAAATCAGCGCTACAGAGAAGTCTCGCTTCCCATCGGTCAAAAGGGCCATGCTGAAAAAAGTGTCAAAACCAGAAATGCAGGACAGGCCATGGAGAAATGGGAGCCTTGCTACACTGATGGGCGGGATGTAAATTGCCAACAGCCACTCTGGAGAAGTGTACGGTGTGTCCTGAAACATCTGAAAAACACAGCTTAGAGAGCATAGGGCACTTCCACTCATGGGGGTATAAATTGGGAAAATTAAAAATCAGCAAGACACAAGCACCCCAAAGTTGAGGGCTGCTCTGTTGACAAGGACCTCCACTTCATTCCACCTTCAATATCCCAGGAAAGAGAAAAATGGATAAAGAAGTTGTGGTCCTTATGTACAATGGAATATCACTCAGCCATGAAATCAATGTCATAAGGTTAGTAGCAGCATGATGAGTGGATTTAGGTAAGACGATTCTAAGTGAAATAAGTCACACAGAAAAGGACACTTCTCATAAGGTATCACTGATAGAGGGAATGTAAAAACCGTTACACTTGAACTGAATTACAAAACAGAACAGAGTCACACATGCAGAAAACAGACTATGGCTGCTTAACGGGAAAGGTGAGGTGGGGTGATGCATAAAACAAGGGTATCAAATTAGCTCAGATACTGTTCCATAAACCCAATATGTAATAGACAAGACCTACTCCTTGCTCAGAGAACTGGACTCAACACGCCCTATTCACCGCACAAGAATATATCTGACTAGTAATAATCTTAAAACCTATGTATTGATATCTCTCTGTTAGTGTGTCAAGTGGGTGTAAAGCGGCATAAACACAGCAGTGAAAAGCAGCTAAACCCCATTATGAAAATAAATTACTTTGAAAAACCCATGAAACAACGACAGTGAAAGAGAGAGAAATTCTTACACAATGCGTTCAGGGGCTGTGATGCAACCTGGATTGACCATATCTAGACCCACAGCTGGATGAGACATAAGGGTGGACACTCTTGGGGCTGAGAGGTTTGGTGAGGTTGGGTGAGCAAACGCAGACCCTTTAAAGTAATACTTCGTGGTACCCGTCGCATGGGTCCCAAATCTCCAGCTTCAAGGGCATCTTCCTACATCGAAAACATGCATGAGAAACCCAGAAGATGGTACACCGTGTGATGGGGAAAGGTTTCTAAAACGCACCTCATTTCTCATCTCCTTGTGCCCGGGTTCGCCTTTCCAGCCGCTTTACTAGCAATCTCCCTACTTGGAGCATCAGCACCTTTTACCTCCTGTTCCGTACAGGTTGCAATTTGTCCTGAGGATGAACGGGAAGACGGGGAACCAACGAGAGACTAGCTCTTGGTGTCGGGACAGGCACAGGTCACTCTATTTTCCCATGAGGAAGAAGAATTAACCACAGGCTCAGCCTGCCCCCCGGAACCAGAACAGGGCCTGAAGCCATCTGGCGCTTTTGCGGCCAGCTCCCAAAAAAGCGAGTTGTAAAATGGAGGTTCAGGGCACTGCAATTCACAAACCTGCAGAGTTATAAATGATAACTCTCGTCCACAAATATATTGAGGGAAGGCAAAGAAGAGGATTTGAAATCAAGGCAGAATTGCACGAAACAGATTTCAGGAGGTAGATACAAATCGCCTTTAAAGCACATGAAAAGCGGCAAAACGTTGACAATGATGCCCTTGGCCAAAAAGGGCGTATGCCTTTTTTCCTGAATATATTCAGGAAAAAACGCATACGCCCTTTTTGGCCAACCAAGCAACCTGGAAAAGCAAGTCAGCGCTACAGAGAAGTCTCGCTTCCCATCGGTCAAAAGGGCCATGCTGAAAAAAGTGTCAAAACCAGAAATGCAGGACAGACCATGGAGAAATGGGAGCCTTGCTACACTGATGGGCGGGATGTAAATTGCCAACAGCCACTCTGGAGAAGTGTACGGTGTGTCCTGAAACATCTGAAAAACACAGCTTAGAGAGCATAGGGCACTTCCACTCATGGGGGTATAAATTGGGAAAATTAAAAATCAGCAAGACACAAGCACCCCAAAGTTGAGGGCTGCTCTGTTGACAAGGACCTCCACTTCATTCCACCTTAAATATCCCAGGAAAGAGAAAAATGGATAAAGAAGTTGTGGTCCTTATGTACAATGGAATATCACTCAGCCATGAAATCAATGTCATAAGGTTAGTAGCAGCATGATGAGTGGATTTAGGTACGACGATTCTAAGTGAAATAAGTCACACAGAAAAGGACACTTCTCATAAGGTATCACTGATAGAGGGAATGTAAAAACCGTTACAGTTGAACTGAATTACAAAACAGAACAGAGTCACACATGCAGAAAACACACTATGGCTGCTTAACGGGAAAGGTGAGGTGGGGTGATACATAAAACAAGGGTATCAAATTAGCTCAGATACCGTTCCATAAACCCAATATGTAATAGACAAGACCTACTCCTTGCTCAGAGAACTGGACTCAACACGCCCTATTCACCGCACAAGAATATATCTGACTAGTAATAATCTTAAAACCTATGTATTGATATCTCTCTGTTAGTGTGTCAAGTGGGTGTAAAGCGGCATAAACACAGCCGTGAAAAGCAGCTAAACCCCATTATGAAAATAAATTACTTTGAAAAACCCATGAAACAACGACAGTGAAAGAGAGAGAAATTCTTACACAATGCGTTCAGGGGCTGTGATGCAACCTGGATTGACCATATCTAGACCCACAGCTGGATGAGACATAAGGGTGGACACTCTTGGGGCTGAGAGGTTTGGTGAGGTTGGGTGAGCAAACGCAGACCCTTTAAAGTAATACTGCGTGGTACCCATCGCATGGGTCCCAAATCTCCAGCTTCAAGGGCATCTTCCTACTTCGAAAACATGCATGAGAAACCCAGAAGATAGTACACCGTGTGATGGGGAAAGGTTTCTAAAACGCACCTCATTTCTCATCTCCTTGTGCCCGGGTTCGCCATTCCAGCCGCTTTACTAGCAATCTCCCTACTTGGAGCATCAGCACCTTTAACCTCCTGTTCCGTACAGGTTGCAATTTGTCCTGAGGATGAACGGGAAGACGGGGAACCAACGAGAGACTAGCTCTTGGTGTTGGGACAGGCACAGGTCACTCTATTTTCCCATCAGGAAGAAGAATTAACCACAGGTTCAGCCTGCCCCCCGGAACCAGAACAGGGCCTGAAGCCATCCTGCGCTTTTGCGGCCAGCTCCCAAAAAAGCGAGTTGTAAAATGGAGGTTCAGGGCACTGCAATTCACAAACCTGCAGAGTTATAAATGATAACTCTCGTCCACAAATATATTGAGGGAAGGCAAAGAAGAGGATTTTAAATCAAGGCAGAATTGCAGGAAACAGATTTCAGGAGGTAGATTCGAATCGCCTTTAAAGCACATGAAAAGCGGCAAAATGTTGACAATGATGCCCTTGGCCAAAAAGGGCGTATGCGTTTATTCCTGAATATATTCAGGAAAAAACGCATACGCCCTTTTTGGCCAACCAAGCAACCTGGAAAGGCAAATCAGCGCTACAAAGAAGTCTCACTTCCCATCGGTCAAAAGGGCCATGCTGAAAAATGTGTCAAAACCAGAAATGCAGGACAGGCCATGGAGAAATGAGAGCCTTGCTACACTGATGGGCGGGATGTAAATTGCCAACAGCCACTCTGGAGAAGTGTACGGTGTGTCCTGAAACATCTGAAAAACACAGCTTAGAGAGCATAGGGCACTTCCACTCATGGGGGTATAAATTGGGAAAATTAAAAATCAGCAAGACACAAGCACCCCAAAGTTGAGGGCTGCTCTGTTGACAAGGACCTCCACTTCATTCCACCTTAAATATCCCAGGAAAGAGAAAAATGGATAAAGAAGTTGTGGTCCTTATGTACAATGGAATATCACTCAGCCATGAAATCAATGTCATAAGGTTAGTAGCAGCATGATGAGTGGATTTAGGTACGACGATTCTAAGTGAAATAAGTCACACAGAAAAGGACACTTCTCATAAGGTATCACTGATAGAGGGAATGTAAAAACCGTTACACTTGAACTGAATTACAAAACAGAACAGAGTCACACATGCAGAAAACAGACAATGGCTGCTTAACGGGAAAGGTGAGGTGGGGTGATGCATAAAACAAGGGTATCAAATTAGCTCAGATACTGTTCCATAAACCCAATATGTAATAGACAAGACCTACTCCTTGCTCAGAGAACTGGACTCAACACGCCCTATTCACCGCACAAGAATATATCTGACTAGTAATAATCTTAAAACCTATGTATTGATATCTCTCTGTTAGTGTGTCAAGTGGGTGTAAAGCGGCATAAACACAGCAGTGAAAAGCAGCTAAACCCCATTATGAAAATAAATTACTTTGAAAAACCCATGAAACAACGACAGTGAAAGAGAGAGAAATTCTTACACAATGCGTTCAGGGGCTGTGATGCAACCTGGATTGACCATATCTAGACCCACAGCTGGATGAGACATAAGGGTGGACACTCTTGGGGCTGAGAGGTTTGGTGAGGTTGGGTGAGCAAACGCAGACCCTTTAAAGTAATACTTCGTGGTACCCGTCGCATGGGTCCCATATCTCCAACTTCAAGGGCATCTTCCTACATCGAAAACATGCATGAGAAACCCAGAAGATGGTACACCGTGTGATGGGGAAAGGTTTCTAAAACGCACCTCATTTCTCATCTCCTTGTGCCCGGGTTCGCCTTTCCAGCCGCTTTACTAGCAATCTCCCTACTTGGAGCATCAGCACCTTTTACCTTCTGTTCCGTACAGGTTGCAATTTGTCCTGAGGATGAACGGGAAGACGGGGAACCAACGAGAGACTAGCTCTTGGTGTCGGGACAGGCACAGGTCACTCTATTTTCCCATCAGGAAGAAGAATTAACCACAGGCTCAGCCTGCCCCCCGGAACCAGAACAGGGACTGAAGCCATCTGGCGCTTTTGCGGCCAGCTCCCAAAAAAGCGAGTTGTAAAATGGAGGTTCAGGGCACTGCAATTCACAAACCTGCAGAGTTATAAATGATAACTCTCGTCCACAAATATATTGAGGGAAGGCAAAGAAGAGGATTTGAAATCAAGGCAGAATTGCACGAAACAGATTTCAGGAGGTAGATACGAATCGCCTTTAAAGCACATGAAAAGCGGCAAAACGTTGACAATGATGCCCTTGGCCAAAAAGGGCGTATGCCTTTTTTCCTGAATATATTCAGGAAAAAACGCATACGCCCTTTTTGGCCAACCAAGCAACCTGGAAAGGCAAATCAGTGCTACAGAGAAGTCTCGCTTCCCATCGGTCAAAAGGGCCATGCTGAAAAAAGTGTCAAAACCAGAAATGCAGGACAGGCCATGGAGAAATGGGAGCCTTGCTACACTGATGGGCGGGATGTAAATTGCCAACAGCCACTCTGGAGAAGTGTACGGTGTGTCCTGAAACATCTGAAAAACACAGCTTAGAGAGCATAGGGCACTTCCACTCATGGGGGTATAAATTGGGAAAATTAAAAATCAGCAAGACACAAGCACCCCAAAGTTGAGGGCTGCTCTGTTGACAAGGACCTCCACTTCATTCCACCTTAAATATCCCAGGAAAGAGAAAAATGGATAAAGAAGTTGTGGTCCTTATGTACAATGGAATATCACTCAGCCATGAAATCAATGTCATAAGGTTAGTAGCAGCATGATGAGTGGATTTAGGTACGACGATTCTAAGTGAAATAAGTCACACAGAAAAGGACACTTCTCATAAGGTATCACTGATAGAGGGAATGTAAAAACCGTTACACTTGAACTGAATTACAAAACAGAACAGAGTCACACATGCAGAAAACACACTATGGCTGCTTAACGGGAAAGGTGAGGTGGGGTGATACATAAAACAAGGGTATCAAATTAGCTCAGATACCGTTCCATAAACCCAATATGTAATAGACAAGACCTACTCCTTGCTCAGAGAACTGGACTCAACACGCCCTATTCACCGCACAAGAATATATCTGACTAGTAATAATCTTAAAACCTATGTATTGATATCTCTCTGTTAGTGTGTCAAGTGGGTGTAAAGCGGCATAAACACAGCCGTGAAAAGCAGCTAAACCCCATTATGAAAATAAATTACTTTGAAAAACCCATGAAACAACGACAGTGAAAGAGAGAGAAATTCTTACACAATGCGTTCAGGGGCTGTGATGCAACCTGGATTGACCATATCTAGACCCACAGCTGGATGAGACATAAGGGTGGACACTCTTGGGGCTGAGAGGTTTGGTGAGGTTGGGTGAGCAAACGCAGACCCTTTAAAGTAATACTGCGTGGTACCCATCGCATGGGTCCCAAATCTCCAGCTTCAAGGGCATCTTCCTACATCGAAAACATGCATGAGAAACCCAGAAGATAGTACACCGTGTGATGGAGAAAGGTTTCTAAAACGCACCTCATTTCTCATCTCCTTGTGCCCGGGTTCGCCATTCCAGCCGCTTTACTAGCAATCTCCCTACTTGGAGCATCAGCACCTTTAACCTCCTGTTCCGTACAGGTTGCAATTTGTCCTGAGGATGAACGGGAAGACGGGGAACCAACGAGATACTAGCTCTTGGTGTTGGGACAGGCACAGGTCACTCTATTTTCCCATCAGGAAGAAGAATTAACCACAGGTTCAGCCTGCCCCCCGGAACCAGAACAGGGCCTGAAGCCATCCTGCGCTTTTGCGGCCAGCTCCCAAAAAAGCGAGTTGTAAAATGGAGGTTCAGGGCACTGCAATTCACAAACCTGCAGAGTTATAAATGATAACTCTCGTCCACAAATATATTGAGGGAAGGCAAAGAAGAGGATTTTAAATCAAGGCAGAATTGCAGGAAACAGATTTCAGGAGGTAGATTCGAATCGCCTTTAAAGCACATGAAAAGCGGCAAAATGTTGACAATGATGCCCTTGGCCAAAAAGGGCGTATGCGTTTTTTCCTGAATATATTCAGGAAAAAACGCATACGCCCTTTTTGGCCAACCAAGCAACCTGGAAAGGCAAATCAGTGCTACAGAGAAGTCTCGCTTCCCATCGGTCAAAAGGGCCATGCTGAAAAAAGTGTCAAAACCAGAAATGCAGGACAGGCCATGGAGAAATGGGAGCCTTGCTACACTGATGGGCGGGATGTAAATTGCCAACAGCCACTCTGGAGAAGTGTACGGTGTGTCCTGAAACATCTGAAAAACACAGCTTAGAGAGCATAGGGCACTTCCACTCATGGGGGTATAAATTGGGAAAATTAAAAATCAGCAAGACACAAGCACCCCAAAGTTGAGGGCTGCTCTGTTGACAAGGACCTCCACTTCATTCCACCTTAAATATCCCAGGAAAGAGAAAAATGGATAAAGAAGTTGTGGTCCTTATGTACAATGGAATATCACTCAGCCATGAAATCAATGTCATAAGGTTAGTAGCAGCATGATGAGTGGATTTAGGTACGACGATTCTAAGTGAAATAAGTCACACAGAAAAGGACACTTCTCATAAGGTATCACTGATAGAGGGAATGTAAAAACCGTTACACTTGAACTGAATTACAAAACAGAACAGAGTCACACATGCAGGAAACACACTATGGCTGCTTAACGGGAAAGGTGAGGTGGGGTGATACATAAAACAAGGGTATCAAATTAGCTCAGATACCATTCCATAAACCCAATATGTAATAGACAAGACCTACTCCTTGCTCAGAGAACTGGACTCAACACGCCCTATTCACCGCACAAGAATATATCTGACTAGTAATAATCTTAAAACCTATGTATTGATATCTCTCTGTTAGGGTGTCAAGTGGGGTAAAGCGGCATAAACACAGCCGTGAAAAGCAGCTAAACCCCATTATGAAAATAAATTACTTTGAAAAACCCATGAAACAACGACAGTGAAAGAGAGAGAAATTCGTACACAATGCGTTCAGGGGCTGTGATGCAACCTGGATTGACCATATCTAGACCCACAGCTGGATGAGACATAAGGGTGGACACTCTTGGGGCTGAGAGGTTTGGTGAGGTTGGGTGAGCAAACGCAGACCCTTTAAAGTAATACTGCATGGTACCCATCGCATGGGTCCCAAATCTCCAGCTTCAAGGGCATCTTCCTACATCGAAAACATGCATGAGAAACCCAGAAGATAGTACACCGTGTGATGGGGAAAGGTTTCTAAAACGCACCTCATTTCTCATCTCCTTGTGCCCGGGTTCGCCATTCCAGCCGCTTTACTAGCAATCTCCCTACTTGGAGCATCAGCACCTTTAACCTCCTGTTCCGTACAGGTTGCAATTTGTCCTGAGGATGAACGGGAAGATGGGGAACCAACGAGAGACTAGCTCTTGGTGTTGGGACAGGCACAGGTCACTCTATTTTCCCATCAGGAAGAAGAATTAACCACAGGCTCAGCCTGCCCCCCGGAACCAGAACAGGGCCTGAAGCCATCCTGCGCTTTTGCGGCCAGCTCCCAAAAAAGCGAGTTGTAAAATGGAGGTTCAGGGCACTGCAATTCACAAACCTGCAGAGTTATAAATGATAACTCTCGTCCACAAATATATTGAGGGAAGGCAAAGAAGAGGATTTGAAATCAAGGCAGAATTGCACGAAACAGATTTCAGGAGGTAGATACGAATCGCCTTTAAAGCACATGAAAAGTGGCAAAACGTTGACAATGATGCCCTTGGCCAAAAAGGGCGTATGCGTTTTTTCCTGAATATATTCAGGAAAAAACGCATACGCCCTTTTTGGCCAACCAAGCAACCTGGAAAGGCAAATCAGCGCTACAGAGAAGTCTCGCTTCCCATCGGTCAAAAGGGCCATGCTGAAAAAAGTGTCAAAACCAGAAATGCAAGACAGGCCATGGAGAAATGGGAGCCTTGCTACACTGATGGGCGGGATGTAAATTGCCAACAGCCACTCTGGAGAAGTGTACGGTGTGTCCTGAAACATCTGAAAAACACAGCTTAGAGAGCATAGGGCACTTCCACTCATGGGGGTATAAATTGGGAAAATTAAAAATCAGCAAGACACAAGCACCCCAAAGTTGAGGGCTGCTCTGTTGACAAGGACCTCCACTTCATTCCACCTTCAATATCCCAGGAAAGAGAAAAATGGATAAAGAAGTTGTGGTCCTTATGTACAATGGAATATCACTCAGCCATGAAATCAATGTCATAAGGTTAGTAGCAGCATGATGAGTGGATTTAGGTACGACGATTCTAAGTGAAATAAGTCACACAGAAAAGGACACTTCTCATAAGGTATCACTTATAGAGGGAATGTAAAAACCGTTACACTTGAACTGAATTACAAAACAGAACAGAGTCACACATGCAGAAAACACACTATGGCTGCTTAACGGGAAAGGTGAGGTGGGGTGATACATGAAACAAGGGTATCAAATTAGCTCAGATACCGTTCCATAAACCCAATATGTAATAGACAAGACCTACTCCTTGCTCAGAGAACTGGACTCAACACGCCCTATTCACCGCACAAGAATATATCTGACTAGTAATAATCTTAAAACCTATGTATTGATATCTCTCTGTTAGTGTGTCAAGTGGGTGTAAAGCGGCATAAACACAGCAGTGAAAAGCAGCTAAACCCCATTATGAAAATAAATTACTTTGAAAAACCCATGAAACAACGACAGTGAAAGAGAGAGAAATTCTTACACAATGCGTTCAGGGGCTGTGATGCAACCTGGATTGACCATATCTAGACCCACAGCTGGATGAGACATAAGGGTGGACACTCTTGGGGCTGAGAGGTTTGGTGAGGTTGGGTGAGCAAACGCAGACCCTTTAAAGTAATACTGCGTGGTACCCATCGCATGGGTCCCAAATCTCCAGCTTCAAGGGCATCTTCCTACATCGAAAACATGCATGAGAAACCCAGAAGATAGTACACCGTGTGATGGGGAAAGGTTTCTAAAACGCACCTCATTTCTCATCTCCTTGTGCCCGGGTTCGCCATTCCAGCCGCTTTACTAGCAATCTCCCTACTTGGAGCATCAGCACCTTTAACCTCCTGTTCCGTACAGGTTGCAATTTGTCCTGAGGATGAACGGGAAGACGGGGAACCAACGAGAGACTAGCTCTTGGTGTTGGGACAGGCACAGGTCACTCTATTTTCCCATCAGGAAGAAGAATTAACCACAGGTTCAGCCTGCCCCCCGGAACCAGAACAGGGCCTGAAGCCATCCTGCGCTTTTGCGGTCAGCTCCCAAAAAAGCGAGTTGTAAAATGGAGGTTCAGGGCACTGCAATTCACAAACCTGCAGAGTTATAAATGAGAACTCTCGTCCACAAATATATTGAGGGAAGGCAAAGAAGAGGATTTTAAATCAAGGCAGAATTGCAGGAAACAGATTTCAGGAGGTAGATTCGAATCGCCTTTAAAGCACATGAAAAGCGGCAAAATGTTGACAATGATGCCCTTGGCCAAAAAGGGCGTATGCGTTTTTTCCTGAATATATTCAGGAAAAAACGCATACGCCCTTTTTGGCCAACCAAGCAACCTGGAAAGGCAAATCAGCGCTACAAAGAAGTCTCACTTCCCATCGGTCAAAAGGGCCATGCTGAAAAATGTGTCAAAACCAGAAATGCAGGACAGGCCATGGAGAAATGAGAGCCTTGCTACACTGATGGGCGGGATGTAAATTGCCAACAGCCACTCTGGAGAAGTGTACGGTGTGTCCTGAAACATCTGAAAAACACAGCTTAGAGAGCATAGGGCACTTCCACTCATGGGGGTATAAATTGGGAAAATTAAAAATCAGCAAGACACAAGCACCCCAAAGTTGAGGGCTGCTCTGTTGACAAGGACCTCCACTTCATTCGACCTTAAATATCCCAGGAAAGAGAAAAATGGATAAAGAAGTTGTGGTCCTTATGTACAATGGAATATCACTCAGCCATGAAATCAATGTCATAAGGTTAGTAGCAGCATGATGAGTGGATTTAGGTACGACGATTCTAAGTGAAATAAGTCACACAGAAAAGGACACTTCTCATAAGGTATCACTGATAGAGGGAATGTAAAAACCGTTACACTTGAACTGAATTACAAAACAGAACAGAGTCACACATGCAGAAAACAGACAATGGCTGCTTAACGGGAAAGGTGAGGTGGGGTGATGCATAAAACAAGGGTATCAAATTAGCTCAGATACTGTTCCATAAACCCAATATGTAATAGACAAGACCTACTCCTTGCTCAGAGAACTGGACTCAACACGCCCTATTCACCGCACAAGAATATATCTGACTAGTAATAATCTTAAAACCTATGTATTGATATCTCTCTGTTAGTGTGTCAAGTGGGTGTAAAGCGGCATAAACACAGCAGTGAAAAGCAGCTAAACCCCATTATGAAAATAAATTACTTTGAAAAACCCATGAAACAACGACAGTGAAAGAGAGAGAAATTCTTACACAATGCGTTCAGGGGCTGTGATGCAACCTGGATTGACCATATCTAGACCCACAGCTGGATGAGACATAAGGGTGGACACTCTTGGGGCTGAGAGGTTTGGTGAGGTTGGGTGAGCAAACGCAGACCCTTTAAAGTAATACTTCGTGGTACCCGTCGCATGGGTCCCAAATCTCCAGCTTCAAGGGCATCTTCCTACATCGAAAACATGCATGAGAAACCCAGAAGATGGTACACCGTGTGATGGGGAAAGGTTTCTAAAACGCACCTCATTTCTCATCTCCTTGTGCCCGGGTTCGCCTTTCCAGCCGCTTTACTAGCAATCTCCCTACTTGGAGCATCAGCACCTTTTACCTTCTGTTCCGTACAGGTTGCAATTTGTCCTGAGGATGAACGGGAAGACGGGGAACCAACGAGAGACTAGCTCTTGGTGTCGGGACAGGCACAGGTCACTCTATTTTCCCATCAGGAAGAAGAATTAACCACAGGCTCAGCCTGCCCCCCGGAACCAGAACAGGGACTGAAGCCATCTGGCGCTTTTGCGGCCAGCTCCCAAAAAAGCGAGTTGTAAAATGGAGGTTCAGGGCACTGCAATTCACAAACCTGCAGAGTTATAAATGATAACTCTCGTCCACAAATATATTGAGGGAAGGCAAAGAAGAGGATTTGAAATCAAGGCAGAATTGCACGAAACAGATTTCAGGAGGTAGATACGAATCGCCTTTAAAGCACATGAAAAGCGGCAAAACGTTGACAATGATGCCCTTGGCCAAAAAGGGCGTATGCCTTTTTTCCTGAATATATTCAGGAAAAAACGCATACGCCCTTTTTGGACAACCAAGCAACCTGGAAAGGCAAATCAGTGCTACAGAGAAGTCTCGCTTCCCATCGGTCAAAAGGGCCATGCTGAAAAAAGTGTCAAAACCAGAAATGCAGGACAGGCCATGGAGAAATGGGAGCCTTGCTACACTGATGGGTGGGATGTAAATTGCCAACAGCCACTCTGGAGAAGTGTACGGTGTGTCCTGAAACATCTGAAAAACACAGCTTAGAGAGCATAGGGCACTTCCACTCATGGGGGTATAAATTGGGAAAATTAAAAATCAGCAAGACACAAGCACCCCAAAGTTGAGGGCTGCTCTGTTGACAAGGACCTCCACTTCATTCCACCTTAAATATCCCAGGAAAGAGAAAAATGGATAAAGAAGTTGTGGTCCTTATGTACAATGGAATATCACTCAGCCATGAAATCAATGTCATAAGGTTAGTAGCAGCATGATGAGTGGATTTAGGTACGACGATTCTAAGTGAAATAAGTCACACAGAAAAGGACACTTCTCATAAGGTATCACTGATAGATGGAATGTAAAAACCGTTACACTTGAACTGAATTACAAAACAGAACAGAGTCACACATGCAGAAAACACACTATGGCTGCTTAACGGGAAAGGTGAGGTGGGGTGATACATAAAACAAGGGTATCAAATTAGCTCAGATACCGTTCCATAAACCCAATATGTAATAGACAAGACCTACTCCTTGCTCAGAGAACTGGACTCAACACGCCCTATTCACCGCACAAGAATATATCTGACTAGTAATAATCTTAAAACCTATGTATTGATATCTCTCTGTTAGTGTGTCAAGTGGGTGTAAAGCGGCATAAACACAGCCGTGAAAAGCAGCTAAACCCCATTATGAAAATAAATTACTTTGAAAAACCCATGAAACAACGACAGTGAAAGAGAGAGAAATTCTTACACAATGCGTTCAGGGGCTGTGATGCAACCTGGATTGACCATATCTAGACCCACAGCTGGATGAGACATAAGGGTGGACACTCTTGGGGCTGAGAGGTTTGGTGAGGTTGGGTGAGCAAACGCAGACCCTTTAAAGTAATACTGCGTGGTACCCATCGCATGGGTCCCAAATCTCCAGCTTCAAGGGCATCTTCCTACATCGAAAACATGCATGAGAAACCCAGAAGATAGTACACCGTGTGATGGAGAAAGGTTTCTAAAACGCACCTCATTTCTCATCTCCTTGTGCCCGGGTTCGCCATTCCAGCCGCTTTACTAGCAATCTCCCTACTTGGAGCATCAGCACCTTTAACCTCCTGTTCCGTACAGGTTGCAATTTGTCCTGAGGATGAACGGGAAGACGGGGAACCAACGAGATACTAGCTCTTGGTGTTGGGACAGGCACAGGTCACTCTATTTTCCCATCAGGAAGAAGAATTAACCACAGGTTCAGCCTGCCCCCCGGAACCAGAACAGGGCCTGAAGCCATCCTGCGCTTTTGCGGCCAGCTCCCAAAAAAGCGAGTTGTAAAATGGAGGTTCAGGGCACTGCAATTCACAAACCTGCAGAGTTATAAATGATAACTCTCGTCCACAAATATATTGAGGGAAGGCAAAGAAGAGGATTTGAAATCAAGGCAGAATTGCACGAAACAGATTTCAGGAGGTAGATTCGAATCGCCTTTAAAGCACATGAAAAGCGGCAAAATGTTGACAATGATGCCCTTGGCCAAAAAGGGCGTATGCGTTTTTTCCTGAATATATTCAGGAAAAAACGCATACGCCCTTTTTGGCCAACCAAGCAACCTGGAAAGGCAAATCAGTGCTACAGAGAAGTCTCGCTTCCCATCGGTCAAAAGGGCCATGCTGAAAAAAGTGTCAAAACCAGAAATGCAGGACAGGCCATGGAGAAATGGGAGCCTTGCTACACTGATGGGCGGGATGTAAATTGCCAACAGCCACTCTGGAGAAGTGTACGGTGTGTCCTGAAACATCTGAAAAACACAGCTTAGAGAGCATAGGGCACTTCCACTCATGGGGGTATAAATTGGGAAAATTAAAAATCAGCAAGACACAAGCACCCCAAAGTTGAGGGCTGCTCTGTTGACAAGGACCTCCACTTCATTCCACCTTAAATATCCCAGGAAAGAGAAAAATGGATAAAGAAGTTGTGGTCCTTATGTACAATGGAATATCACTCAGCCATGAAATCAATGTCATAAGGTTAGTAGCAGCATGATGAGTGGATTTAGGTACGACGATTCTAAGTGAAATAAGTCACACAGAAAAGGACACTTCTCATAAGGTATCACTGATAGAGGGAATGTAAAAACCGTTACACTTGAACTGAATTACAAAACAGAACAGAGTCACACATGCAGAAAACACACTATGGCTGCTTAACGGGAAAGGTGAGGTGGGGTGATACATAAAACAAGGGTATCAAATTAGCTCAGATACCATTCCATAAACCCAATATGTAATAGACAAGACCTACTCCTTGCTCAGAGAACTGGACTCAACACGCCCTATTCACCGCACAAGAATATATCTGACTAGTAATAATCTTAAAACCTATGTATTGATATCTCTCTGTTAGGGTGTCAAGTGGGGTAAAGCGGCATAAACACAGCCGTGAAAAGCAGCTAAACCCCATTATGAAAATAAATTACTTTGAAAAACCCATGAAACAACGACAGTGAAAGAGAGAGAAATTCTTACACAATGCGTTCAGGGGCTGTGATGCAACCTGGATTGACCATATCTAGACCCACAGCTGGATGAGACATAAGGGTGGACACTCTTGGGGCTGAGAGGTTTGGTGAGGTTGGGTGAGCAAACGCAGACCCTTTAAAGTAATACTGCATGGTACCCATTGCATGGGTCCCAAATCTCCAGCTTCAAGGGCATCTTCCTACATCGAAAACATGCATGAGAAACCCAGAAGATAGTACACCGTGTGATGGGGAAAGGTTTCTAAAACGCACCTCATTTCTCATCTCCTTGTGCCCGGGTTCGCCATTCCAGCCGCTTTACTAGCAATCTCCCTACTTGGAGCATCAGCACCTTTAACCTCCTGTTCCGTACAGGTTGCAATTTGTCCTGAGGATGAACGGGAAGACGGGGAACCAACGAGAGACTAGCTCTTGGTGTTGGGACAGGCACAGGTCACTCTATTTTCCCATCAGGAAGAAGAATTAACCACAGGCTCAGCCTGCCCCCCGGAACCAGAACAGGGCCTGAAGCCATCCTGCGCTTTTGCGGCCAGCTCCCAAAAAAGCGAGTTGTAAAATGGAGGTTCAGGGCACTGCAATTCACAAACCTGCAGAGTTATAAATGATAACTCTCGTCCACAAATATATTGAGGGAAGGCAAAGAAGAGGATTTGAAATCAAGGCAGAATTGCACGAAACAGATTTCAGGAGGTAGATACGAATCGCCTTTAAAGCACATGAAAAGCGGCAAAACGTTGACAATGATGCCCTTGGCCAAAAAGGGCGTATGCGTTTTTTCCTGAATATATTCAGGAAAAAACGCATACGCCCTTTTTGGCCAACCAAGCAACCTGGAAAGGCAAATCAGCGCTACAGAGAAGTCTCGCTTCCCATCGGTCAAAAGGGCCATGCTGAAAAAAGTGTCAAAACCAGAAATGCAGGACAGGCCATGGAGAAATGGGAGCCTTGCTACACTGATGGGCGGGATGTAAATTGCCAACAGCCACTCTGGAGAAGTGTACGGTGTGTCCTGAAACATCTGAAAAACACAGCTTAGAGAGCATAGGGCACTTCCACTCATGGGGGTATAAATTGGGAAAATTAAAAATCAGCAAGACACAAGCACCCCAAAGTTTAGGGCTGCTCTGTTGACAAGGACCTCCACTTCATTCCACCTTAAATATCCCAGGAAAGAGAAAAATGGATAAAGAAGTTGTGGTCCTTATGTACAATGGAATATCACTCAGCCATGAAATCAATGTCATAAGGTTAGTAGCAGCATGATGAGTGGATTTAGGTACGACGATTCTAAGTGAAATAAGTCACACAGAAAAGGACACTTCTCATAAGGTATCACTTATAGAGGGAATGTAAAAACCGTTACACTTGAACTGAATTACAAAACAGAACAGAGTCACACATGCAGAAAACACACTATGGCTGCTTAACGGGAAAGGTGAGGTGGGGTGATACATGAAACAAGGGTATCAAATTAGCTCAGATACCGTTCCATAAACCCAATATGTAATAGACAAGACCTACTCCTTGCTCAGAGAACTGGACTCAACACGCCCTATTCACCGCACAAGAATATATCTGACTAGTAATAATCTTAAAACCTATGTATTGATATCTCTCTGTTAGTGTGTCAAGTGGGTGTAAAGCGACATAAACACAGCAGTGAAAAGCAGCTAAACCCCATTATGAAAATAAATTACTTTGAAAAACCCATGAAACAACGACAGTGAAAGAGAGAGAAATTCTTACACAATGCGTTCAGGGGCTGTGATGCAACCTGGATTGACCATATCTAGACCCACAGCTGGATGAGACATAAGGGTGGACACTCTTGGGGCTGAGAGGTTTGGTGAGGTTGGGTGAGCAAACGCAGACCCTTTAAAGTAATACTGCGTGGTACCCATCGCATGGGTCCCAAATCTCCAGGTTCAAGGGCATCTTCCTACATCGAAAACATGCATGAGAAACCCAGAAGATGGTACACCGTGTGATGGGGAAAGGTTTCTAAAACGCACCTAATTTCTCATCTCCTTGTGCCCGGGTTCGCCTTTCCAGCCGCTTTACTAGCAATCTCCCTACTTGGAGCATCAGCACCTTTAACCTCCTGTTCCGTACAGGTTGCAATTTGTCCTGAGGATGAACGGGAAGACGGGGAACCAACGAGAGACTAGCTCTTGGTGTCGGGACAGGCACAGGTCACTCTATTTTCCCATCAGGAAGAAGAATTAACCACAGGCTCAGCCTGCCCCCCGGAACCAGAACAGGGCCTGAAGCCATCCTGCGCTTTTGCGGCCAGCTCCCAAAAAAGCGAGTTGTAAAATGGAGGTTCAGGGCACTGCAATTCACAAACCTGCAGAGTTATAAATGATAACTCTCGTCCACAAATATATTGAGGGAAGGCAAAGAAGAGGATTTGAAATCAAGGCAGAATTGCACGAAACAGATTTCAGGAGGTAGATACGAATCGCCTTTAAAGCACATGAAAAGCGGCAAAACGTTGACAATGATGCCCTTGGCCAAAAAGGGCGTATGCGTTTTTTCCTGAATATATTCAGGAAAAAACGCATACGCCCTTTTTGGCCAACCAAGCAACCTGGAAAGGCAAATCAGCGCTACAGAGAAGTCTCGCTTCCCATCGGTCAAAAGGGCCATGCTGAAAAAAGTGTCAAAACCAGAAATGCAGGACAGGCCATGGAGAAATGGGAGCCTTGCTACACTGATGGGCGGGATGTAAATTGCCAACAGCCACTCTGGAGAAGTGTACGGTGTGTCCTGAAACATCTGAAAAACACAGCTTAGAGAGCATAGGGCACTTCCACTCATGGGGGTATAAATTGGGAAAATTAAAAATCAGCAAGACACAAGCACCCCAAAGTTTAGGGCTGCTCTGTTGACAAAGACCTCCACTTCATTCCACCTTAAATATCCCAGGAAAGAGAAAAATGGATAAAGAAGTTGTGGTCCTTATGTACAATGGAATATCACTCAGCCATGAAATCAATGTCATAAGGTTAGTAGCAGCATGATGAGTGGATTTAGGTACGACGATTCTAAGTGAAATAAGTCACACAGAAAAGGACACTTCTCATAAGGTATCACTGATAGATGGAATGTAAAAAGCGTTACACTTGAACTGAATTACAAAACAGAACAGAGTCACACATGCAGAAAACACACTATGGCTGCTTAACGGGAAAGGTGAGGTGGGGTGATACATGAAACAAGGGTATCAAATTAGCTCAGATACCATTCCATAAACCCAATATGTAGTAGACAAGACCTACTCCTTGCTCAGAGAACTGTACTCAACACGCCCTATTCACCGCACAAGAATATATCTGACTAGTAATAATCTTAAAACCTATGTATTGATATCTCTCTGTTAGTGTGTCAAGTGGGTGTAAAGCGACATAAACACAGCAGTGAAAAGCAGCTAAACCCCATTATGAAAATAAATTACTTTGAAAAACCCATGAAACAACGACAGTGAAAGAGATAGAAATTCTTACACAATGAGTTCAGGGGCTGTGATGCAACCTGGATTGACCATATCTAGACCCACAGCTGGATGAGACATAAGGGTGGACACTCTTGGGGCTGAGAGGTTTGGTGAGGTTGGGTGAGCAAACGCAGACCCTTTAAAGTAATACTGCGTGGTACCCATCGCATGGGTCCCAAATCTCCAGGTTCAAGGGCATCTTCCTACATCGAAAACATGCATGAGAAACCCAGAAGATGGTACACCGTGTGATGGGGAAAGGTTTCTAAAACGCACCTCATTTCTCATCTCCTTGTGCCCGGGTTCGCCTTTCCAGCCGCTTTACTAGCAATCTCCCTACTTGGAGCATCAGCACCTTTAACCTCCTGTTCCGTACAGGTTGCAATTTGTCCTGAGGATGAACGAGAAGACGGGGAACCAACGAGAGACTAGCTCTTGGTGTCGGGACAGGCACAGGTCACTCTATTTTCCCATCAGGAAGAAGAATTAACCACAGGCTCAGCCTGCCCCCCGGAACCAGAACAGGGCCTGAAGCCATCCTGCGCTTTTGCGGCCAGCTCCCAAAAAAGCGAGTTGTAAAATGGAGGTTCAGGGCACTGCAATTCACAAACCTGCAGAGTTATAAATGATAACTCTCGTCCACAAATATATTGAGGGAAGGCAAAGAAGAGGATTTGAAATCAAGGCAGAATTGCACGAAACAGATTTCAGGAGGTAGATACGAATCGCCTTTAAAGCACATGAAAAGCGGCAAAACGTTGACAATGATGCCCTTGGCCAAAAAGGGCGTATGCGTTTTTTCCTGAATATATTCAGGAAAAAACGCATACGCCCTTTTTGGCCAACCAAGCAACCTGGAAAGGCAAATCAGCGCTACAGAGAAGTCTCGCTTCCCATCGGTCAAAAGGGCCATGCTGAAAAAAGTGTCAAAACCAGAAATGCAGGACAGGCCATGGAGAAATGGGAGCCTTGCTACACTGATGGGCGGGATGTAAATTGCCAACAGCCAATCTGGAGAAGTGTACGGTGTGTCCTGAAACATCTGAAAAACACAGCTTAGAGAGCATAGGGCACTTCCACTCATGGGGGTATAAATTTGGAAAATTAAAAATCAGCAAGACACAAGCACCACAAAGTTTAGGGCTGCTCTGTTGACAAGGACCTCCACTTCATTCCACCTTAAATATCCCAGGAAAGAGAAAAATGGATAAAGAAGTTGTGGTCCTTATGTACAATGGAATATCACTCAGCCATGAAATCAATGTCATAAGGTTAGTAGCAGCATGATGAGTGGATTTAGGTACGACGATTCTAAGTGAAATAAGTCACACAGAAAAGGACACTTCTCATAAGGTATCACTGATAGATGGAATGTAAAAAGCGTTACACTTGAACTGAATTACAAAACAGAACAGAGTCACACATGCAGAAAACACACTATGGCTGCTTAACGGGAAAGGTGAGGTGGGGTGATACATGAAACAAGGGTATCAAATTAGCTCAGATACCGTTCCATAAACCCAATATGTAGTAGACAAGACCTACTCCTTGCTCAGAGAACTGTACTCAACACGCCCTATTCACCGCACAAGAATATATCTGACTAGTAATAATCTTAAAACCTATGTATTGATATCTCTCTGTTAGTGTGTCAAGTGGGTGTAAAGCGACATAAACACAGCAGTGAAAAGCAGCTAAACCCCATTATGAAAATAAATTACTTTGAAAAACCCATGAAACAACGACAGTGAAAGAGAGAGAAATTCTTACACAATGCGTTCAGGGGCTGTGATGCAACCTGGATTGACCATATCTAGACCCACAGCTGGATGAGACATAAGGGTGGACACTCTTGGGGCTGAGAGGTTTGGTGAGGTTGGGTGAGCAAACGCAGACCCTTTAAAGTAATACTGCGTGGTACCCATCGCATGGGTCCCAAATCTCCAGGTTCAAGGGCATCTTCCTACATCGAAAACATGCATGAGAAACCCAGAAGATGGTACACCGTGTGATGGGGAAAGGTTTCTAAAACGCACCTAATTTCTCATCTCCTTGTGCCCGGGTTCGCCTTTCCAGCCGCTTTACTAGCAATCTCCCTACTTGGAGCATCAGCACCTTTAACCTCCTGTTCCGTACAGGTTGCAATTTGTCCTGAGGATGAACGGGAAGACGGGGAACCAACGAGAGACTAGCTCTTGGTGTCGGGACAGGCACAGGTCACTCTATTTTCCCATCAGGAAGAAGAATTAACCACAGGCTCAGCCTGCCCCCCGGAACCAGAACAGGGCCTGAAGCCATCCTGCGCTTTTGCGGCCAGCTCCCAAAAAAGCGAGTTGTAAAATGGAGGTTCAGGGCACTGCAATTCACAAACCTGCAGAGTTATAAATGATAACTCTCGTCCACAAATATATTGAGGGAAGGCAAAGAAGAGGATTTGAAATCAAGGCAGAATTGCACGAAACAGATTTCAGGAGGTAGATACGAATCGCCTTTAAAGCACATGAAAAGCGGCAAAACGTTGACAATGATGCCCTTGGCCAAAAAGGGCGTATGCGTTTTTTCCTGAATATATTCAGGAAAAAACGCATACGCCCTTTTTGGCCAACCAAGCAACCTGGAAAGGCAAATCAGCGCTACAGAGAAGTCTCGCTTCCCATCGGTCAAAAGGGCCATGCTGAAAAAAGTGTCAAAACCAGAAATGCAGGACAGGCCATGGAGAAATGGGAGCCTTGCTACACTGATGGGCGGGATGTAAATTGCCAACAGCCAATCTGGAGAAGTGTACGGTGTGTCCTGAAACATCTGAAAAACACAGCTTAGAGAGCATAGGGCACTTCCACTCATGGGGGTATAAATTGGGAAAATTAAAAATCAGCAAGACACAAGCACCCCAAAGTTTAGGGCTGCTCTGTTGACAAGGACTTCCACTTCATTCCACCTTCAATATCCCAGGAAAGAGAAAAATGGATAAAGAAGTTGTGGTCCTTATGTACAATGGAATATCACTCAGCCATGAAATCAATGTCATAAGGTTAGTAGCAGCATGATGAGTGGATTTAGGTACGACGATTCTAAGTGAAATAAGTCACACAGAAAAGGACACTTCTCATAAGGTATCACTTTTAGAGGGAATGTAAAAACCGTTACACTTGAACTGAATTACAAAACAGAACAGAGTCACACATGCAGAAAACAGACTATGGCTGCTTAACAGAAAAGGTGAGATGGGGTGATACATAAAACAAGGGTACCAAATTAGCTCAGACACCGTTCCATAAACCCAATATGTAGTAGACAAGACCTACTCCTTGCTCAGAGAACTGGACTCAACACGCCCTATTCACCGCACAAGAATATATCTGACTAGTAATAATCTTAAAACCTATGTATTGATATCTCTCTGTTAGTGTGTCAAGTGGGTGTAAAGCGGCATAAACACAGCCATGAAAAGCAGCTAAACCCCATTATGAAAATAAATTACTTTGAAAAACCCATGAAACAACGACAGTGAAAGAGATAGAAATTCTTACACAATGAGTTCAGGGGCTGTGATGCAACCTGGATTGACCATATCTAGACCCACAGCTGGATGAGACATAAGGGTGGACACTCTTGGGGCTGAGAGGTTTGGTGAGGTTGGGTGAGCAAACGCAGACCCTTTAAAGTAATACTGCGTGGTACCCATCGCATGGGTCCCAAATCTCCAGGTTCAAGGGCATCTTCCTACATCGAAAACATGCATGAGAAACCCAGAAGATGGTACACCGTGTGATGGGGAAAGGTTTCTAAAACGCACCTCATTTCTCATCTCCTTGTGCCCGGGTTCGCCATTCCAGCCGCTTTACTAGCAATCTCCCTACTTGGAGCATCAGCACCTTTAACCTCCTGTTCCGTACAGGTTGCAATTTGTCCTAAGGATGAACGGGAAGACGGGGAACCCACGAGAGACTAGCTCTTGGTGTCGGGACAGGCACAGGTCACTCTATTTTCCCATCAGGAAGAAGAATTAACAACAGGCTCAGCCTGCCCCCCGGAACCAGAACAGGGCCTGAAGCCATCCTGCGCTTTTGCGGCCAGCTCCCAAAAAAGCGAGTTGTAAAATGGAGGTTCAGGGCACTGCAATTCACAAACCTGCAGAGTTATAAATGATAACTCTCGTCCACAAATATATTGAGGGAAGGCAAAGAAGAGGATTTGAAATCAAGGCAGAATTGCACGAAACAGATTTCAGGAGGTAGATACGAATCGCCTTTAAAGCACACGAAAAGCGGCAAAACGTTGACAATGATGCCCTTGGCCAAAAAGGGCGTATGCGTTTTTTCCTGAATATATTCAGGAAAAAACGCATACGCCCTTTTTGGCCAACCAAGCAACCTGGAAAGGCAAATCAGCGCTACAGAGAAGTCTCGCTTCCCATCGGTCAAAAGGGCCATGCTGAAAAAAGTGTCAAAACCAGAAATGCAGGACAGGCCATGGAGAAATGGGAGCCTTGCTACACTGATGGGCGGGATGTAAATTGCCAACAGCCACTCTGGAGAAGTGTACGGTGTGTCCTGAAACATCTGAAAAACACAGCTTAGAGAGCATAGGGCACTTCCACTCATGGGGGTATAAATTGGGAAAATTAAAAATCAGCAAGACACAAGCACCCCAAAGTTGAGGGCTGCTCTGTTGACAAGGACCTCCACTTCATTCCACCTTAAATATCCCAGGAAAGAGAAAAATGGATAAAGAAGTTCTGGTCCTTATGTACAATGGAATATCACTCAGCCATGAAATCAATGTCATAAGGTTAGTAGCAGCATGATGAGTGGATTTAGGTACGACAATTCTAAGTGAAATAAGTCACACAGAAAAGGACACTTCTCATAAGGTATCACTGATAGATGGAATGTAAAAAGCGTTACACTTGAACTGAATTACAAAACAGAACAGAGTCACACATGCAGAAAACACACTATGGCTGCTTAACGGGAAAGGTGATGTGGGGTGATACATAAAACAAGGGTATCAAATTAGCTCAGATACCGTTCCATAAACCCAATATGTAGTAGACAAGACCTACTCCTTGCTCAGAGAACTGGACTCAACACGCCCTATTCACCGCACAAGAATATATCTGACTAGTAATAATCTTAAAACCTATGTATTGATATCTCTCTGTTAGTGTGTCAAGTGGGTGTAAAGCGACATAAACACAGCAGTGAAAAGCAGCTAAACCCCATTATGAAAATAAATTACTTTGAAAAACCCATGAAACAACGACAGTGAAAGAGAGAGAAATTCTTACACAATGCGTTCAGGGGCTGTGATGCAACCTGGATTGACCATATCTAGACCCACAGCTGGATGAGACATAAGGGTGGACACTCTTGGGGCTGAGAGGTTTGGTGAGGTTGGGTGAGCAAACGCAGACCCTTTAAAGTAATACTGCGTGGTACCCATCGCATGGGTCCCAAATCTCCAGCTTCAAGGGCATCTTCCTACATCGAAAACATGCATGAGAAACCCAGAAGATAGTACACCGTGTGATGGGGAAAGGTTTCTAAAACGCACCTCATTTCTCATCTCCTTGTGCCCGGGTTCGCCATTCCAGCCGCTTTACTAGCAATCTCCCTACTTGGAGCATCAGCACCTTTAACCTCCTGTTCCGTACAGGTTGCAATTTGTCCTGAGGATGAACGGGAAGACGGGGAACCAACGAGAGACTAGCTCTTGGTGTCGGGACAGGCACAGGTCACTCTATTTTCCCATCAGGAAGAAGAATTAACCACAGGCTCAGTCTGCCCCCCGGAACCAGAACAGGGCCTGAAGCCATCCTGCGCTTTTGCGGCCAGCTCCCAAAAAAGCGAGTTGTAAAATGGAGGTTCAGGGCACTGCAATTCACAAACCTGCAGAGTTATAAATGATAACTCTCGTCCACAAATATATTGAGGGAAGGCAAAGAAGAGGATTTGAAATCAAGGCAGAATTGCACGAAACAGATTTCAGGAGGTAGATTCGAATCGCCTTTAAAGCACATGAAAAGCGGCAAAACGTTGACAATGATGCCCTTGGCCAAAAAGGGCGTATGCGTTTTTTCCTGAATATATTCAGGAAAAAACGCATACGCCCTTTTTGGCCAACCAAGCAACCTGGAAAGGCAAATCAGCGCTACAGAGAAGTCTCGCTTCCCATCGGTCAAAAGGGCCATGCTGAAAAAAGTGTCAAAACCATAAATGCAGGACAGGCCATGGAGAAATGGGAGCCTTGCTACACTGATGGGCGGGATGTAAATTGCCAACAGCCACTCTGGAGAAGTGTACGGTGTGTCCTGAAACATCTGAAAAACACAGCTTAGAGAGCATAGGGCACTTCCACTCATGGGGGTATAAATTGGGAAAATGAAAAATCAGCAAGACACAAGCACCCCAAAGTTGAGGGCTGCTCTGTTGACAAGGACCTCCACTTCATTCCACCTTAAATATCCAAGGAAAGAGAAAAATGGATAAAGAAGTTGTGGTCCTTATGTACAATGGAATATCACTCAGCCATGAAATCAATGTCATAAGGTTAGTAGCAGCATGATGAGTGGATTTAGGTACGACGATTCTAAGTGAAATAAGTCACACAGAAAAGGACACTTCTCATAAGGTATCACTGATAGAGGGAATGTAAAAACCGTTACACTTGAACTGAATTACAAAACAGAACAGAGTCACACATGCAGAAAACAGACTATGGCTGCTTAACGGGAAAGGTGAGGTGGGGTGATACATAAAACAAGGGTATCAAATTAGCTCAGATACCGTTCCATAAACCCAATATGTAGTTGACAAGACCTACTCCTTGCTCAGAGAACTGGACTCAACACGCCCTATTCACCGCACAAGAATATATCTGACTAGTAATAATCTTAAAACCTATGTATTGATATCTCTCTGTTAGTGTGTCAAGTGGGTGTAAAGCGGCATAAACACAGCCGTGAAAAGCAGCTAAACCCCATTATGAAAATAAATTACTTTGAAAAACCCATGAAACAATGACAGTGAAAGAGATAGAAATTCTTACACAATGAGTTCAGGGGCTGTGATGCAACCTGGATTGACCATATCTAGACTCACAGCTGGATGAGACATAAGGGTGGACACTCTTGGGGCTGAGAGGTTTGGTGAGGTTGGGTGAGCAAACGCAGACCCTTTAAAGTAATACGGCGTGGTACCCATCACATGGGTCCCAAATCTCCAGGTTCAAGGGCATCTTCCTACATCGAAAACATGCATGAGAAACCCAGAAGATGGTACACCGTGTGATGGGGAAAGGTTTCTAAAACGCACCTCATTTCTCATCTCCTTGTGCCCGGGTTCGCCATTCCAGCCGCTTTACTAGCAATCTCCCTACTTGGAGCATCAGCACCTTTAACCTCCTGTTCCGTACAGGTTGCAATTTGTCCTGAGGATGAACGGGAAGACGGGGAACCAACGAGAGACTAGCTCTTGGTGTCGGGACAGGCACAGGTCACTCTATTTTCCCATCAGGAAGAAGAATTAACCACAGGCTCAGCCTGCCCCCCGGAACCAGAACAGGGCCTGAAGCCATCCTGCGCTTTTGCGGCCAGCTCCCAAAAAAGCGAGTTGTAAAATGGAGGTTCAGGGCACTGCAATTCCCAAACCTGCAGAGTTATAAATGATAACTCTCGTCCACAAATATATTGAGGGAAGGCAAAGAAGAGGATTTGAAATCAAGGCAGAATTGCAGGAAACAGATTTCAGGAGGTAGATTCGTATCGCCTTTAAAGCACATGAAAAGCGGCAAAATGTTGACAATGATGCCCTTCGCCAAAAAGGGCGTATGCGTTTTTTCCTGAATATATTCAGGAAAAAACGCATACGCCCTTTTTGGCCAACCAAGCAACCTGGAAAGGCAAATCAGCGCTACAAAGAAGTCTCGCTTCCCATCGGTCAAAAGGGCCATGCTGAAAAAAGTGTCAAAACCAGAAATGCAGGACAGGCCATGGAGAAATGAGAGCCTTGCTACACTGATGGGCGGGATGTAAATTGCCAACAGCCACTCTGGAGAAGTGTACGGTGTGTCCTGAAACAACTGAAAAACACAGCTTAGAGAGCTTAGGGCACTTCCACTCATGGGGGTATAAATTGGGAAAATGAAAAATCAGCAAGACACAAGCACCCCAAAGTTTAGGGCTGCTCTGTTGACAAGGACCTCCACTTCATTCCACCTTAAATATCCAAGGAAAGAGAAAAATGGATAAAGAAGTTGTGGTCCTTATGTACAATGGAATATCACTCAGCCATGAAATCAATGTCATAATGTTAGTAGCAGCATGATGAGTGGATTTAGGTACGACGATTCTAAGTGAAATAAGTCACACAGAAAAGGACACTTCTCATAAGGTATCACTGATAGAGGGAATGTAAAAACCGTTACACTTGAACTGAATTACAAAACAGAACAGAGTCACACATGCAGAAAATAGACTATGGCTGCTTAACGGGAAAGGTGAGGTGGGGTGATACATAAAACAAGGGTATCAAATTAGCTCAGATACCGTTCCATAAACCCAATATGTAGTTGACAAGACCTACTCCTTGCTCAGAGAACTGGACTCAACACGCCCTATTCACCGCACAAGAATATATCTGACTAGTAATAATCTTAAAACCTATGTATTGATATCTCTCTGTTAGTGTGTCAAGTGGGTGTAAAGCGGCATAAACACAGCCGTGAAAAGCAGCTAAACCCCATTATGAAAATAAATTACTTTGAAAAACCCATGAAACAATGACAGTGAAAGAGATAGAAATTCTTACACAATGAGTTCAGGGGCTGTGATGCAACCTGGATTGACCATATCTAGACTCACAGCTGGATGAGACATAAAGGTGGACACTCTTGGGGCTGAGAGGTTTGGTGAGGTTGGGTGAGCAAACGCAGACCCTTTAAAGTAATACGGCGTGGTACCCATCACATGGGTCCCAAATCTCCAGGTTCAAGGGCATCTTCCTACATCGAAAACATGCATGAGAAACCCAGAAGATGGTACACCGTGTGATGGGGAAAGGTTTCTAAAACGCACCTCATTTCTCATCTCCTTGTGCCCGGGTTTGCCATTCCAGCCACTTTACTAGCAATCTCCCTACTTGGAGCATCAGCACCTTTAACCTCCTGTTCCGTACAGGTTGCAATTTGTCCTGAGGATGAACGGGAAGACGGGGAACCAACGAGAGACTAGCTCTTGGTGTCGGGACAGGCACAGGTCACTCTATTTTCCCATCAGGAAGAAGAATTAACCACAGGCTCAGCCTGCCCCCCGGAACCAGAACAGGGCCTGAAGCCATCATGCGCTTTTGCGGCCAGCTCCCAAAAAAGCGAGTTGTAAAATGGAGGTTCAGGGCACTGCAATTCCCAAACCTGCAGAGTTATAAATGATAACTCTCGTCCACAAATATATTGAGGGAAGGCAAAGAAGAGGATTTGAAATCAAGGCAGAATTGCACGAAACAGATTTCAGGAGGTAGATACGAATCGCCTTTAAAGCACATGAAAAGCGGCAAAACGTTGACAATGATGCCCTTGGCCAAAAAGGGCGTATGCGTTTTTTCCTGAATATATTCAGGAAAAAACGCATACGCCCTTTTTGGCCAACCAAGCAACCTGGAAAGGCAAATCAGCGCTACAGAGAAGTCTCGCTTCCCATCGGTCAAAAGGGCCATGCTGAAAAAAGTGTCAAAACCAGAAATGCAGGACAGGCCATGGAGAAATGGGAGCCTTGCTACACTGATGGGCGGGATGTAAATTGCCAACAGCCACTCTGGAGAAGTGTACGGTGTGTCCTGAAACATCTGAAAAACACAGCTTAGAGAGCATAGGGCACTTCCACTCATGGGGGTATAAATTGGGAAAATGAAAAATCAGCAAGACACAAGCACCCCAAAGTTTAGGGCTGCTCTGTTGACAAGGACCTCCACTTCATTCCACCTTAAATATCCAAGGAAAGAGAAAAATGGATAAAGAAGTTGTGGTCCTTATGTACAATGGAATATCACTCAGCCATGAAATCAATGTCATAATGTTAGTAGCAGCATGATGAGTGGATTTAGGTACGACGATTCTAAGTGAAATAAGTCACACAGAAAAGGACACTTCACATAAGGTATCACTGATAGAGGGAATGTAAAAACCGTTACACTTGAACTGAATTACAAAACAGAACAGAGTCACACATGCAGAAAACAGACTATGGCTTCTTAACGGGAAAGGTGAGGTGGGGTGATACATAAAACAAGGGTATCAAATTAGCTCAGATACCGTTCCATAAACCCAATATGTAGTAGACAAGACCTACTCCTTGCTCAGAGAACTGTACTCAACACGCCCTATTCACCGCACAAGAATATATCTGACTAGTAATAATCTTAAAACCTATGTATTGATATCTCTCTGTTAGTGTGTCAAGTGGGGGTAAAGCGGCATAAACACAGCCGTGAAAAGCAGCTAAACCCCATTATGAAAATAAATTACTTTGAAAAACCCATGAAACAACGACAGTGAAAGAGATAGAAATTCTTACACAATGAGTTCAGGGGCTGTGATGCAACCTGGATTGACCATATCTAGACCCACAGCTGGATGAGACATAAGGGTGGACACTCTTGGGGCTGAGAGGTTTGGTGAGGTTGGGTGAGCAAACGCAGACCCTTTAAAGTAATACGGCGTGGTACCCATCGCATGGGTCCCAAATCTCCAGGTTCAAGGGCATCTTCCTACATCGAAAACATGCATGAGAAACCCAGAAGATGGTACACCGTCTGATGGGGAAAGGTTTCTAAAACGCACCTCATTTCTCATCTCCTTGTGCCCGGGTTCGCCATTCCAGCCGCTTTACTAGCAATCTCCCTACTTGGAGCATCAGCACCTTTAACCTCCTGTTCCGTACAGGTTGCAATTTGTCCTGAGGATGAACGGGAAGACGGGGAACCAACGAGAGACTAGCTCTTGGTGTTGGGACAGGCACAGGTCACTCTATTTTCCCATCAGGAAGAAGAATTAACCACAGGCTCAGCCTGCCCCCCGGAACCAGAACAGGGCCTGAAGCCATCCTGCGATTCTGCGGCCAGCTCCCAAAAAAGCGAGTTGTAAAATGGAGGTTCAGGGCACTGCAATTCACAAACCTGCAGAGTTATAAATGACAACTCTCGTCCACAAATATATTGAGGGAAGGCAAAGAAGAGGATTTGAAATCAAGGCAGAATTGCACGAAACAGATTTCAGGAGGTAGATTCGAATCGCCTTTAAAGCACATGAAAAGCGGCAAAATGTTGACAATGATGCCCTTGGCCAAAAAGGGCGTATGCGTTTTTTCCTGAATATATTCAGGAAAAAACGCATACGCCCTTTTTGGCCAACCAAGCAACCTGGAAAGGCAAATCAGCGCTACAGAGAAGTGTCGCTTCCCATCGGTCAAAAGGGCCATGCTGAAAAAAGTGTCAAAACCAGAAATGCAGGACAGGCCATGGAGAAATGGGAGCCTTGCTACACTGATGGGCGGGATGTAAATTGCCATCAGCCACTCTGGAGAAGTGTACGGTGTGTTCTGAAACATCTGAAAAACACAGCTTAGAGAGCATAGGGCACTTCCACTCATGGGGGTATAAATTGGGAAAATGAAAAATCAGCAAGACACAAGCACCCCAAAGTTTAGGGCTGCTCTGTTGACAAGGACCTCCACTTCATTCCACCTTAAATATCCAAGGAAAGAGAAAAATGGATAAAGAAGTTGTGGTCCTTATGTACAATGGAATATCACTCAGCCATGAAATCAATGTCATAATGTTAGTAGCATCATGATGAGTGGATTTAGATACGACGATTCTAACAGAAATAAGTCACACAGAAAAGGACACTTCTCATAAGGTATCACTTTTAGAGAGAATGTAAAAACCGTTACACTTGAACTGAATTACAAAACAGAACAGAGTCACACATGCAGAAAACAGACTATGGCTGCTTAACGGGAAAGGTGAGGTGGGGTGATACATAAAACAAGGGTATCAAATTAGCTCAGATACCGTTCCATAAACCCAATATGTAGTAGACAAGACCTACTCCTTGCTCAGAGAACTGGACTCAACACGCCCTATTCACCGCACAAGAATATATCTGACTAGTAATAATCTTAAAACCTATGTATTGATATCTCTCTGTTAGTGTGTCAGTTGGGTGTAAAGCGGCATAAACACAGCCGTGAAAAGCAGCTAAACCCCATTATGAAAATAAATTACTTTGAAAAACCCATGAAACAACGACAGTGAAAGAGATAGAAATTCTTACACAATGAGTTCAGGGGCTGTGATGCAACCTGGATTGACCATATCTAGACCCACAGCTGGATGAGACATAAGGGTGGACACTCTTGGGGCTGAGAGGTTTGGTGAGGTTGGGTGAGCAAACGCAGACCCTTTAAAGTAATACGGCGTGGTACCCATCGCATGGGTCCCAAATCTCCAGGTTCAAGGGCATCTTCCTACATCGAAAACATGCATGAGAAACCCAGAAGATGGTACACCGTGTGATGGGGAAAGGTTTCTAAAACGCACCTCATTTCTCATCTCCTTGTGCCCGGGTTCGCCATTCCAGCCGCTTTACTAGCAATCTCCCTACTTGGAGCATCAGCACCTTTAACCTCCTGTTCCGTACAGGTTGCAATTTGTCCTGAGGATGAACGGGAAGACGGGGAACCAACGAGAGACTAGCTCTTGGTGTCGGGACAGGCACAGGTCACTCTATTTTCCCATCAGGAAGAAGAATTAACCACAGGCTCAGCCTGCCCCCCGGAACCAGAACAGGGCCTGAAGCCATCCTGCGCTTTTGCGGCCAGCTCCCAAAAAAGCGAGTTGTAAAATGGAGGTTCAGGGCACTGCAATTCACAAACCTGCAGAGTTATAAATGATAACTTTCGTCCACAAATATATTGAGGGAAGGCAAAGAAGAGGATTTGAAATCAAGGCAGAATTGCACGAAACAGATTTCAGGAGGTAGATACGAATCGCCTTTAAAGCACATGAAAAGCGGCAAAACGTTGACAATGATGCCCTTGGCCAAAAAGGGCGTATGCATTTTTTCCTGAATATATTCAGGAAAAAACGCATACGCCCTTTTTGGCCAACCAAGCAACCTGGAAAGGCAAATCAGTGCTACAGAGAAGTCTCGCTTCCCATCGGTCAAAAGGGCCATGCTGAAAAAAGTGTCAAAACCAGAAATGCAGTACAGGCCATGGAGAAATGGGAGCCTTGCTACACTGATGGGCGGGATGTAAATTGCCAACAGCCACTCTGGAGAAGTGTACGGTGTGTCCTGAAACATCTGAAAAACACAGCTTAGAGAGCATAGGGCACTTCCACTCATGGGGGTATAAATTGGAAAAATGAAAAATCAGCAAAACACAAGCACCCCAAAGTTGAGGGCTGCTCTGTTGACAAGGACCTCCACTTCATTCCACCTTCAATATCCCAGGAAAGAGAAAAATGGATAAAGAAGTTGTGGTCCTTATGTACAATGGAATATCACTCAGCCATGAAATCAATGTCATAAGGTTAGTAGCAGCATGATGAGTGGATTTAGGTACGACGATTCTAAGTGAAATAAGTCACACAGAAAAGGACACTTCTCATAAGGTATCACTTATAGAGGGAATGTAAAAACCGTTACACTTGAACTGAATTACAAAACAGAACAGAGTCACACATGCAGAAAACACACTATGGCTGCTTAACGGGAAAGGTGAGGTGGGGTGATACATGAAACAAGGGTATCAAATTAGCTCAGATACCGTTCCATAAACCCAATATGTAATAGACAAGACCTACTCCTTGCTCAGAGAACTGGACTCAACACGCCCTATTCACCGCACAAGAATATATCTGACTAGTAATAATCTTAAAACCTATGTATTGATATCTCTCTGTTAGTGTGTCAAGTGGGTGTAAAGCGACATAAACACAGCAGTGAAAAGCAGCTAAACCCCATTATGAAAATAAATTACTTTGAAAAACCCATGAAACAACGACAGTGAAAGAGAGAGAAATTCTTACACAATGCGTTCAGGGGCTGTGATGCAACCTGGATTGACCATATCTAGACCCACAGCTGAATGAGACATAAGGGTGGACACTCTTGGGGCTGAGAGGTTTGGTGAGGTTGGGTGAGCAAACGCAGACCCTTTAAAGTAATACTGCGTGGTACCCATCGCATGGGTCCCAAATCTCCAGGTTCAAGGGCATCTTCCTACATCGAAAACATGCATGAGAAACCCAGAAGATGGTACACCGTGTGATGGGGAAAGGTTTCTAAAACGCACCTAATTTCTCATCTCCTTGTGCCCGGGTTCGCCATTCCAGCCGCTTTACTAGCAATCTCCCTACTTGGAGCATCAGCACCTTTAACCTCCTGTTCCGTACAGGTTGCAATTTGTCCTGAGGATGAACGGGAAGACGGGGAACCAACGAGAGACTAGCTCTTGGTGTCGGGACAGGCACAGGTCACTCTATATTCTCATCAGGAAGAAGAATTAACCACAGGCTCAGCCTGCCCCCCGGAACCAGAACAGGGCCTGAAGCCATCCTGCGCTTTTGCGGCCAGCTCCCAAAAAAGCGAGTTGTAAAATGGAGGTTCAGGGCACTGCAATTCACAAACCTGCAGAGTTATAAATGATAACTCTCGTCCACAAATATATTGAGGGAAGGCAAAGAAGAGGATTTGAAATCAAGGCAGAATTGCACGAAACAGATTTCAGGAGGTAGATACGAATCGCCTTTAAAGCACATGAAAACCGGCAAAACGTTGACAATGATGCCCTTGGCCAAAAAGGGCGTATGCGTTTTTTCCTGAATATATTCAGGAAAAAACGCATACGCCCTTTTTGGCCAACCAAGCAACCTGGAAAGGCAAATCAGCGCTACAGAGAAGTCTCGCTTCCCATCGGTCAAAAGGGCCATGCTGAAAAAAGTGTCAAAACCAGAAATGCAGGACAGGCCATGGAGAAATGGGAGCCTTGCTACACTGATGGGCGGGATGTAAATTGCCAACAGCCACTCTTGAGAAGTGTACGGTGTGTCCTGAAACATCTGAAAAACACAGCTTAGAGAGCATAGGGCACTTCCACTCATGGGGGTATAAATTGGGAAAATGAAAAATCAGCAAGACACAAGCACCCCAAAGTTTAGGGCTGCTCTGTTGACAAGGACCTCCACTTCATTCCACCTTAAATATCCCAGGAAAGAGAAAAATGGATAAAGAAGTTGTGGTCCTTATGTACAATGGAATATCACTCAGCCATGAAATCAATGTCATAAGGTTAGTAGCAGCATGATGAGTGGATTTAGGTACGACGATTCTAAGTGAAATAAGTCACACAGAAAAGGACACTTCTCATAAGGTATCACTGATAGATGGAATGTAAAAAGCGTTACACTTGAACTGAATTACAAAACAGAACAGAGTCACACATGCAGAAAACACACTATGGCTGCTTAACGGGAAAGGTGAGGTGGGGTGATACATGAAACAAGGGTATCAAATTAGCTCAGATACCGTTCCATAAACCCAATATGTAGTAGACAAGACCTACTCCTTGCTCAGAGAACTGTACTCAACACGCCCTATTCACCGCACAAGAATATATCTGACTAGTAATAATCTTAAAACCTATGTATTGATATCTCTCTGTTAGTGTGTCAAGTGGGTGTAAAGCGACATAAACACAGCAGTGAAAAGCAGCTAAACCCCATTATGAAAATAAATTACTTTGAAAAACCCATGAAACAAAGACAGTGAAAGAGATAGAAATTCTTACACAATGAGTTCAGGGGCTGTGATGCAACCTGGATTGACCATATCTAGACCCACAGCTGGATGAGACATAAGGGTGGACACTCTTGGGGCTGAGAGGTTTGGTGAGGTTGGGTGAGCAAACGCAGACCCTTTAAAGTAATACTGCGTGGTACCCATCGCATGGGTCCCAAATCTCCAGGTTCAAGGGCATCTTCCTACATCGAAAACATGCATGAGAAACCCAGAAGATGGTACACCTTGTGATGGGGAAAGGTTTCTAAAACGCACCTCATTTCTCATCTCCTTGTGCCCGGGTTCGCCTTTCCAGCCGCTTTACTAGCAATCTCCCTACTTGGAGCATCAGCACCTTTAACCTCCTGTTCCGTACAGGTTGCAATTTGTCCTGAGGATGAACGGGAAGACAGGGAACCAACGAGAGACTAGCTCTTGGTGTCGGGACAGGCACAGGTCACTCTATTTTCCCATCAGGAAGAAGAATTAACCACAGGCTCAGCCTGCCCCCCGGAACCAGAACAGGGCCTGAAGCCATCCTGCGCTTTTGCGGCCAGCTCCCAAAAAAGCGAGTTGTAAAATGGAGGTTCAGGGCACTGCAATTCACAAACCTGCAGAGTTATAAATGATAACTCTCGTCCACAAATATATTGAGGGAAGGCAAAGAAGAGGATTTGAAATCAAGGCAGAATTGCACGAAACAGTTTTCAGGAGGTAGATACGAATCGCCTTTAAAGCACATGAAAAGCGGCAAAACGTTGACAATGATGCCCTTGGCCAAAAAGGGCGTATGCGTTTTTTCCTGAATATATTCAGGAAAAAACGCATACGCCCTTTTTGGCCAACCAAGCAACCTGGAAAGGCAAATCAGCGCTACAGAGAAGTCTCGCTTCCCATCGGTCAAAAGGGCCATGCTGAAAAAAGTGTCAAAACCAGAAATGCAGGACAGGCCATGGAGAAATGGGAGCCTTGCTACACTGATGGGCGGGATGTAAATTGCCAACAGCCACTCTGGAGAAGTGTACGGTGTGTCCTGAAACATCTGAAAAACACAGCTTAGAGAGCATAGGGCACTTCCACTCATGGGGGTATAAATTGGGAAAATGAAAAATCAGCTAGACACAAGCACCCCAAAGTTTAGGGCTGCTCTGTTGACAAGGACCTCCACTTCATTCCACCTTAAATATCCCAGGAAAGAGAAAAATGGATAAAGAAGTTGTGGTCCTTATGTACAATGGAATATCACTCAGCCATGAAATCAATGTCATAAGGTTAGTAGCAGCATGATGAGTGGATTTAGGTACGACGATTCTAAGTGAAATAAGTCACACAGAAAAGGACACTTCTCATAAGGTATCACTGATAGATGGAATGTAAAAAGCGTTACACTTGAACTGAATTACAAAACAGAACAGAGTCACACATGCAGAAAACACACTATGGCTGCTTAACGGGAAAGGTGAGGTGGGGTGATACATGAAACAAGGGTATCAAATTAGCTCAGATACCGTTCCATAAACCCAATATGTAGTAGACAAGACCTACTCCTTGCTCAGAGAACTGTACTCAACACGCCCTATTCACCGCACAAGAATATATCTGACTAGTAATAATCTTAAAACCTATGTATTGAAATCTCTCTGTTAGTGTGTCAAGTGGGTGTAAAGCGGCATAAACACAGCAGTGAAAAGCAGCTAAACCCCATTATGAAAATAAATTACTTTGAAAAACCCATGAAACAACGACAGTGAAAGAGAGAGAAATTCTTACACAATGCGTTCAGGGGCTGTGATGCAACCTGGATTGACCATATCTAGACCCACAGCTGGATGAGACATAAGGGTGGACACTCTTGGGGCTGAGAGGTTTGGTGAGGTTGGGTGAGCAAACGCAGACCCTTTAAAGTAATACTGCGTGGTACCCATCGCATGGGTCCCAAATCTCCAGCTTCAAGGGCATCTTCCTACATCAAAAACATGCATGAGAAACCCAGAAGATGGTACACCGTGTGATGGGGAAAGGTTTCTAAAACGCACCTCATTTCTCATCTCCTTGTGCCCGGGTTCGCCATTCCAGCCGCTTTACTAGCAATCTCCCTACTTGGAGCATCAGCACCTTTAACCTCCTGTTCCGTACAGGTTGCAATTTGTCCTGAGGATGAACGGGAAGACGGGGAACCAACGAGAGACTAGCTCTTGGTGTCGGGACAGGCACAGGTCACTCTATTTTCCCATCAGGAAGAAGAATTAACCACAGGCTCAGCCTGCCCCCCGCAACCAGAACAGGGCCTGAAGCCATCCTGCGCTTTTGCGGCCAGCTCCCAAAAAAGCGAGTTGTAAAATGGAGGTTCAGGGCACTGCAATTCACAAACCTGCAGAGTTATAAATGATAACTCTCGTCCACAAATATATTGAGGGAAGGCAAAGAAGAGGATTTGAAATCAAGGCAGAATTGCACGAAACAGATTTCAGGAGGTAGATACGAATCGCCTTTAAAGCACATGAAAAGCGGCAAAACGTTGACAATGATGCCCTTGGCCAAAAAGGGCGTATGCGTTTTTTCCTGAATATATTCAGGAAAAAACGCATACGCCCTTTTTGGCCAACCAAGCAACCTGGAAAGGCAAATCAGCGCTACAGAGAAGTCTCGCTTCCCATCGGTCAAAAGGGCCATGCTGAAAAAAGTGTCAAAACCAGAAATGCAGGACAGGCCATGGAGAAATGGGAGCCTTGCTACACTGATGGGCGGGATGTAAATTGCCAACAGCCACTCTGGAGAAGTGTACGGTGTGTCCTGAAACATCTGAAAAACACAGCTTAGAGAGCATAGGGCACTTCCACTCATGGGGGTATAAATTGGGAAAATTAAAAATCAGCAAGACACAAGCACCCCAAAGTTTAGGGCTGCTCTGTTGACAAGGACCTCCACTTCATTCCACCTTAAATATCCAAGGAAAGAGAAAAATGGATAAAGAAGTTGTGGTCCTTATGTACAATGGAATATCACTCAGCCATGAAATCAATGTCATAATGTTAGTAGCAGCATGATGAGTGGATTTAGATACGACGATTCTAACAGAAATAAGTCACACAGAAAAGGACACTTCTCATAAGGTATCACTGATAGAGGGAATGTAAAAAGCGTTACACTTGAACTGAATTACAAAACAGAACAGAGTCACACATGCAGAAAACAGACTATGGCTGCTTAACGGGAAAGGTGAGGTGGGGTGATACATAAAACAAGGGTATCAAATTAGCTCAGATACCGTTCCATAAACCCAATATGTAGTAGACAAGACCTACTCCTTGCTCAGAGAACTGGACTCAACACGCCCTATTCACCGCACAAGAATATATCTGACTAGTAATAATCTTAAAACCTATGTATTGATATCTCTCTGTTAGTGTGTCAAGTGGGTGTAAAGCGGCATAAACACAGCAGTGAAAAGCAGCTAAACCCCATTATGAAAATAAATTACTTTGAAAAACCCATGAAACAACGACAGTGAAAGAGATAGAAATTCTTACACAATGAGTTCAGGGGCTGTGATGCAACCTGGATTGACCATATCTAGACCCACAGCTGGATGAGACATAAGGGTGGACACTCTTGGGGCTGAGAGGTTTGGTGAGGTTGGGTGAGCAAACGCAGACCCTTTAAAGTAATACGGCGTGGTACCCATCGCATGGGTCCCAAATCTCCAGGTTCAAGGGCATCTTCCTACATCGAAAACATGCATGAGAAACCCAGAAGATGGTACACCGTGTGATGGGGAAAGGTTTCTAAAACGCACCTCATTTCTCATCTCCTTGTGCCCGGGTTCGCCATTCCAGCCGCTTTACTAGCAATCTCCCTACTTGGAGCATCAGCACCTTTAACCTCCTGTTCCGTACAGGTTGCAATTTGTCCTGAGGATGAACGGGAAGACGGGGAACCAACGAGAGACTAGCTCTTGGTGTCGGGACAGGCACAGGTCACTCTATTTTCCCATCAGGAAGAAGAATTAACCACAGGCTCAGCCTGCCCCCCGGAACCAGAACAGGGCCTGAAGCCATCCTGCGCTTTTGCGGCCAGCTCCCAAAAAAGCGAGTTGTAAAATGGAGGTTCAGGGCACTGCAATTCACAAACCTGCAGAGTTATAAATGATAACTTTCGTCCACAAATATATTGAGGGAAGGCAAAGAAGAGGATTTGAAATCAAGGCAGAATTGCACGAAACAGATTTCAGGAGGTAGATACGAATCGCCTTTAAAGCACATGAAAAGCGGCAAAACGTTGACAATGATGCCCTTGGCCAAAAAGGGCGTATGCGTTTTTTCCTGAATATATTCAGGAAAAAACGCATACGCCCTTTTTGGCCAACCAAGCAACCTGGAAAGGCAAATCAGTGCTACAGAGAAGTCTCGCTTCCCATCGGTCAAAAGGGCCATGCTGAAAAAAGTGTCAAAACCAGAAATGCAGGACAGGCCATGGAGAAATGGGAGCCTTGCTACACTGATGGGCGGGATGTAAATTGCCAACAGCCACTCTGGAGAAGTGTACGGTGTGTCCTGAAACATCTGAAAAACACAGCTTAGAGAGCATAGGGCACTTCCACTCATGGGGGTATAAATTGGGAAAATGAAAAATCAGCAAGACACAAGCACCCCAAAGTTTAGGGCTGCTCTGTTGACAAGGACCTCCACTTCATTCCACCTTAAATATCCCAGGAAAGAGAAAAATGGATAAAGAAGTTGTGGTCCTTATGTACAATGGAATATCACTCAGCCATGAAATCAATGTCATAAGGTTAGTAGCAGCATGATGAGTGGATTTAGGTACGACGATTCTAAGTGAAATAAGTCACACAGAAAAGGACACTTCTCATAAGGTATCACTGATAGATGGAATGTAAAAAGCGTTACACTTGAACTGAATTACAAAACAGAACAGAGTCACACATGCAGAAAACACACTATGGCTGCTTAACGGGAAAGGTGAGGTGGGGTGATACATGAAACAAGGGTATCAAATTAGCTCAGATACCGTTCCATAAACCCAATATGTAGTAGACAAGACCTACTCCTTGCTCAGAGAACTGTACTCAACACGCCCTATTCACCGCACAAGAATATATCTGACTAGTAATAATCTTAAAACCTATGTATTGAAATCTCTCTGTTAGTGTGTCAAGTGGGTGTAAAGCGGCATAAACACAGCAGTGAAAAGCAGCTAAACCCCATTATGAAAATAAATTACTTTGAAAAACCCATGAAACAACGACAGTGAAAGAGAGAGAAATTCTTACACAATGCGTTCAGGGGCTGTGATGCAACCTGGATTGACCATATCTAGACCCACAGCTGGATGAGACATAAGGGTGGACACTCTTGGGGCTGAGAGGTTTGGTGAGGTTGGGTGAGCAAACGCAGACCCTTTAAAGTAATACTGCGTGGTACCCATCGCATGGGTCCCAAATCTCCAGCTTCAAGGGCATCTTCCTACATCAAAAACATGCATGAGAAACCCAGAAGATGGTACACCGTGTGATGGGGAAAGGTTTCTAAAACGCACCTAATTTCTCATCTCCTTGTGCCCGGGTTCGCCATTCCAGCCGCTTTACTAGCAATCTCCCTACTTGGAGCATCAGCACCTTTAACCTCCTGTTCCGTACAGGTTGCAATTTGTCCTGAGGATGAACGGGAAGACGGGGAACCAACGAGAGACTAGCTCTTGGTGTCGGGACAGGCACAGGTCACTCTATTTTCCCATCAGGAAGAAGAATTAACCACAGGCTCAGCCTGCCCCCCGCAACCAGAACAGGGCCTGAAGCCATCCTGCGCTTTTGCGGCCAGCTCCCAAAAAAGCGAGTTGTAAAATGGAGGTTCAGGGCACTGCAATTCACAAACCTGCAGAGTTATAAATGATAACTCTCGTCCACAAATATATTGAGGGAAGGCAAAGAAGAGGATTTGAAATCAAGGCAGAATTGCACGAAACAGATTTCAGGAGGTAGATACGAATCGCCTTTAAAGCACATGAAAAGCGGCAAAACGTTGACAATGATGCCCTTGGCCAAAAAGGGCGTATGCGTTTTTTCCTGAATATATTCAGGAAAAAACGCATACGCCCTTTTTGGCCAACCAAGCAACCTGGAAAGGCAAATCAGCGCTACAGAGAAGTCTCGCTTCCCATCGGTCAAAAGGGCCATGCTGAAAAAAGTGTCAAAACCAGAAATGCAGGACAGGCCATGGAGAAATGGGAGCCTTGCTACACTGATGGGCGGGATGTAAATTGCCAACAGCCACTCTGGAGAAGTGTACGGTGTGTCCTGAAACATCTGAAAAACACAGCTTAGAGAGCATAGGGCACTTCCACTCATGGGGGTATAAATTGGGAAAATGAAAAATCAGCAAGACACAAGCACCCCAAAGTTTAGGGCTGCTCTGTTGACAAGGACCTCCACTTCATTCCACCTTAAATATCCCAGGAAAGAGAAAAATGGATAAAGAAGTTGTGGTCCTTATGTACAATGGAATATCACTCAGCCATGAAATCAATGTCATAAGGTTAGTAGCAGCATGATGAGTGGATTTAGGTACGACGATTCTAAGTGAAATAAGTCACACAGAAAAGGACACTTCTCATAAGGTATCACTGATAGATGGAATGTAAAAAGCGTTACACTTGAACTGAATTACAAAACAGAACAGAGTCACACATGCAGAAAACACACTATGGCTGCTTAACGGGAAAGGTGAGGTGGGGTGATACATGAAACAAGGGTATCAAATTAGCTCAGATACCGTTCCATAAACCCAATATGTAGTAGACAAGACCTACTCCTTGCTCAGAGAACTGTACTCAACACGCCCTATTCACCGCACAAGAATATATCTGACTAGTAATAATCTTAAAACCTATGTATTGAAATCTCTCTGTTAGTGTGTCAAGTGGGTGTAAAGCGGCATAAACACAGCAGTGAAAAGCAGCTAAACCCCATTATGAAAATAAATTACTTTGAAAAACCCATGAAACAACGACAGTGAAAGAGAGAGAAATTCTTACACAATGCGTTCAGGGGCTGTGATGCAACCTGGATTGACCATATCTAGACCCACAGCTGGATGAGACATAAGGGTGGACACTCTTGGGGCTGAGAGGTTTGGTGAGGTTGGGTGAGCAAACGCAGACCCTTTAAAGTAATACTGCGTGGTACCCATCGCATGGGTCCCAAATCTCCAGCTTCAAGGGCATCTTCCTACATCAAAAACATGCATGAGAAACCCAGAAGATGGTACACCGTGTGATGGGGAAAGGTTTCTAAAACGCACCTCATTTCTCATCTCCTTGTGCCCGGGTTCGCCATTCCAGCCGCTTTACTAGCAATCTCCCTACTAGGAGCATCAGCACCTTTAACCTCCTGTTCCGTACAGGTTGCAATTTGTCCTGAGGATGAACGGGAAGACGGGGAACCAACGAGAGACTAGCTCTTGGTGTCGGGACAGGCACAGGTCACTCTATTTTCCCATCAGGAAGAAGAATTAACCACAGGCTCAGCCTGCCCCCCGCAACCAGAACAGGGCCTGAAGCCATCCTGCGCTTTTGCGGCCAGCTCCCAAAAAAGCGAGTTGTAAAATGGAGGTTCAGGGCACTGCAATTCACAAACCTGCAGAGTTATAAATGATAACTCTCGTCCACAAATATATTGAGGGAAGGCAAAGAAGAGGATTTGAAATCAAGGCAGAATTGCACGAAACAGATTTCAGGAGGTAGATACGAATCGCCTTTAAAGCACATGAAAAGCGGCAAAACGTTGACAATGATGCCCTTGGCCAAAAAGGGCGTATGCGTTTTTTCCTGAATATATTCAGGAAAAAACGCATACGCCCTTTTTGGCCAACCAAGCAACCTGGAAAGGCAAATCAGCGCTACAGAGAAGTCTCGCTTCCCATCGGTCAAAAGGGCCATGCTGAAAAAAGTGTCAAAACCAGAAATGCAGGACAGGCCATGGAGAAATGGGAGCCTTGCTACACTGATGGGCGGGATGTAAATTACCAACAGCCACTCTGGAGAAGTGTACGGTGTGTCCTGAAACATCTGAAAAACACAGCTTAGAGAGCATAGGGCACTTCCACTCATGGGGGTATAAATTGGGAAAATTAAAAATCAGCAAGACACAAGCACCCCAAAGTTTAGGGCTGCTCTGTTGACAAGGACCTCCACTTCATTCCACCTTAAATATCCAAGGAAAGAGAAAAATGGATAAAGAAGTTGTGGTCCTTATGTACAATGGAATATCACTCAGCCATGAAATCAATGTCATAATGTTAGTAGCAGCATGATGAGTGGATTTAGATACGACGATTCTAACAGAAATAAGTCACACAGAAAAGGACACTTCTCATAAGGTATCACTGATAGATGGAATGTAACAAGCGTTACACTTGAACTGAATTACAAAACAGAACAGAGTCACACATGCAGAAAACAGACTATGGCTGCTTAACGGGAAAGGTGAGGTGGGGTGATACATAAAACAAGCGTTTCAAATTAGCTCAGCTACGGTTCCATAAACCCAATATGTAATAGACAAGACCTACTCCTTGCTCAGAGAACTGTACTCAACACGCCCTATTCAATGCACAAGAATATATCTGACTAGTAATAATCTTAAAACCTATGTATTGATATCTCTCTGTTAGTGTGTCAAGTGGGTGTAAAGCGGCATAAACACAGCCGTGAAAAGCAGCTAAACCCCATTATGAAAATAAATTACTTTGAAAAACCCATGAAACAACGACAGTGAAAGAGATAGAAATTCTTACACAATGAGTTCAGGGGCTGTGATGCAACCTGGATTGACCATATCTAGACCCACAGCTGGATGAGACATAAGGGTGGACACTCTTGGGGCTGAGAGGTTTGGTGAGGTTGGGTGAGCAAACGCAGACCCTTTAAAGTAATACGGCGTGGTACCCATCGCATGGGTCCCAAATCTCCAGGTTCAAGGGCATCTTCCTACATCGAAAACATGCATGAGAAACCCAGAAGATGGTACACCGTGTGATGGGGAAAGGTTTCTAAAACGCACCTCATTTCTCATCTCCTTGTGCCCGGGTTCGCCATTCCAGCCACTTTACTAGCAATCTCCCTACTTGGAGCATCAGCACCTTTAACCTCCTGTTCCGTACAGGTTGCAATTTGTCCTGAGGATGAACGGGAAGACGGGGAACCAACGAGAGACTAGCTCTTGGTGTTGGGACAGGCACAGGTCACTCTATTTTCCCATCAGGAAGAAGAATTAACCACAGGCTCAGCCTGCCCCCCGGAACCAGAACAGGGCCTGTAGCCATCCTGCGCTTTTGCGGCCAGCTCCCAAAAAAGCGAGTTGTAAAATGGAGGTTCAGGGCACTGCAATTCACAAACCTGCAGAGTTATAAATGATAACTCTCGTTCACAAATATATTGAGGGAAGGCAAAGAAGAGGATTTGAAATCAAGGCAGAATTGCAGGAAACAGATTTCAGGAGGTAGATTCGAATCGCCTTTAAAGCACATGAAAAGCGGTAAAATGTTGACAATAATGCCCTTGGCCAAAAAGGGCGTATGCGTTTTTTCCTGAATATATTCAGGAAAAAACGCATACGCCCTTTTTGGCCAACCAAGCAACCTGGAAAGGCAAATCAGCGCTACAAAGAAGTCTCGCTTCCCATCGGTCAAAAGGGCCATGCTGAAAAAAGTGTCAAAACCAGAAATGCAGGACAGGCCATGGAGAAATGAGAGCCTTGCTACACTGATGGGCGGGATGTAAATTGCCAACAGCCACTCTGGAGAAGTGTACGGTGTGTCCTGAAACATCTGAAAAACACAGCTTAGAGAGCATAGGGCACTTCCACTCATGGGGGTATAAATTGGGAAAATGAAAAATCAGCAAGACACAAGCACCCCAAAGTTGAGGGCTGCTCTGTTGACAAGGACCTCCACTTCATTCCACCTTAAATATCCCAGGAAAGAGAAAAATGGATAAAGAAGTTGTGGTCCTTATGTACAATGGAATATCACTCAGCCATGAAATCAATGTCATAAGGTTAGTAGCAGCATGATGAGTGGATTTAGGTACGACGATTCTAAGTGAAATAAGTCACACAGAAAAGGACACTTCTCATAAGGTATCACTGATAGAGGGAATGTAAAAACCGTTACACTTGAACTGAATTACAAAACAGAACAGAGTCACACATACAGAAAACAGACTATGGCTGCTTAACGGGAAAGGTGAGGTGGGGTGATACATAAAACAAGGGTATCAAATTAGCTCAGATACCGTTCCATAAACCCAATATGTAGTTGACAAGACCTACTCCTTGCTCAGAGAACTGGACTCAACACGCCCTATTCACCGCACAAGAATATATCTGACTAGTAATAATCTTAAAACCTATGTATTGATATCTCTCTGTTAGTGTGTCAAGTGGGTGTAAAGCGGCATAAACACAGCCGTGAAAAGCAGCTAAACCCCATTATGAAAATAAATTACTTTGAAACACCCATGAAACAACGACAGTGAAAGAGATAGAAATTCTTACACAATGAGTTCAGGGGCTGTGATGCAACCTGGATTGACCATATCTAGACTCACAGCTGGATGAGACATAAGGGTGGACACTCTTGGGGCTGAGAGGTTTGGTGAGGTTGGGTGAGCAAACGCAGACCCTTTAAAGTAATACGGCGTGGTACCCATCGCATGGGTCCCAAATCTCCAGGTTCAAGGGCATCTTCCTACATCGAAAACATGCATGAGAAACCCAGAAGATGGTACACCGTGTGATGGGGAAAGGTTTCTAAAACGCACCTCATTTCTCATCTCCTTGTGCCCGGGTTCGCCATTCCAGCCACTTTACTAGCAATCTCCCTACTTGGAGCATCAGCACCTTTAACCTCCTGTTCCGTACAGGTTGCAATTTGTCCTGAGGATGAACGGGAAGACGGGGAACCAACGAGAGACTAGCTCTTGGTGTCGGGACAGGCACAGGTCACTCTATTTTCCCATCAGGAAGAAGAATTAACCACAGGCTCAGCCTGCCCCCCGGAACCAGAACAGGGCCTGAAGCCATCCTGCGCTTTTGCGGCCAGCTCCCAAAAAAGCGAGTTGTAAAATGGAGGTTCAGGGCACTGCAATTCACAAACCTGCAGAGTTATAAATGATAACTCTCGTCCACAAATATATTGAGGGAAGGCAAAGAAGAGGATTTGAAATCAAGGCAGAATTGCACGAAACAGATTTCAGGAGGTAGATACGAATCGCCTTTAAAGCACATGAAAAGCGGCAAAACGTTGACAATGATGCCCTTGGCCAAAAAGGGCGTATGCGTTTTTTCCTGAATATATTCAGGAAAAAACGCATACGCCCTTTTTGGCCAACCAAGCAACCTGGAAAGGCAAATCAGCGCTACAGAGAAGTCTCGCTTCCCATCGGTCAAAAGGGCCATGCTGAAAAAAGTGTCAAAACCAGAAATGCAGGACAGGCCATGGAGAAATGGGAGCCTTGCTACACTGATGGGCGGGATGTAAATTGCCAACAGCCACTCTGGAGAAGTGTACGGTGTGTCCTGAAACATCTGAAAAACACAGCTTAGAGAGCATAGGGCACTTCCACTCATGGGGGTATAAATTGGGAAAATGAAAAATCAGCAAGACACAAGCACCCCAAAGTTTAGGGCTGCTCTGTTGACAAGGACCTCCACTTCATTCCACCTTAAATATCCAAGGAAAGAGAAAAATGGATAAAGAAGTTGTGGTCCTTATGTACAATGGAATATCACTCAGCCATGAAATCAATGTCATAATGTTAGTAGCAGCATGATGAGTGGATTTAGGTACGACGATTCTAAGTGAAATAAGTCACACAGAAAAGGACACTTCTCATAAGGTATCACTGATAGAGGGAATGTAAAAACCGTTACACTTGAACTGAATTACAAAACAGAACAGAGTCACACATGCAGAAAACAGACTATGGCTTCTTAACGGGAAAGGTGAGGTGGGGTGATACATAAAACAAGGGTATCAAATTAGCTCAGATACCGTTCCATAAACCCAATATGTAGTAGACAAGACCTACTCCTTGCTCAAAGAACTGTACTCAACACGCCCTATTCACCGCACAAGAATATATCTGACTAGTAATAATCTTAAAACCTATGTATTGATATCTCTCTGTTAGTGTGTCAAGTGGGTGTAAAGCGGCATAAACACAGCCGTGAAAAGCAGCTAAACCCCATTATGAAAATAAATTACTTTGAAAAACCCGTGAAACAACGACAGTGAAAGAGATAGAAATTCTTACACAATGAGTTCAGGGGCTGTGATGCAACCTGGATTGACCATATCTAGACCCACAGCTGGATGAGACATAAGGGTGGACACTCTTGGGGCTGAGAGGTTTGGTGAGGTTGGGTGAGCAAACGCAGACCCTTTAAAGTAATACGGCGTGGTACCCATCGCATGGGTCCCAAATCTCCAGGTTCAAGGGCATCTTCCTACATCGAAAACATGCATGAGAAACCCAGAAGATGGTACACCGTGTGATGTGGAAAGGTTTCTAAAACGCACCTCATTTCTCATCTCCTTGTGCCCGGGTTCGCCATTCCAGCCGCTTTACTAGCAATCTCCCTACTTGGAGCATCAGCACCTTTAACCTCCTGTTCCGTACAGGTTGCAATTTGTCCTGAGGATGAACGGGAAGACGGGGAACCAACGAGAGACTAGCTCTTGGTGTCGGGACAGGCACAGGTCACTCTATTTTCCCATCAGGAAGAAGAATTAACCACAGGCTCAGCCTGCCCCCCGGAACCAGAACAGGGCCTGTAGCCATCCTGCGCTTTTGCGGCCAGCTCCCAAAAAAGCGAGTTGTAAAATGGAGGTTCAGGGCACTGCAATTCACAAACCTGCAGAGTTATAAATGATAACTCTCGTCCACAAATATATTGAGGGAAGGCAAAGAAGAGGATTTGAAATCAAGGCAGAATTGCACGAAACAGATTTCAGGAGGTAGATTCGAATCGCCTTTAAAGCACATGAAAAGCGGTAAAATGTTGACAATGATGCCCTTGGCCAAAAAGGGCGTATGCGTTTTTTCCTGAATATATTCAGGAAAAAACGCATACGCCCTTTTTGGCCAACCAAGCAACCTGGAAAGGCAAATCAGCGCTACAAAGAAGTCTCGCTTCCCATCGGTCAAAAGGGCCATGCTGAAAAAAGTGTCAAAACCAGAAATGCAGGACAGGCCATGGAGAAATGAGAGCCTTGCTACACTGATGGGCGGGATGTAAATTGCCAACAGCCACTCTGGAGAAGTGTACGGTGTGTCCTGAAACATCTGAAAAACACAGCTTAGAGAGCATAGGGCACTTCCACTCATGGGGGTATAAATTGGGAAAATGAAAAATCAGCAAGACACAAGCACCCCAAAGTTGAGGGCTGCTCTGTTGACAAGGACCTCCACTTCATTCCACCTTAAATATCCCAGGAAAGAGAAAAATGGATAAAGAAGTTGTGGTCCTTATGTACAATGGAATATCACTCAGCCATGAAATCAATGTCATAAGGTTAGTAGCAGCATGATGAGTGGATTTAGGTACGACGATTCTAAGTGAAATAAGTCACACAGAAAAGGACACTTCTCATAAGGTATCACTGATAGAGGGAATGTAAAAACCGTTACACTTGAACTGAATTACAAAACAGAACAGAGTCACACATGCAGAAAACACACTATGGCTGCTTAACGGGAAAGGTGAGGTGGGGTGATACATAAAACAAGGGTTTCAAATTAGCTCAGATACCGTTCCATAAACCCAATATGTAATAGACAAGACCTACTCCTTGCTCAGAGAACTGGACTCAACACGCCCTATTCACCGCACAAGAATATATCTGACTAGTAATAATCTTAAAACCTATGTATTGATATCTCTCTGTTAGTTTGTCAAGTGGGTGAAAAGCGGCAAAAACACAGCAGTGAAAAGCAGCTAAACCCCATTATAAAAATAAATTACTTTTACAAACCCATGAAACAAAGACAGTGAAAGAGAGAGAAATTCTTACACAATGCGTTCAGGGGCTGTGATGCAACCTGGATTGACCATATCTAGACCCACAGCTGGATGAGACATAAGGGTGGACACTCTTGGGGCTGAGAGGTTTGGTGAGGTTGGGTGAGCAAATGCAGACCCTTTAAAGTAATACTGCGTGGTACCCATCGCATGGGTCCCAAATCTCCAGGTTCAAGGGCATCTTCCTACATCGAAAACATGCATGAGAAACCCAGAAGATGGTACACCGTGTGATGTGGAAAGGTTTCTAAAACGCACCTCATTTCTCTTCTCCTTGTGCCCGGGTTCGCCATTCCAGCCGCTTTACTAACAATCTCCCTACTTGGAGCATCAGCACCTTTAACCTCCTGTTCCGTACAGGTTGCAATTTGTCCTGAGGATGAACGGGTAGACGGGGAACCAGTGAGAGACTAGCTCTTGGTGTTGGGACAGGCACAGGTCACTCTATTTTCCCATCAGGAAGAAGAATTAACCACAGGCTCATCCTCCCCCCCGGAACCAGAACAGGGCCTGAAGCCATCCTGCGCTTTTGCGGCCAGCTCCCAAAAAAGCGAGTTGTAAAATGGAGGTTCAGGGCACTGCAATTCCCAAACCTGCAGAGTTATAAATGATAACTCTCGTCCACAAATATATTGAGGGAAGGCAAAGAAGAGGATTTGAAATCAAGGCAGAATTGCAGGAAACAGATTTCAGGAGGTAGATTCGAATCGCCTTTAAAGCACATGAAAAGCGGCAAAACGTTGACAATGATGCCCTTGGCCAAAAAGGGCGTATGCGTTTTTTCCTGAATATATTCAGGAAAAAACGCATACGCCCTTTTTGGCCAACCAAGCAACCTGGAAAGGCAAATCAGCGCTACAAAGAAGACTCGCTACCCATCGGTCAAAAGGGCCATGCTGAAAAAAGTCTCAAAACCAGAAATGCAGGACAGGCCATGGAGAAATGGGAGCCTTGCTACACTGATGGGCGGGATGTAAATTGCCAACAGCCACTCTGGAGAAGTGTACGGTGTGTCCTGAAACATCTAAAAAACACAGCTTAGAGAGCTTAGGGCACTTCCACTCATGGGGGTATAAATTGGGAAAATGAAAAATCAGCAAGACACAAGCACCCCAAAGTTTAGGGCTGCTCTGTTGACAAGGACCTCCACTTCATTCCACCTTCAATATCCCAGGAAAGAGAAAAATGGATAAAGAAGTTGTGGTCCTTATGTACAATGGAATATCACTCAGCCATGAAATCAATGTCATAAGGCTAGTAGCAGCATGATGAGTGGATTTAGGTACGACGATTCTAAGTGAAATAAGTCACACAGAAAAGGACACTTCTCATAAGGTATCACTTATAGAGGGACTGTAAAAACCGTTACACTTGAACTGAATTACAAAACAGAACAGAGTCACACATGAAGAAAACACACTATGGCTGCTTAACGGGAAAGGTGAGGTGGGGTGATACATAAAACAAGGGTTTCAAATTAGCTCAGATACCGTTCCATAAACCCAATATGTAATAGACAAGACCTACTCCTTGCTCAGAGAACTGGACTCAACACGCCCTATTCACCGCACAAGAATATATCTGACTAGTAATAATCTTAAAACCTATGTATTGATATCTCTCTGTTAGTGTGTCAAGTGGGTGTAAAGCGGCATAAACACAGCAGTGAAAAGCAGCTAAACCCCATTATGAAAATAAATTACTTTGAAAAACCCATGAAACAACGACAGTGAAAGAGATAGAAATTCTTACACAATGAGTTCAGGGGCTGTGATGCAACCTGGATTGACCATATCTAGACCCACAGCTGGATGAGACATAAGGGTGGACACTCTTGGGGCTGAGAGGTTTGGTGAGGTTGGGTGAGCAAACGCAGACCCTTTAAAGTAATACGGCGTGGTACCCATCGCATGGGTCCCAAATCTCCAGGTTCAAGGGCATCTTCCTACATCGAAAACATGCATGAGAAACCCAGAAGATGGTACACCGTGTGATGGGGAAAGGTTTCTAAAACGCACCTCATTTCTCATCTCCTTGTGCCCGGGTTCGCCATTCCAGCCGCTTTACTAGCAATCTCCCTACTTGGAGCATCAGCACCTTTAACCTCCTGTTCCGTACAGGTTGCAATTTGTCCTGAGGATGAACGGGAAGACGGGGAACCAACGAGAGACTAGCTCTTGGTGTCGGGACAGGCACAGGTCACTCTATTTTCCCATCAGGAAGAAGAATTAACCACAGGCTCAGCCTGCCCCCCGGAACCAGAACAGGGCCTGAAGCCATCCTGCGCTTTTGCGGCCAGCTCCCAAAAAAGCGAGTTGTAAAATGGAGGTTCAGGGCACTGCAATTCACAAACCTGCAGAGTTATAAATGATAACTTTCGTCCACAAATATATTGAGGGAAGGCAAAGAAGAGGATTTGAAATCAAGGCAGAATTGCACGAAACAGATTTCAGGAGGTAGATACGAATCGCCTTTAAAGCACATGAAAAGCGGCAAAACGTTGACAATGATGCCCTTGGCCAAAAAGGGCGTATGCGTTTTTTCCTGAATATATTCAGGAAAAAACGCATACGCCCTTTTTGGCCAACCAAGCAACCTGGAAAGGCAAATCAGTGCTACAGAGAAGTCTCGCTTCCCATCGGTCAAAAGGGCCATGCTGAAAAAAGTGTCAAAACCAGAAATGCAGGACAGGCCATGGAGAAATGGGAGCCTTGCTACACTGATGGGCGGGATGTAAATTGCCAACAGCCACTCTGGAGAAGTGTACGGTGTGTCCTGAAACATCTGAAAAACACAGCTTAGAGAGCATAGGGCACTTCCACTCATGGGGGTATAAATTGGGAAAATGAAAAATCAGCAAGACACAAGCACCCCAAAGTTTAGGGCTGCTCTGTTGACAAGGACCTCCACTTCATTCCACCTTAAATATCCCAGGAAAGAGAAAAATGGATAAAGAAGTTGTGGTCCTTATGTACAATGGAATATCACTCAGCCATGAAATCAATGTCATAAGGTTAGTAGCAGCATGATGAGTGGATTTAGGTACGACGATTCTAAGTGAAATAAGTCACACAGAAAAGGACACTTCTCATAAGGTATCACTGATAGATGGAATGTAAAAAGCGTTACACTTGAACTGAATTACAAAACAGAACAGAGTCACACATGCAGAAAACACACTATGGCTGCTTAACGGGAAAGGTGAGGTGGGGTGATACATGAAACAAGGGTATCAAATTAGCTCAGATACCGTTCCATAAACCCAATATGTAGTAGACAAGACCTACTCCTTGCTCAGAGAACTGTACTCAACACGCCCTATTCACCGCACAAGAATATATCTGACTAGTAATAATCTTAAAACCTATGTATTGAAATCTCTCTGTTAGTGTGTCAAGTGGGTGTAAAGCGGCATAAACACAGCAGTGAAAAGCAGCTAAACCCCATTATGAAAATAAATTACTTTGAAAAACCCATGAAACAACGACAGTGAAAGAGAGAGAAATTCTTACACAATGCGTTCAGGGGCTGTGATGCAACCTGGATTGACCATATCTAGACCCACAGCTGGATGAGACATAAGGGTGGACACTCTTGGGGCTGAGAGGTTTGGTGAGGTTGGGTGAGCAAACGCAGACCCTTTAAAGTAATACTGCGTGGTACCCATCGCATGGGTCCCAAATCTCCAGCTTCAAGGGCATCTTCCTACATCAAAAACATGCATGAGAAACCCAGAAGATGGTACACCGTGTGATGGGGAAAGGTTTCTAAAACGCACCTAATTTCTCATCTCCTTGTGCCCGGGTTCGCCATTCCAGCCGCTTTACTAGCAATCTCCCTACTTGGAGCATCAGCACCTTTAACCTCCTGTTCCGTACAGGTTGCAATTTGTCCTGAGGATGAACGGGAAGACGGGGAACCAACGAGAGACTAGCTCTTGGTGTCGGGACAGGCACAGGTCACTCTATTTTCCCATCAGGAAGAAGAATTAACCACAGGCTCAGCCTGCCCCCCGCAACCAGAACAGGGCCTGAAGCCATCCTGCGCTTTTGCGGCCAGCTCCCAAAAAAGCGAGTTGTAAAATGGAGGTTCAGGGCACTGCAATTCACAAACCTGCAGAGTTATAAATGATAACTCTCGTCCACAAATATATTGAGGGAAGGCAAAGAAGAGGATTTGAAATCAAGGCAGAATTGCACGAAACAGATTTCAGGAGGTAGATACGAATCGCCTTTAAAGCACATGAAAAGCGGCAAAACGTTGACAATGATGCCCTTGGCCAAAAAGGGCGTATGCGTTTTTTCCTGAATATATTCAGGAAAAAACGCATACGCCCTTTTTGGCCAACCAAGCAACCTGGAAAGGCAAATCAGCGCTACAGAGAAGTCTCGCTTCCCATCGGTCAAAAGGGCCATGCTGAAAAAAGTGTCAAAACCAGAAATGCAGGACAGGCCATGGAGAAATGGGAGCCTTGCTACACTGATGGGCGGGATGTAAATTGCCAACAGCCACTCTGGAGAAGTGTACGGTGTGTCCTGAAACATCTGAAAAACACAGCTTAGAGAGCATAGGGCACTTCCACTCATGGGGGTATAAATTGGGAAAATGAAAAATCAGCAAGACACAAGCACCCCAAAGTTTAGGGCTGCTCTGTTGACAAGGACCTCCACTTCATTCCACCTTAAATATCCCAGGAAAGAGAAAAATGGATAAAGAAGTTGTGGTCCTTATGTACAATGGAATATCACTCAGCCATGAAATCAATGTCATAAGGTTAGTAGCAGCATGATGAGTGGATTTAGGTACGACGATTCTAAGTGAAATAAGTCACACAGAAAAGGACACTTCTCATAAGGTATCACTGATAGATGGAATGTAAAAAGCGTTACACTTGAACTGAATTACAAAACAGAACAGAGTCACACATGCAGAAAACACACTATGGCTGCTTAACGGGAAAGGTGAGGTGGGGTGATACATGAAACAAGGGTATCAAATTAGCTCAGATACCGTTCCATAAACCCAATATGTAGTAGACAAGACCTACTCCTTGCTCAGAGAACTGTACTCAACACGCCCTATTCACCGCACAAGAATATATCTGACTAGTAATAATCTTAAAACCTATGTATTGAAATCTCTCTGTTAGTGTGTCAAGTGGGTGTAAAGCGGCATAAACACAGCAGTGAAAAGCAGCTAAACCCCATTATGAAAATAAATTACTTTGAAAAACCCATGAAACAACGACAGTGAAAGAGAGAGAAATTCTTACACAATGCGTTCAGGGGCTGTGATGCAACCTGGATTGACCATATCTAGACCCACAGCTGGATGAGACATAAGGGTGGACACTCTTGGGGCTGAGAGGTTTGGTGAGGTTGGGTGAGCAAACGCAGACCCTTTAAAGTAATACTGCGTGGTACCCATCGCATGGGTCCCAAATCTCCAGCTTCAAGGGCATCTTCCTACATCAAAAACATGCATGAGAAACCCAGAAGATGGTACACCGTGTGATGGGGAAAGGTTTCTAAAACGCACCTAATTTCTCATCTCCTTGTGCCCGGGTTCGCCATTCCAGCCGCTTTACTAGCAATCTCCCTACTAGGAGCATCAGCACCTTTAACCTCCTGTTCCGTACAGGTTGCAATTTGTCCTGAGGATGAACGGGAAGACGGGGAACCAACGAGAGACTAGCTCTTGGTGTCGGGACAGGCACAGGTCACTCTATTTTCCCATCAGGAAGAAGAATTAACCACAGGCTCAGCCTGCCCCCCGCAACCAGAACAGGGCCTGAAGCCATCCTGCGCTTTTGCGGCCAGCTCCCAAAAAAGCGAGTTGTAAAATGGAGGTTCAGGGCACTGCAATTCACAAACCTGCAGAGTTATAAATGATAACTCTCGTCCACAAATATATTGAGGGAAGGCAAAGAAGAGGATTTGAAATCAAGGCAGAATTGCACGAAACAGATTTCAGGAGGTAGATACGAATCGCCTTTAAAGCACATGAAAAGCGGCAAAACGTTGACAATGATGCCCTTGGCCAAAAAGGGCGTATGCGTTTTTTCCTGAATATATTCAGGAAAAAACGCATACGCCCTTTTTGGCCAACCAAGCAACCTGGAAAGGCAAATCAGCGCTACAGAGAAGTCTCGCTTCCCATCGGTCAAAAGGGCCATGCTGAAAAAAGTGTCAAAACCAGAAATGCAGGACAGGCCATGGAGAAATGGGAGCCTTGCTACACTGATGGGCGGGATGTAAATTGCCAACAGCCACTCTGGAGAAGTGTACGGTGTGTCCTGAAACATCTGAAAAACACAGCTTAGAGAGCATAGGGCACTTCCACTCATGGGGGTATAAATTGGGAAAATGAAAAATCAGCAAGACACAAGCACCCCAAAGTTTAGGGCTGCTCTGTTGACAAGGACCTCCACTTCATTCCACCTTAAATATCCCAGGAAAGAGAAAAATGGATAAAGAAGTTGTGGTCCTTATGTACAATGGAATATCACTCAGCCATGAAATCAATGTCATAAGGTTAGTAGCAGCATGATGAGTGGATTTAGGTACGACGATTCTAAGTGAAATAAGTCACACAGAAAAGGACACTTCTCATAAGGTATCACTGATAGATGGAATGTAAAAAGCGTTACACTTGAACTGAATTACAAAACAGAACAGAGTCACACATGCAGAAAACACACTATGGCTGCTTAACGGGAAAGGTGAGGTGGGGTGATACATGAAACAAGGGTATCAAATTAGCTCAGATACCGTTCCATAAACCCAATATGTAGTAGACAAGACCTACTCCTTGCTCAGAGAACTGTACTCAACACGCCCTATTCACCGCACAAGAATATATCTGACTAGTAATAATCTTAAAACCTATGTATTGAAATCTCTCTGTTAGTGTGTCAAGTGGGTGTAAAGCGGCATAAACACAGCAGTGAAAAGCAGCTAAACCCCATTATGAAAATAAATTACTTTGAAAAACCCATGAAACAACGACAGTGAAAGAGAGAGAAATTCTTACACAATGCGTTCAGGGGCTGTGATGCAACCTGGATTGACCATATCTAGACCCACAGCTGGATGAGACATAAGGGTGGACACTCTTGGGGCTGAGAGGTTTGGTGAGGTTGGGTGAGCAAACGCAGACCCTTTAAAGTAATACTGCGTGGTACCCATCGCATGGGTCCCAAATCTCCAGCTTCAAGGGCATCTTCCTACATCAAAAACATGCATGAGAAACCCAGAAGATGGTACACCGTGTGATGGGGAAAGGTTTCTAAAACGCACCTAATTTCTCATCTCCTTGTGCCCGGGTTCGCCATTCCAGCCGCTTTACTAGCAATCTCCCTACTAGGAGCATCAGCACCTTTAACCTCCTGTTCCGTACAGGTTGCAATTTGTCCTGAGGATGAACGGGAAGACGGGGAACCAACGAGAGACTAGCTCTTGGTGTCGGGACAGGCACAGGTCACTCTATTTTCCCATCAGGAAGAAGAATTAACCACAGGCTCAGCCTGCCCCCCGCAACCAGAACAGGGCCTGAAGCCATCCTGCGCTTTTGCGGCCAGCTCCCAAAAAAGCGAGTTGTAAAATGGAGGTTCAGGGCACTGCAATTCACAAACCTGCAGAGTTATAAATGATAACTCTCGTCCACAAATATATTGAGGGAAGGCAAAGAAGAGGATTTGAAATCAAGGCAGAATTGCACGAAACAGATTTCAGGAGGTAGATACGAATCGCCTTTAAAGCACATGAAAAGCGGCAAAACGTTGACAATGATGCCCTTGGCCAAAAAGGGCGTATGCGTTTTTTCCTGAATATATTCAGGAAAAAACGCATACGCCCTTTTTGGCCAACCAAGCAACCTGGAAAGGCAAATCAGCGCTACAGAGAAGTCTCGCTTCCCATCGGTCAAAAGGGCCATGCTGAAAAAAGTGTCAAAACCAGAAATGCAGGACAGGCCATGGAGAAATGGGAGCCTTGCTACACTGATGGGCGGGATGTAAATTGCCAACAGCCACTCTGGAGAAGTGTACGGTGTGTCCTGAAACATCTGAAAAACACAGCTTAGAGAGCATAGGGCACTTCCACTCATGGGGGTATAAATTGGGAAAATTAAAAATCAGCAAGACACAAGCACCCCAAAGTTTAGGGCTGCTCTGTTGACAAGGACCTCCACTTCATTCCACCTTAAATATCCAAGGAAAGAGAAAAATGGATAAAGAAGTTGTGGTCCTTATGTACAATGGAATATCACTCAGCCATGAAATCAATGTCATAATGTTAGTAGCAGCATGATGAGTGGATTTAGATACGACGATTCTAACAGAAATAAGTCACACAGAAAAGGACACTTCTCATAAGGTATCACTGATAGATGGAATGTAACAAGCGTTACACTTGAACTGAATTACAAAACAGAACAGAGTCACACATGCAGAAAACAGACTATGGCTGCTTAACGGGAAAGGTGAGGTGGGGTGATACATAAAACAAGCGTTTCAAATTAGCTCAGCTACGGTTCCATAAACCCAATATGTAATAGACAAGACCTACTCCTTGCTCAGAGAACTGTACTCAACACGCCCTATTCAATGCACAAGAATATATCTGACTAGTAATAATCTTAAAACCTATGTATTGATATCTCTCTGTTAGTGTGTCAAGTGGGTGTAAAGCGGCATAAACACAGCCGTGAAAAGCAGCTAAACCCCATTATGAAAATAAATTACTTTGAAAAACCCATGAAACAACGACAGTGAAAGAGATAGAAATTCTTACACAATGAGTTCAGGGGCTGTGATGCAACCTGGATTGACCATATCTAGACCCACAGCTGGATGAGACATAAGGGTGGACACTCTTGGGGCTGAGAGGTTTGGTGAGGTTGGGTGAGCAAACGCAGACCCTTTAAAGTAATACGGCGTGGTACCCATCGCATGGGTCCCAAATCTCCAGGTTCAAGGGCATCTTCCTACATCGAAAACATGCATGAGAAACCCAGAAGATGGTACACCGTGTGATGGGGAAAGGTTTCTAAAACGCACCTCATTTCTCATCTCCTTGTGCCCGGGTTCGCCATTCCAGCCACTTTACTAGCAATCTCCCTACTTGGAGCATCAGCACCTTTAACCTCCTGTTCCGTACAGGTTGCAATTTGTCCTGAGGATGAACGGGAAGACGGGGAACCAACGAGAGACTAGCTCTTGGTGTCGGGACAGGCACAGGTCACTCTATTTTCCCATCAGGAAGAAGAATTAACCACAGGCTCAGCCTGCCCCCCGGAACCAGAACAGGGCCTGAAGCCATCCTGCGCTTTTGCGGCCAGCTCCCAAAAAAGCGAGTTGTAAAATGGAGGTTCAGGGCACTGCAATTCACAAACCTGCAGAGTTATAAATGATAACTCTCGTCCACAAATATATTGAGGGAAGGCAAAGAAGAGGATTTGAAATCAAGGCAGAATTGCACGAAACAGATTTCAGGAGGTAGATACGAATCGCCTTTAAAGCACATGAAAAGCGGCAAAACGTTGACAATGATGCCCTTGGCCAAAAAGGGCGTATGCGTTTTTTCCTGAATATATTCAGGAAAAAACGCATACGCCCTTTTTGGCCAACCAAGCAACCTGGAAAGGCAAATCAGCGCTACAGAGAAGTCTCGCTTCCCATCGGTCAAAAGGGCCATGCTGAAAAAAGTGTCAAAACCAGAAATGCAGGACAGGCCATGGAGAAATGGGAGCCTTGCTACACTGATGGGCGGGATGTAAATTGCCAACAGCCACTCTGGAGAAGTGTACGGTGTGTCCTGAAACATCTGAAAAACACAGCTTAGAGAGCATAGGGCACTTCCACTCATGGGGGTATAAATTGGGAAAATGAAAAATCAGCAAGACACAAGCACCCCAAAGTTTAGGGCTGCTCTGTTGACAAGGACCTCCACTTCATTCCACCTTAAATATCCAAGGAAAGAGAAAAATGGATAAAGAAGTTGTGGTCCTTATGTACAATGGAATATCACTCAGCCATGAAATCAATGTCATAATGTTAGTAGCAGCATGATGAGTGGATTTAGGTACGACGATTCTAAGTGAAATAAGTCACACAGAAAAGGACACTTCTCATAAGGTATCACTGATAGAGGGAATGTAAAAACCGTTACACTTGAACTGAATTACAAAACAGAACAGAGTCACACATGCAGAAAACAGACTATGGCTTCTTAACGGGAAAGGTGAGGTGGGGTGATACATAAAACAAGGGTATCAAATTAGCTCAGATACCGTTCCATAAACCCAATATGTAGTAGACAAGACCTACTCCTTGCTCAAAGAACTGTACTCAACACGCCCTATTCACCGCACAAGAATATATCTGACTAGTAATAATCTTAAAACCTATGTATTGATATCTCTCTGTTAGTGTGTCAAGTGGGTGTAAAGCGGCATAAACACAGCCGTGAAAAGCAGCTAAACCCCATTATGAAAATAAATTACTTTGAAAAACCCGTGAAACAACGACAGTGAAAGAGATAGAAATTCTTACACAATGAGTTCAGGGGCTGTGATGCAACCTGGATTGACCATATCTAGACCCACAGCTGGATGAGACATAAGGGTGGACACTCTTGGGGCTGAGAGGTTTGGTGAGGTTGGGTGAGCAAACGCAGACCCTTTAAAGTAATACGGCGTGGTACCCATCGCATGGGTCCCAAATCTCCAGGTTCAAGGGCATCTTCCTACATCGAAAACATGCATGAGAAACCCAGAAGATGGTACACCGTGTGATGTGGAAAGGTTTCTAAAACGCACCTCATTTCTCATCTCCTTGTGCCCGGGTTCGCCATTCCAGCCGCTTTACTAGCAATCTCCCTACTTGGAGCATCAGCACCTTTAACCTCCTGTTCCGTACAGGTTGCAATTTGTCCTGAGGATGAACGGGAAGACGGGGAACCAACGAGAGACTAGCTCTTGGTGTCGGGACAGGCACAGGTCACTCTATTTTCCCATCAGGAAGAAGAATTAACCACAGGCTCAGCCTGCCCCCCGGAACCAGAACAGGGCCTGTAGCCATCCTGCGCTTTTGCGGCCAGCTCCCAAAAAAGCGAGTTGTAAAATGGAGGTTCAGGGCACTGCAATTCACAAACCTGCAGAGTTATAAATGATAACTCTCGTCCACAAATATATTGAGGGAAGGCAAAGAAGAGGATTTGAAATCAAGGCAGAATTGCACGAAACAGATTTCAGGAGGTAGATTCGAATCGCCTTTAAAGCACATGAAAAGCGGTAAAATGTTGACAATGATGCCCTTGGCCAAAAAGGGCGTATGCGTTTTTTCCTGAATATATTCAGGAAAAAACGCATACGCCCTTTTTGGCCAACCAAGCAACCTGGAAAGGCAAATCAGCGCTACAAAGAAGTCTCGCTTCCCATCGGTCAAAAGGGCCATGCTGAAAAAAGTGTCAAAACCAGAAATGCAGGACAGGCCATGGAGAAATGAGAGCCTTGCTACACTGATGGGCGGGATGTAAATTGCCAACAGCCACTCTGGAGAAGTGTACGGTGTGTCCTGAAACATCTGAAAAACACAGCTTAGAGAGCATAGGGCACTTCCACTCATGGGGGTATAAATTGGGAAAATGAAAAATCAGCAAGACACAAGCACCCCAAAGTTGAGGGCTGCTCTGTTGACAAGGACCTCCACTTCATTCCACCTTAAATATCCCAGGAAAGAGAAAAATGGATAAAGAAGTTGTGGTCCTTATGTACAATGGAATATCACTCAGCCATGAAATCAATGTCATAAGGTTAGTAGCAGCATGATGAGTGGATTTAGGTACGACGATTCTAAGTGAAATAAGTCACACAGAAAAGGACACTTCTCATAAGGTATCACTGATAGAGGGAATGTAAAAACCGTTACACTTGAACTGAATTACAAAACAGAACAGAGTCACACATGCAGAAAACACACTATGGCTGCTTAACGGGAAAGGTGAGGTGGGGTGATACATAAAACAAGGGTTTCAAATTAGCTCAGATACCGTTCCATAAACCCAATATGTAATAGACAAGACCTACTCCTTGCTCAGAGAACTGGACTCAACACGCCCTATTCACCGCACAAGAATATATCTGACTAGTAATAATCTTAAAACCTATGTATTGATATCTCTCTGTTAGTTTGTCAAGTGGGTGAAAAGCGGCAAAAACACAGCAGTGAAAAGCAGCTAAACCCCATTATAAAAATAAATTACTTTTACAAACCCATGAAACAAAGACAGTGAAAGAGAGAGAAATTCTTACACAATGCGTTCAGGGGCTGTGATGCAACCTGGATTGACCATATCTAGACCCACAGCTGGATGAGACATAAGGGTGGACACTCTTGGGGCTGAGAGGTTTGGTGAGGTTGGGTGAGCAAATGCAGACCCTTTAAAGTAATACTGCGTGGTACCCATCGCATGGGTCCCAAATCTCCAGGTTCAAGGGCATCTTCCTACATCGAAAACATGCATGAGAAACCCAGAAGATGGTACACCGTGTGATGTGGAAAGGTTTCTAAAACGCACCTCATTTCTCTTCTCCTTGTGCCCGGGTTCGCCATTCCAGCCGCTTTACTAACAATCTCCCTACTTGGAGCATCAGCACCTTTAACCTCCTGTTCCGTACAGGTTGCAATTTGTCCTGAGGATGAACGGGTAGACGGGGAACCAGTGAGAGACTAGCTCTTGGTGTTGGGACAGGCACAGGTCACTCTATTTTCCCATCAGGAAGAAGAATTAACCACAGGCTCATCCTCCCCCCCGGAACCAGAACAGGGCCTGAAGCCATCCTGCGCTTTTGCGGCCAGCTCCCAAAAAAGCGAGTTGTAAAATGGAGGTTCAGGGCACTGCAATTCCCAAACCTGCAGAGTTATAAATGATAACTCTCGTCCACAAATATATTGAGGGAAGGCAAAGAAGAGGATTTGAAATCAAGGCAGAATTGCAGGAAACAGATTTCAGGAGGTAGATTCGAATCGCCTTTAAAGCACATGAAAAGCGGCAAAACGTTGACAATGATGCCCTTGGCCAAAAAGGGCGTATGCGTTTTTTCCTGAATATATTCAGGAAAAAACGCATACGCCCTTTTTGGCCAACCAAGCAACCTGGAAAGGCAAATCAGCGCTACAAAGAAGACTCGCTACCCATCGGTCAAAAGGGCCATGCTGAAAAAAGTCTCAAAACCAGAAATGCAGGACAGGCCATGGAGAAATGGGAGCCTTGCTACACTGATGGGCGGGATGTAAATTGCCAACAGCCACTCTGGAGAAGTGTACGGTGTGTCCTGAAACATCTAAAAAACACAGCTTAGAGAGCTTAGGGCACTTCCACTCATGGGGGTATAAATTGGGAAAATGAAAAATCAGCAAGACACAAGCACCCCAAAGTTTAGGGCTGCTCTGTTGACAAGGACCTCCACTTCATTCCACCTTCAATATCCCAGGAAAGAGAAAAATGGATAAAGAAGTTGTGGTCCTTATGTACAATGGAATATCACTCAGCCATGAAATCAATGTCATAAGGCTAGTAGCAGCATGATGAGTGGATTTAGGTACGACGATTCTAAGTGAAATAAGTCACACAGAAAAGGACACTTCTCATAAGGTATCACTTATAGAGGGACTGTAAAAACCGTTACACTTGAACTGAATTACAAAACAGAACAGAGTCACACATGAAGAAAACACACTATGGCTGCTTAACGGGAAAGGTGAGGTGGGGTGATACATAAAACAAGGGTTTCAAATTAGCTCAGATACCGTTCCATAAACCCAATATGTAATAGACAAGACCTACTCCTTGCTCAGAGAACTGGACTCAACACGCCCTATTCACCGCACAAGAATATATCTGACTAGTAATAATCTTAAAACCTATGTATTGATATCTCTCTGTTAGTGTGTCAAGTGGGTGTAAAGCGGCATAAACACAGCCGTGAAAAGCAGCTAAACCCCATTATGAAAATAAATTACTTCGAAAAACCCATGAAACAAAGACAGTGAAAGAGAGAGAAATTCTTACACAATGCGTTCAGGGGCTGTGATGCAACCTGGATTGACCATATCTAGACCCACAGCTGGATGAGACATAAGGGTGGACACTCTTGGGGCTGAGAGGTTTGGTGAGGTTGGGTGAGCAAACGCAGACCCTTTAAAGTAATACTGCGTGGTACCCATCCCATGGGTCCCAAATCTCCAGGTTCAAGGGCATCTTCCTACAACGAAAACATGCATGAGAAAACAAAAAGATGGTACACCATGTGATGGGGAAAGGTTTCTAAAACGCACCTCATTTCTCTTCTCCTTGTGCCCGGGTTCGCCATTCCATCCGCTTTACTAACAATCTCCCTACTTGGAGCATCAGCACCTTTAACCTCCTGTTCCGTACAGGTTGCAATTTGTCCTGAGGATGAACGGGTAGACGGGGAACCAGTGAGAGACTAGCTCTTGGTGTTGGGACAGGCACAGGTCACTCTATTTTCCCATCAGGAAGAAGAATTAACCACAGGCTCATCCTCCCCCCCGGAACCAGAACAGGGCCTGAAGCCATCTTGCGCTTTTGCGGCCAGCTTCCAAAAAAGCGAGTTGTAAAATGGAGGTTCAGGGCACTGCAATTCACAAACCTGCAGAGTTATAAATGATAACTCTCGTCCACAAATATATTGAGGGAAGGCAAAGAAGAGGATTTGAAATCAAGGCAGAATTGCAGGAAACAGATTTCAGGAGGTAGATTCGAATCGCCTTTAAAGCACATGAAAAGCGGCAAAACGTTGACAATGATGCCCTTGGCCAAAAAGGGCGTATGCGTCTTTTCCTGAATATATTCAGGAAAAAACGCATACGCCCTTTTTGGCCAACCAAGCAACCTGGAAAGGCAAATCAGCGCTACAAAGAAGACTCGCTACCCATCGGTCAAAAGGGCCATGCTGAAAAAAGTCTCAAAACCAGAAATGCAGGACAGGCCATGGAGAAATGGGAGCCTTGCTACACTGATGGGCGGGATGTAAATTGCCAACAGCCACTCTGGAGAAGTGTACGGTGTGTCCTGAAACATCTAAAAAACACAGCTTAGAGAGCTTAGGGCACTTCCACTCATGGGGGTATAAATTGGGAAAATGAAAAATCAGCAAGACACAAGCACCCCAAAGTTTAGGGCTGCTCTGTTGACAAGGACCTCCACTTCATTCCACCTTCAATATCCCAGGAAAGAGAAAAATGGATAAAGAAGTTGTGGTCCTTATGTACAATGGAATATCACTCAGCCATGAAATCAATGTCATAAGGCTAGTAGCAGCATGATGAGTGGATTTAGGTACGACGATTCTAAGTGAAATAAGTCACACAGAAAAGGACACTTCTCATAAGGTATCACTTATAGAGGGAATGTAAAACCCGTTACACTTGAACTGAATTACAAAACAGAACAGAGTCACACATGCAGAAAACACACTATGGCTGCTTAACGGGAAAGGTGAGGTGGGGTGATACATAAAACAAGGGTTTCAAATTAGCTCAGATACCGTTCCATAAACCCAATATGTAATAGACAAGACGTACTCCTTGCTCAGAGAACTGGACTCAACACGCCCTATTCACCGCACAAGAATATATCTGACTAGTAATAATCTTAAAACCTATGTATTGATATCTCTCTGTTAGTGTGTCAAGTGGGTGTAAAGCGGCATAAACACAGCAGTGAAAAGCAGCTAAACCCCATTATAAAAATAAATTACTTTTACAAACCCATGAAACAAAGACAGTGAAAGAGAGAGAAATTCTTACACAATGCGTTCAGGGGCTGTGATGCAACCTGGATTGACCATATCTAGACCCACAGCTGGATGAGACATAAGGGTGGACACTCTTGGGGCTGAGAGGTTTGGTGAGGTTGGGTGAGCAAACGCAGACCCTTTAAAGTAATACTGCGTGGTACCCATCGCATGGGTCCCAAATCTCCAGGTTCAAGGGCATCTTCCTACATCGAAAACATGCATGAGAAAACAAAAAGATGGTACACCATGTGATGGGGAAAGTTTTCTAAAACGCACCTCATTTCTCTTCTCCTTGTGACCGGGTTCGCCATTCCAGCCGCTTTACTAACAATCTCCCTACTTGGAGCATCAGCACCTTTAACCTCCTGTTCCGTACAGGTTGCAATTTGTCCTGAGGATGAACGGGTAGACGGGGAACCAGTGAGAGACTAGCTCTTGGTGTTGGGACAGGCACAGGTCACTCTATTTTCCCATCAGGAAGAAGAATTAACCACAGGCTCATCCTCCCCCCGGAACCAGAACAGGGCCTGAAGCCATCCTGCGCTTTTGCGGCCAGCTCCCAAAAAAGCGAGTTGTAAAATGGAGCTTCAGGGCACTGCAATTCACAAACCTGCAGAGTTATAAATGATAACTCTCGTCCACAAATATATTGAGGGAAGGCAAAGAAGAGGATTTGAAATCAAGGCAGAAATGCAGGAAACAGATTTCAGGAGGTAGATTCGAATCGCCTTTAAAGCACATGAAAAGCGGCAAAACGTTGACAATGATGCCCTTGGCCAAAAAGGGCGTATGCGTTTTTTCCTGAATATATTCAGGAAAAAACGCATACGCCCTTTTTGGCCAACCAAGCAACCTGGAAAGGCAAATCAGGGCTACAAAGAAGACTCGCTACCCATCGGTCAAAAGGGCCATGCTGAAAAAAGTCTCAAAACCAGAAATGCAGGACAGGCCATGGAGAAATGGGAGCCTTGCTACACTGATGGGCGGGATGTAAATTGCCAACAGCCACTCTGGAGAAGTGTACGGTGTGTCCTGAAACATCTAAAAAACACAGCTTAGAGAGCACAGGGCACTTCCACTCATGGGGGTATAAATTGGGAAAATGAAAAATCAGCAAGACACAAGCACCCCAAAGTTTAGGGCTGCTCTGTTGACAAAGACCTCCACTTCATTCCACCTTCAATATCCCAGGAGGGAGAAAAATGGATAAAGAAGTTGTGGTCCTTATGTACAATGGAATATCACTCAGCCATGAAATCAATGTCATAAGGCTAGTAGCAGCATGATGAGTGGATTTAGGTACGACGATTCTAAGTGAAATAAGTCACACAGAAAAGGACACTTCTCATAAGGTATCACTTATAGAGGGAATGTAAAACCCGTTACACTTGAACTGAATTACAAAACAGAACAGAGTCACACATGCAGAAAACACACTATGGCTGCTTAACGGGAAAGGTGAGGTGGGGTGATACATAAAACAAGGGTTTCAAATTAGCTCAGATACCGTTCCATAAACCCAATATGTAATAGACAAGACCTACTCCTTGCTCAGAGAACTGGACTCAACACGCCCTATTCACCGCACAAGAATATATCTGACTAGTAATAATCTTAAAACCTATGTATTGATATCTCTCTGTTAGTGTGTCAAGTGGGTGTAAAGCGGCATAAACACAGCCGTGAAAAGCAGCTAAACCCCATTATGAAAATAAATTACTTCGAAAAACCCATGAAACAAAGACAGTGAAAGAGAGAGAAATTCTTACACAATGCGTTCAGGGGCTGTGATGCAACCTGGATTGACCATATCTAGACCCACAGCTGGATGAGACATAAGGGTGGACACTCTTGGGGCTGAGAGGTTTGGTGAGGTTGGGTGAGCAAACGCAGACCCTTTAAAGTAATACTGCGTGGTACCCATCGCATGGGTCCCAAATCTCCAGGTTCAAGGGCATCTTCCTACATCAAAAACATGCATGAGAAAACAAAAAGATGGTACACCATGTGATGGGGAAAGTTTTCTAAAACGCACCTCATTTCTCTTCTCCTTGTGACCGGGTTCGCCATTCCAGCCGCTTTACTAACAATCTCCCTACTTGGAGCATCAGCACCTTTAACCTCCTGTTCCGTACAGGTTGCAATTTGTCCTGAGGATGAACGGGTAGACGGGGAACCAGTGAGAGACTAGCTCTTGGTGTTGGGACAGGCACAGGTCACTCTATTTTCCCATCAGGAAGAAGAATTAACCACAGGCTCATCCTCCCCCCGGAACCAGAACAGGGCCTGAAGCCATCCTGCGCTTTTGCGGCCAGCTCCCAAAAAAGCGAGTTGTAAAATGGAGCTTCAGGGCACTGCAATTCACAAACCTGCAGAGTTATAAATGATAACTCTCGTCCACAAATATATTGAGGGAAGGCAAAGAAGAGGATTTGAAATCAAGGCAGAAATGCAGGAAACAGATTTCAGGAGGTAGATTCGAATCACCTTTAAAGCACATGAAAAGCGGCAAAACGTTGACAATGATGCCCTTGGCCAAAAAGGGCGTATGCGTTTTTTCCTGAATATATTCAGGAAAAAACGCATACGCCCTTTTTGGCCAACCAAGCAACCTGGAAAGGCAAATCAGGGCTACAAAGAAGACTCGCTACCCATCGGTCAAAAGGGCCATGCTGAAAAAAGTCTCAAAACCAGAAATGCAGGACAGGCCATGGAGAAATGGGAGCCTTGCTACACTGATGGGCGGGATGTAAATTGCCAACAGCCACTCTGGAGAAGTGTACGGTGTGTCCTGAAACATCTGAAAAACACAGCTTAGAGAGCACAGGGCACTTCCACTCATGGGGGTATAAATTGGGAAAATGAAAAATCAGCAAGACACAAGCACCCCAAAGTTTAGGGCTGCTCTGTTGACAAAGACCTCCACTTCATTCCACCTTCAATATCCCAGGAAAGAGAAAAATGGATAAAGAAGTTGTGGTCCTTATGTACAATGGAATATCACTCAGCCATGAAATCAATGTCATAAGGCTAGTAGCAGCATGATGAGTGGATTTAGGTACGACGATTCTAAGTGAAATAAGTCACACAGAAAAGGACACTTCTCATAAGGTATCACTTATAGAGGGAATGTAAAACCCGTTACACTTGAACTGAATTACAAAACAGAACAGAGTCACACATGCAGAAAACACACTATGGCTGCTTAACGGGAAAGGTGAGGTGGGGTGATACATAAAACAAGGGTTTCAAATTAGCTCAGATACCGTTCCATAAACCCAATATGTAATAGACAAGACGTACTCCTTGCTCAGAGAACTGGACTCAACACGCCCTATTCACCGCACAAGAATATATCTGACTAGTAATAATCTTAAAACCTATGTATTGATATCTCTCTGTTAGTGTGTCAAGTGGGTGTAAAGCGGCATAAACACAGCCGTGAAAAGCAGCTAAACCCCATTATGAAAATAAATTACTTCGAAAAACCCATGAAACAAAGACAGTGAAAGAGAGAGAAATTCTTACACAATGCGTTCAGGGGCTGTGATGCAACCTGGATTGACCATATCTAGACCCACAGCTGGATGAGACATAAGGGTGGACACTCTTGGGGCTGAGAGGTTTGGTGAGGTTGGGTGAGCAAACGCAGACCCTTTAAAGTAATACTGCGTGGTACCCATCCCATGGGTCCCAAATCTCCAGGTTCAAGGGCATCTTCCTACATCGAAAACATGCATGAGAAAACAAAAAGATGGTACACCATGTGATGGGGAAAGGTTTCTAAAACGCACCTCATTTCTCTTCTCCTTGTGACCGGGTTCGCCATTCCAGCCGCTTTACTAACAATCTCCCTACTTGGAGCATCAGCACCTTTAACCTCCTGTTCCGTACAGGTTGCAATTTGTCCTGAGGATGAACGGGTAGACGGGGAACCAGTGAGAGACTAGCTCTTGGTGTTGGGACAGGCACAGGTCACTCTATTTTCCCATCAGGAAGAAGAATTAACCACAGGCTCATCCTCCCCCCCGGAACCAGAACAGGGCCTGAAGCCATCTTGCGCTTTTGCGGCCAGCTTCCAAAAAAGCGAGTTGTAAAATGGAGCTTCAGGGCACTGCAATTCACAAACCTGCAGAGTTATAAATGATAACTCTCGTCCACAAATATATTGAGGGAAGGCAAAGAAGAGGATTTGAAATCAAGGCAGAATTGCAGGAAACAGATTTCAGGAGGTAGATTCGAATCGCCTTTAAAGCACATGAAAAGCGGCAAAACGTTGACAATGATGCCCTTGGCCAAAAAGGGCGTATGCGTCTTTTCCTGAATATATTCAGGAAAAAACGCATACGCCCTTTTTGGCCAACCAAGCAACCTGGAAAGGCAAATCAGCGCTACAAAGAAGACTCGCTACCCATCGGTCAAAAGGGCCATGCTGAAAAAAGTCTCAAAACCAGAAATGCAGGACAGGCCATGGAGAAATGGGAGCCTTGCTACACTGATGGGCGGGATGTAAATTGCCAACAGCCACTCTGGAGAAGTGTACGGTGTGTCCTGAAACATCTAAAAAACACAGCTTAGAGAGCTTAGGGCACTTCCACTCATGGGGGTATAAATTGGGAAAATGAAAAATCAGCAAGACACAAGCACCCCAAAGTTTAGGGCTGCTCTGTTGACAAGGACCTCCACTTCATTCCACCTTCAATATCCCAGGAAAGAGAAAAATGGATAAAGAAGTTGTGGTCCTTATGTACAATGGAATATCACTCAGCCATGAAATCAATGTCATAAGGCTAGTAGCAGCATGATGAGTGGATTTAGGTACGACGATTCTAAGTGAAATAAGTCACACAGAAAAGGACACTTCTCATAAGGTATCACTTATAGAGGGAATGTAAAACCCGTTACACTTGAACTGAATTACAAAACAGAACAGAGTCACACATGCAGAAAACACACTATGGCTGCTTAACGGGAAAGGTGAGGTGGGGTGATACATAAAACAAGGGTTTCAAATTAGCTCAGATACCGTTCCATAAACCCAATATGTAATAGACAAGACGTACTCCTTGCTCAGAGAACTGGACTCAACACGCCCTATTCACCGCACAAGAATATATCTGACTAGTAATAATCTTAAAACCTATGTATTGATATCTCTCTGTTAGTGTGTCAAGTGGGTGTAAAGCGGCATAAACACAGCAGTGAAAAGCAGCTAAACCCCATTATAAAAATAAATTACTTTTACAAACCCATGAAACAAAGACAGTGAAAGAGAGAGAAATTCTTACACAATGCGTTCAGGGGCTGTGATGCAACCTGGATTGACCATATCTAGACCCACAGCTGGATGAGACATAAGGGTGGACACTCTTGGGGCTGAGAGGTTTGGTGAGGTTGGGTGAGCAAACGCAGACCCTTTAAAGTAATACTGCGTGGTACCCATCCCATGGGTCCCAAATCTCCAGGTTCAAGGGCATCTTCCTACATCGAAAACATGCATGAGAAAACAAAAAGATGGTACACCATGTGATGGGGAAAGGTTTCTAAAACGCACCTCATTTCTCTTCTCCTTGTGCCCGGGTTCGCCATTCCATCCGCTTTACTAACAATCTCCCTACTTGGAGCATCAGCACCTTTAACCTCCTGTTCCGTACAGGTTGCAATTTGTCCTGAGGATGAACGGGTAGACGGGGAACCAGTGAGAGACTAGCTCTTGGTGTTGGGACAGGCACAGGTCACTCTATTTTCCCATCAGGAAGAAGAATTAACCACAGGCTCATCCTCCCCCCCGGAACCAGAACAGGGCCTGAAGCCATCTTGCGCTTTTGCGGCCAGCTTCCAAAAAAGCGAGTTGTAAAATGGAGCTTCAGGGCACTGCAATTCACAAACCTGCAGAGTTATAAATGATAACTCTCGTCCACAAATATATTGAGGGAAGGCAAAGAAGAGGATTTGAAATCAAGGCAGAATTGCAGGGAACAGATTTCAGGAGGTAGATTCGAATCGCCTTTAAAGCACATGAAAACCGGCAAAACGTTGACAATGATGCCCTTGGCCAAAAAGGGCGTATGCGTTTTTTCCTGAATATATTCAGGAAAAAACGCATACGCCCTTTTTGGCCAACCAAGCAACCTGGAAAGGCAAATCAGCGCTACAGAGAAGTCTCGCTTCCCATCGGTCAAAAGGGCCATGCTGAAAAAAGTGTCAAAACCAGAAATGCAGGACAGGCCATGGAGAAATGGGAGCCTTGCTACACTGATGGGCGGGATGTAAATTGCCAACAGCCACTCTGGAGAAGTGTACGGTGTGTCCTGAAACATCTGAAAAACACAGCTTAGAGAGCATAGGGCACTTCCACTCATGGGGGTATAAATTGGGAAAATTAAAAATCAGCAAGACACAAGCACCCCAAAGTTTAGGGCTGCTCTGTTGACAAGGACCTCCACTTCATTCCACCTTAAATATCCAAGGAAAGAGAAAAATGGATAAAGAAGTTGTGGTCCTTATGTACAATGGAATATCACTCAGCCATGAAATCAATGTCATAATGTTAGTAGCAGCATGATGAGTGGATTTAGATACGACGATTCTAACAGAAATAAGTCACACAGAAAAGGACACTTCTCATAAGGTATCACTGATAGATGGAATGTAACAAGCGTTACACTTGAACTGAATTACAAAACAGAACAGAGTCACACATGCAGAAAACAGACTATGGCTGCTTAACGGGAAAGGTGAGGTGGGGTGATACATAAAACAAGCGTTTCAAATTAGCTCAGCTACGGTTCCATAAACCCAATATGTAATAGACAAGACCTACTCCTTGCTCAGAGAACTGTACTCAACACGCCCTATTCAATGCACAAGAATATATCTGACTAGTAATAATCTTAAAACCTATGTATTGATATCTCTCTGTTAGTGTGTCAAGTGGGTGTAAAGCGGCATAAACACAGCCGTGAAAAGCAGCTAAACCCCATTATGAAAATAAATTACTTTGAAAAACCCATGAAACAACGACAGTGAAAGAGATAGAAATTCTTACACAATGAGTTCAGGGGCTGTGATGCAACCTGGATTGACCATATCTAGACCCACAGCTGGATGAGACATAAGGGTGGACACTCTTGGGGCTGAGAGGTTTGGTGAGGTTGGGTGAGCAAACGCAGACCCTTTAAAGTAATACGGCGTGGTACCCATCGCATGGGTCCCAAATCTCCAGGTTCAAGGGCATCTTCCTACATCGAAAACATGCATGAGAAACCCAGAAGATGGTACACCGTGTGATGGGGAAAGGTTTCTAAAACGCACCTCATTTCTCATCTCCTTGTGCCCGGGTTCGCCATTCCAGCCACTTTACTAGCAATCTCCCTACTTGGAGCATCAGCACCTTTAACCTCCTGTTCCGTACAGGTTGCAATTTGTCCTGAGGATGAACGGGAAGACGGGGAACCAACGAGAGACTAGCTCTTGGTGTCGGGACAGGCACAGGTCACTCTATTTTCCCATCAGGAAGAAGAATTAACCACAGGCTCAGCCTGCCCCCCGGAACCAGAACAGGGCCTGAAGCCATCCTGCGCTTTTGCGGCCAGCTCCCAAAAAAGCGAGTTGTAAAATGGAGGTTCAGGGCACTGCAATTCACAAACCTGCAGAGTTATAAATGATAACTCTCGTCCACAAATATATTGAGGGAAGGCAAAGAAGAGGATTTGAAATCAAGGCAGAATTGCACGAAACAGATTTCAGGAGGTAGATACGAATCGCCTTTAAAGCACATGAAAAGCGGCAAAACGTTGACAATGATGCCCTTGGCCAAAAAGGGCGTATGCGTTTTTTCCTGAATATATTCAGGAAAAAACGCATACGCCCTTTTTGGCCAACCAAGCAACCTGGAAAGGCAAATCAGCGCTACAGAGAAGTCTCGCTTCCCATCGGTCAAAAGGGCCATGCTGAAAAAAGTGTCAAAACCACAAATGCAGGACAGGCCATGGAGAAATGGGAGCCTTGCTACACTGATGGGCGGGATGTAAATTGCCAACAGCCACTCTGGAGAAGTGTACGGTGTGTCCTGAAACATCTGAAAAACACAGCTTAGAGAGCATAGGGCACTTCCACTCATGGGGGTATAAATTGGGAAAATGAAAAATCAGCAAGACACAAGCACCCCAAAGTTTAGGGCTGCTCTGTTGACAAGGACCTCCACTTCATTCCACCTTAAATATCCAAGGAAAGAGAAAAATGGATAAAGAAGTTGTGGTCCTTATGTACAATGGAATATCACTCAGCCATGAAATCAATGTCATAATGTTAGTAGCAGCATGATGAGTGGATTTAGGTACGACGATTCTAAGTGAAATAAGTCACACAGAAAAGGACACTTCTCATAAGGTATCACTGATAGAGGGAATGTAAAAACCGTTACACTTGAACTGAATTACAAAACAGAACAGAGTCACACATGCAGAAAACAGACTATGGCTTCTTAACGGGAAAGGTGAGGTGGGGTGATACATAAAACAAGGGTATCAAATTAGCTCAGATACCGTTCCATAAACCCAATATGTAGTAGACAAGACCTACTCCTTGCTCAAAGAACTGTACTCAACACGCCCTATTCACCGCACAAGAATATATCTGACTAGTAATAATCTTAAAACCTATGTATTGATATCTCTCTGTTAGTGTGTCAAGTGGGTGTAAAGCGGCATAAACACAGCCGTGAAAAGCAGCTAAACCCCATTATGAAAATAAATTACTTTGAAAAACCCGTGAAACAACGACAGTGAAAGAGATAGAAATTCTTACACAATGAGTTCAGGGGCTGTGATGCAACCTGGATTGACCATATCTAGACCCACAGCTGGATGAGACATAAGGGTGGACACTCTTGGGGCTGAGAGGTTTGGTGAGGTTGGGTGAGCAAACGCAGACCCTTTAAAGTAATACGGCGTGGTACCCATCGCATGGGTCCCAAATCTCCAGGTTCAAGGGCATCTTCCTACATCGAAAACATGCATGAGAAACCCAGAAGATGGTACACCGTGTGATGTGGAAAGGTTTCTAAAACGCACCTCATTTCTCATCTCCTTGTGCCCGGGTTCGCCATTCCAGCCGCTTTACTAGCAATCTCCCTACTTGGAGCATCAGCACCTTTAACCTCCTGTTCCGTACAGGTTGCAATTTGTCCTGAGGATGAACGGGAAGACGGGGAACCAACGAGAGACTAGCTCTTGGTGTCGGGACAGGCACAGGTCACTCTATTTTCCCATCAGGAAGAAGAATTAACCACAGGCTCAGCCTGCCCCCCGGAACCAGAACAGGGCCTGTAGCCATCCTGCGCTTTTGCGGCCAGCTCCCAAAAAAGCGAGTTGTAAAATGGAGGTTCAGGGCACTGCAATTCACAAACCTGCAGAGTTATAAATGATAACTCTCGTCCACAAATATATTGAGGGAAGGCAAAGAAGAGGATTTGAAATCAAGGCAGAATTGCACGAAACAGATTTCAGGAGGTAGATTCGAATCGCCTTTAAAGCACATGAAAAGCGGTAAAATGTTGACAATGATGCCCTTGGCCAAAAAGGGCGTATGCGTTTTTTCCTGAATATATTCAGGAAAAAACGCATACGCCCTTTTTGGCCAACCAAGCAACCTGGAAAGGCAAATCAGCGCTACAAAGAAGTCTCGCTTCCCATCGGTCAAAAGGGCCATGCTGAAAAAAGTGTCAAAACCAGAAATGCAGGACAGGCCATGGAGAAATGAGAGCCTTGCTACACTGATGGGCGGGATGTAAATTGCCAACAGCCACTCTGGAGAAGTGTACGGTGTGTCCTGAAACATCTGAAAAACACAGCTTAGAGAGCATAGGGCACTTCCACTCATGGGGGTATAAATTGGGAAAATGAAAAATCAGCAAGACACAAGCACCCCAAAGTTGAGGGCTGCTCTGTTGACAAGGACCTCCACTTCATTCCACCTTAAATATCCCAGGAAAGAGAAAAATGGATAAAGAAGTTGTGGTCCTTATGTACAATGGAATATCACTCAGCCATGAAATCAATGTCATAAGGTTAGTAGCAGCATGATGAGTGGATTTAGGTACGACGATTCTAAGTGAAATAAGTCACACAGAAAAGGACACTTCTCATAAGGTATCACTGATAGAGGGAATGTAAAAACCGTTACACTTGAACTGAATTACAAAACAGAACAGAGTCACACATGCAGAAAACACACTATGGCTGCTTAACGGGAAAGGTGAGGTGGGGTGATACATAAAACAAGGGTTTCAAATTAGCTCAGATACCGTTCCATAAACCCAATATGTAATAGACAAGACCTACTCCTTGCTCAGAGAACTGGACTCAACACGCCCTATTCACCGCACAAGAATATATCTGACTAGTAATAATCTTAAAACCTATGTATTGATATCTCTCTGTTAGTTTGTCAAGTGGGTGAAAAGCGGCAAAAACACAGCAGTGAAAAGCAGCTAAACCCCATTATAAAAATAAATTACTTTTACAAACCCATGAAACAAAGACAGTGAAAGAGAGAGAAATTCTTACACAATGCGTTCAGGGGCTGTGATGCAACCTGGATTGACCATATCTAGACCCACAGCTGGATGAGACATAAGGGTGGACACTCTTGGGGCTGAGAGGTTTGGTGAGGTTGGGTGAGCAAATGCAGACCCTTTAAAGTAATACTGCGTGGTACCCATCGCATGGGTCCCAAATCTCCAGGTTCAAGGGCATCTTCCTACATCGAAAACATGCATGAGAAACCCAGAAGATGGTACACCGTGTGATGTGGAAAGGTTTCTAAAACGCACCTCATTTCTCTTCTCCTTGTGCCCGGGTTCGCCATTCCAGCCGCTTTACTAACAATCTCCCTACTTGGAGCATCAGCACCTTTAACCTCCTGTTCCGTACAGGTTGCAATTTGTCCTGAGGATGAACGGGTAGACGGGGAACCAGTGAGAGACTAGCTCTTGGTGTTGGGACAGGCACAGGTCACTCTATTTTCCCATCAGGAAGAAGAATTAACCACAGGCTCATCCTCCCCCCCGGAACCAGAACAGGGCCTGAAGCCATCCTGCGCTTTTGCGGCCAGCTCCCAAAAAAGCGAGTTGTAAAATGGAGGTTCAGGGCACTGCAATTCCCAAACCTGCAGAGTTATAAATGATAACTCTCGTCCACAAATATATTGAGGGAAGGCAAAGAAGAGGATTTGAAATCAAGGCAGAATTGCAGGAAACAGATTTCAGGAGGTAGATTCGAATCGCCTTTAAAGCACATGAAAAGCGGCAAAACGTTGACAATGATGCCCTTGGCCAAAAAGGGCGTATGCGTTTTTTCCTGAATATATTCAGGAAAAAACGCATACGCCCTTTTTGGCCAACCAAGCAACCTGGAAAGGCAAATCAGCGCTACAAAGAAGACTCGCTACCCATCGGTCAAAAGGGCCATGCTGAAAAAAGTCTCAAAACCAGAAATGCAGGACAGGCCATGGAGAAATGGGAGCCTTGCTACACTGATGGGCGGGATGTAAATTGCCAACAGCCACTCTGGAGAAGTGTACGGTGTGTCCTGAAACATCTAAAAAACACAGCTTAGAGAGCTTAGGGCACTTCCACTCATGGGGGTATAAATTGGGAAAATGAAAAATCAGCAAGACACAAGCACCCCAAAGTTTAGGGCTGCTCTGTTGACAAGGACCTCCACTTCATTCCACCTTCAATATCCCAGGAAAGAGAAAAATGGATAAAGAAGTTGTGGTCCTTATGTACAATGGAATATCACTCAGCCATGAAATCAATGTCATAAGGCTAGTAGCAGCATGATGAGTGGATTTAGGTACGACGATTCTAAGTGAAATAAGTCACACAGAAAAGGACACTTCTCATAAGGTATCACTTATAGAGGGACTGTAAAAACCGTTACACTTGAACTGAATTACAAAACAGAACAGAGTCACACATGAAGAAAACACACTATGGCTGCTTAACGGGAAAGGTGAGGTGGGGTGATACATAAAACAAGGGTTTCAAATTAGCTCAGATACCGTTCCATAAACCCAATATGTAATAGACAAGACCTACTCCTTGCTCAGAGAACTGGACTCAACACGCCCTATTCACCGCACAAGAATATATCTGACTAGTAATAATCTTAAAACCTATGTATTGATATCTCTCTGTTAGTGTGTCAAGTGGGTGTAAAGCGGCATAAACACAGCCGTGAAAAGCAGCTAAACCCCATTATGAAAATAAATTACTTCGAAAAACCCATGAAACAAAGACAGTGAAAGAGAGAGAAATTCTTACACAATGCGTTCAGGGGCTGTGATGCAACCTGGATTGACCATATCTAGACCCACAGCTGGATGAGACATAAGGGTGGACACTCTTGGGGCTGAGAGGTTTGGTGAGGTTGGGTGAGCAAACGCAGACCCTTTAAAGTAATACTGCGTGGTACCCATCCCATGGGTCCCAAATCTCCAGGTTCAAGGGCATCTTCCTACAACGAAAACATGCATGAGAAAACAAAAAGATGGTACACCATGTGATGGGGAAAGGTTTCTAAAACGCACCTCATTTCTCTTCTCCTTGTGCCCGGGTTCGCCATTCCATCCGCTTTACTAACAATCTCCCTACTTGGAGCATCAGCACCTTTAACCTCCTGTTCCGTACAGGTTGCAATTTGTCCTGAGGATGAACGGGTAGACGGGGAACCAGTGAGAGACTAGCTCTTGGTGTTGGGACAGGCACAGGTCACTCTATTTTCCCATCAGGAAGAAGAATTAACCACAGGCTCATCCTCCCCCCCGGAACCAGAACAGGGCCTGAAGCCATCTTGCGCTTTTGCGGCCAGCTTCCAAAAAAGCGAGTTGTAAAATGGAGGTTCAGGGCACTGCAATTCACAAACCTGCAGAGTTATAAATGATAACTCTCGTCCACAAATATATTGAGGGAAGGCAAAGAAGAGGATTTGAAATCAAGGCAGAATTGCAGGAAACAGATTTCAGGAGGTAGATTCGAATCGCCTTTAAAGCACATGAAAAGCGGCAAAACGTTGACAATGATGCCCTTGGCCAAAAAGGGCGTATGCGTCTTTTCCTGAATATATTCAGGAAAAAACGCATACGCCCTTTTTGGCCAACCAAGCAACCTGGAAAGGCAAATCAGCGCTACAAAGAAGACTCGCTACCCATCGGTCAAAAGGGCCATGCTGAAAAAAGTCTCAAAACCAGAAATGCAGGACAGGCCATGGAGAAATGGGAGCCTTGCTACACTGATGGGCGGGATGTAAATTGCCAACAGCCACTCTGGAGAAGTGTACGGTGTGTCCTGAAACATCTAAAAAACACAGCTTAGAGAGCTTAGGGCACTTCCACTCATGGGGGTATAAATTGGGAAAATGAAAAATCAGCAAGACACAAGCACCCCAAAGTTTAGGGCTGCTCTGTTGACAAGGACCTCCACTTCATTCCACCTTCAATATCCCAGGAAAGAGAAAAATGGATAAAGAAGTTGTGGTCCTTATGTACAATGGAATATCACTCAGCCATGAAATCAATGTCATAAGGCTAGTAGCAGCATGATGAGTGGATTTAGGTACGACGATTCTAAGTGAAATAAGTCACACAGAAAAGGACACTTCTCATAAGGTATCACTTATAGAGGGAATGTAAAACCCGTTACACTTGAACTGAATTACAAAACAGAACAGAGTCACACATGCAGAAAACACACTATGGCTGCTTAACGGGAAAGGTGAGGTGGGGTGATACATAAAACAAGGGTTTCAAATTAGCTCAGATACCGTTCCATAAACCCAATATGTAATAGACAAGACGTACTCCTTGCTCAGAGAACTGGACTCAACACGCCCTATTCACCGCACAAGAATATATCTGACTAGTAATAATCTTAAAACCTATGTATTGATATCTCTCTGTTAGTGTGTCAAGTGGGTGTAAAGCGGCATAAACACAGCAGTGAAAAGCAGCTAAACCCCATTATAAAAATAAATTACTTTTACAAACCCATGAAACAAAGACAGTGAAAGAGAGAGAAATTCTTACACAATGCGTTCAGGGGCTGTGATGCAACCTGGATTGACCATATCTAGACCCACAGCTGGATGAGACATAAGGGTGGACACTCTTGGGGCTGAGAGGTTTGGTGAGGTTGGGTGAGCAAACGCAGACCCTTTAAAGTAATACTGCGTGGTACCCATCGCATGGGTCCCAAATCTCCAGGTTCAAGGGCATCTTCCTACATCGAAAACATGCATGAGAAAACAAAAAGATGGTACACCATGTGATGGGGAAAGTTTTCTAAAACGCACCTCATTTCTCTTCTCCTTGTGACCGGGTTCGCCATTCCAGCCGCTTTACTAACAATCTCCCTACTTGGAGCATCAGCACCTTTAACCTCCTGTTCCGTACAGGTTGCAATTTGTCCTGAGGATGAACGGGTAGACGGGGAACCAGTGAGAGACTAGCTCTTGGTGTTGGGACAGGCACAGGTCACTCTATTTTCCCATCAGGAAGAAGAATTAACCACAGGCTCATCCTCCCCCCGGAACCAGAACAGGGCCTGAAGCCATCCTGCGCTTTTGCGGCCAGCTCCCAAAAAAGCGAGTTGTAAAATGGAGCTTCAGGGCACTGCAATTCACAAACCTGCAGAGTTATAAATGATAACTCTCGTCCACAAATATATTGAGGGAAGGCAAAGAAGAGGATTTGAAATCAAGGCAGAAATGCAGGAAACAGATTTCAGGAGGTAGATTCGAATCGCCTTTAAAGCACATGAAAAGCGGCAAAACGTTGACAATGATGCCCTTGGCCAAAAAGGGCGTATGCGTTTTTTCCTGAATATATTCAGGAAAAAACGCATACGCCCTTTTTGGCCAACCAAGCAACCTGGAAAGGCAAATCAGGGCTACAAAGAAGACTCGCTACCCATCGGTCAAAAGGGCCATGCTGAAAAAAGTCTCAAAACCAGAAATGCAGGACAGGCCATGGAGAAATGGGAGCCTTGCTACACTGATGGGCGGGATGTAAATTGCCAACAGCCACTCTGGAGAAGTGTACGGTGTGTCCTGAAACATCTAAAAAACACAGCTTAGAGAGCACAGGGCACTTCCACTCATGGGGGTATAAATTGGGAAAATGAAAAATCAGCAAGACACAAGCACCCCAAAGTTTAGGGCTGCTCTGTTGACAAAGACCTCCACTTCATTCCACCTTCAATATCCCAGGAGGGAGAAAAATGGATAAAGAAGTTGTGGTCCTTATGTACAATGGAATATCACTCAGCCATGAAATCAATGTCATAAGGCTAGTAGCAGCATGATGAGTGGATTTAGGTACGACGATTCTAAGTGAAATAAGTCACACAGAAAAGGACACTTCTCATAAGGTATCACTTATAGAGGGAATGTAAAACCCGTTACACTTGAACTGAATTACAAAACAGAACAGAGTCACACATGCAGAAAACACACTATGGCTGCTTAACGGGAAAGGTGAGGTGGGGTGATACATAAAACAAGGGTTTCAAATTAGCTCAGATACCGTTCCATAAACCCAATATGTAATAGACAAGACCTACTCCTTGCTCAGAGAACTGGACTCAACACGCCCTATTCACCGCACAAGAATATATCTGACTAGTAATAATCTTAAAACCTATGTATTGATATCTCTCTGTTAGTGTGTCAAGTGGGTGTAAAGCGGCATAAACACAGCCGTGAAAAGCAGCTAAACCCCATTATGAAAATAAATTACTTCGAAAAACCCATGAAACAAAGACAGTGAAAGAGAGAGAAATTCTTACACAATGCGTTCAGGGGCTGTGATGCAACCTGGATTGACCATATCTAGACCCACAGCTGGATGAGACATAAGGGTGGACACTCTTGGGGCTGAGAGGTTTGGTGAGGTTGGGTGAGCAAACGCAGACCCTTTAAAGTAATACTGCGTGGTACCCATCGCATGGGTCCCAAATCTCCAGGTTCAAGGGCATCTTCCTACATCGAAAACATGCATGAGAAAACAAAAAGATGGTACACCATGTGATGGGGAAAGTTTTCTAAAACGCACCTCATTTCTCTTCTCCTTGTGACCGGGTTCGCCATTCCAGCCGCTTTACTAACAATCTCCCTACTTGGAGCATCAGCACCTTTAACCTCCTGTTCCGTACAGGTTGCAATTTGTCCTGAGGATGAACGGGTAGACGGGGAACCAGTGAGAGACTAGCTCTTGGTGTTGGGACAGGCACAGGTCACTCTATTTTCCCATCAGGAAGAAGAATTAACCACAGGCTCATCCTCCCCCCGGAACCAGAACAGGGCCTGAAGCCATCCTGCGCTTTTGCGGCCAGCTCCCAAAAAAGCGAGTTGTAAAATGGAGCTTCAGGGCACTGCAATTCACAAACCTGCAGAGTTATAAATGATAACTCTCGTCCACAAATATATTGAGGGAAGGCAAAGAAGAGGATTTGAAATCAAGGCAGAAATGCAGGAAACAGATTTCAGGAGGTAGATTCGAATCACCTTTAAAGCACATGAAAAGCGGCAAAACGTTGACAATGATGCCCTTGGCCAAAAAGGGCGTATGCGTTTTTTCCTGAATATATTCAGGAAAAAACGCATACGCCCTTTTTGGCCAACCAAGCAACCTGGAAAGGCAAATCAGGGCTACAAAGAAGACTCGCTACCCATCGGTCAAAAGGGCCATGCTGAAAAAAGTCTCAAAACCAGAAATGCAGGACAGGCCATGGAGAAATGGGAGCCTTGCTACACTGATGGGCGGGATGTAAATTGCCAACAGCCACTCTGGAGAAGTGTACGGTGTGTCCTGAAACATCTAAAAAACACAGCTTAGAGAGCACAGGGCACTTCCACTCATGGGGGTATAAATTGGGAAAATGAAAAATCAGCAAGACACAAGCACCCCAAAGTTTAGGGCTGCTCTGTTGACAAAGACCTCCACTTCATTCCACCTTCAATATCCCAGGAAAGAGAAAAATGGATAAAGAAGTTGTGGTCCTTATGTACAATGGAATATCACTCAGCCATGAAATCAATGTCATAAGGCTAGTAGCAGCATGATGAGTGGATTTAGGTACGACGATTCTAAGTGAAATAAGTCACACAGAAAAGGACACTTCTCATAAGGTATCACTTATAGAGGGAATGTAAAACCCGTTACACTTGAACTGAATTACAAAACAGAACAGAGTCACACATGCAGAAAACACACTATGGCTGCTTAACGGGAAAGGTGAGGTGGGGTGATACATAAAACAAGGGTTTCAAATTAGCTCAGATACCGTTCCATAAACCCAATATGTAATAGACAAGACGTACTCCTTGCTCAGAGAACTGGACTCAACACGCCCTATTCACCGCACAAGAATATATCTGACTAGTAATAATCTTAAAACCTATGTATTGATATCTCTCTGTTAGTGTGTCAAGTGGGTGTAAAGCGGCATAAACACAGCCGTGAAAAGCAGCTAAACCCCATTATGAAAATAAATTACTTCGAAAAACCCATGAAACAAAGACAGTGAAAGAGAGAGAAATTCTTACACAATGCGTTCAGGGGCTGTGATGCAACCTGGATTGACCATATCTAGACCCACAGCTGGATGAGACATAAGGGTGGACACTCTTGGGGCTGAGAGGTTTGGTGAGGTTGGGTGAGCAAACGCAGACCCTTTAAAGTAATACTGCGTGGTACCCATCCCATGGGTCCCAAATCTCCAGGTTCAAGGGCATCTTCCTACATCGAAAACATGCATGAGAAAACAAAAAGATGGTACACCATGTGATGGGGAAAGGTTTCTAAAACGCACCTCATTTCTCTTCTCCTTGTGACCGGGTTCGCCATTCCAGCCGCTTTACTAACAATCTCCCTACTTGGAGCATCAGCACCTTTAACCTCCTGTTCCGTACAGGTTGCAATTTGTCCTGAGGATGAACGGGTAGACGGGGAACCAGTGAGAGACTAGCTCTTGGTGTTGGGACAGGCACAGGTCACTCTATTTTCCCATCAGGAAGAAGAATTAACCACAGGCTCATCCTCCCCCCCGGAACCAGAACAGGGCCTGAAGCCATCTTGCGCTTTTGCGGCCAGCTTCCAAAAAAGCGAGTTGTAAAATGGAGCTTCAGGGCACTGCAATTCACAAACCTGCAGAGTTATAAATGATAACTCTCGTCCACAAATATATTGAGGGAAGGCAAAGAAGAGGATTTGAAATCAAGGCAGAATTGCAGGAAACAGATTTCAGGAGGTAGATTCGAATCGCCTTTAAAGCACATGAAAAGCGGCAAAACGTTGACAATGATGCCCTTGGCCAAAAAGGGCGTATGCGTCTTTTCCTGAATATATTCAGGAAAAAACGCATACGCCCTTTTTGGCCAACCAAGCAACCTGGAAAGGCAAATCAGCGCTACAAAGAAGACTCGCTACCCATCGGTCAAAAGGGCCATGCTGAAAAAAGTCTCAAAACCAGAAATGCAGGACAGGCCATGGAGAAATGGGAGCCTTGCTACACTGATGGGCGGGATGTAAATTGCCAACAGCCACTCTGGAGAAGTGTACGGTGTGTCCTGAAACATCTAAAAAACACAGCTTAGAGAGCTTAGGGCACTTCCACTCATGGGGGTATAAATTGGGAAAATGAAAAATCAGCAAGACACAAGCACCCCAAAGTTTAGGGCTGCTCTGTTGACAAGGACCTCCACTTCATTCCACCTTCAATATCCCAGGAAAGAGAAAAATGGATAAAGAAGTTGTGGTCCTTATGTACAATGGAATATCACTCAGCCATGAAATCAATGTCATAAGGCTAGTAGCAGCATGATGAGTGGATTTAGGTACGACGATTCTAAGTGAAATAAGTCACACAGAAAAGGACACTTCTCATAAGGTATCACTTATAGAGGGAATGTAAAACCCGTTACACTTGAACTGAATTACAAAACAGAACAGAGTCACACATGCAGAAAACACACTATGGCTGCTTAACGGGAAAGGTGAGGTGGGGTGATACATAAAACAAGGGTTTCAAATTAGCTCAGATACCGTTCCATAAACCCAATATGTAATAGACAAGACGTACTCCTTGCTCAGAGAACTGGACTCAACACGCCCTATTCACCGCACAAGAATATATCTGACTAGTAATAATCTTAAAACCTATGTATTGATATCTCTCTGTTAGTGTGTCAAGTGGGTGTAAAGCGGCATAAACACAGCAGTGAAAAGCAGCTAAACCCCATTATAAAAATAAATTACTTTTACAAACCCATGAAACAAAGACAGTGAAAGAGAGAGAAATTCTTACACAATGCGTTCAGGGGCTGTGATGCAACCTGGATTGACCATATCTAGACCCACAGCTGGATGAGACATAAGGGTGGACACTCTTGGGGCTGAGAGGTTTGGTGAGGTTGGGTGAGCAAACGCAGACCCTTTAAAGTAATACTGCGTGGTACCCATCCCATGGGTCCCAAATCTCCAGGTTCAAGGGCATCTTCCTACATCGAAAACATGCATGAGAAAACAAAAAGATGGTACACCATGTGATGGGGAAAGGTTTCTAAAACGCACCTCATTTCTCTTCTCCTTGTGCCCGGGTTCGCCATTCCATCCGCTTTACTAACAATCTCCCTACTTGGAGCATCAGCACCTTTAACCTCCTGTTCCGTACAGGTTGCAATTTGTCCTGAGGATGAACGGGTAGACGGGGAACCAGTGAGAGACTAGCTCTTGGTGTTGGGACAGGCACAGGTCACTCTATTTTCCCATCAGGAAGAAGAATTAACCACAGGCTCATCCTCCCCCCGGAACCAGAACAGGGCCTGAAGCCATCCTGCGCTTTTGCGGCCAGCTCCCAAAAAAGCGAGTTGTAAAATGGAGCTTCAGGGCACTGCAATTCACAAACCTGCAGAGTTATAAATGATAACTCTCGTCCACAAATATATTGAGGGAAGGCAAAGAAGAGGATTTGAAATCAAGGCAGAAATGCAGGAAACAGATTTCAGGAGGTAGATTCGAATCGCCTTTAAAGCACATGAAAAGCGGCAAAACGTTGACAATGATGCCCTTGGCCAAAAAGGGCGTATGCGTTTTTTCCTGAATATATTCAGGAAAAAACGCATACGCCCTTTTTGGCCAACCAAGCAACCTGGAAAGGCAAATCAGGGCTACAAAGAAGACTCGCTACCCATCGGTCAAAAGGGCCATGCTGAAAAAAGTCTCAAAACCAGAAATGCAGGACAGGCCATGGAGAAATGGGAGCCTTGCTACACTGATGGGCGGGATGTAAATTGCCAACAGCCACTCTGGAGAAGTGTACGGTGTGTCCTGAAACATCTAAAAAACACAGCTTAGAGAGCACAGGGCACTTCCACTCATGGGGGTATAAATTGGGAAAATGAAAAATCAGCAAGACACAAGCACCCCAAAGTTTAGGGCTGCTCTGTTGACAAAGACCTCCACTTCATTCCACCTTCAATATCCCAGGAGGGAGAAAAATGGATAAAGAAGTTGTGGTCCTTATGTACAATGGAATATCACTCAGCCATGAAATCAATGTCATAAGGCTAGTAGCAGCATGATGAGTGGATTTAGGTACGACGATTCTAAGTGAAATAAGTCACACAGAAAAGGACACTTCTCATAAGGTATCACTTATAGAGGGAATGTAAAACCCGTTACACTTGAACTGAATTACAAAACAGAACAGAGTCACACATGCAGAAAACACACTATGGCTGCTTAACGGGAAAGGTGAGGTGGGGTGATACATAAAACAAGGGTTTCAAATTAGCTCAGATACCGTTCCATAAACCCAATATGTAATAGACAAGACCTACTCCTTGCTCAGAGAACTGGACTCAACACGCCCTATTCACCGCACAAGAATATATCTGACTAGTAATAATCTTAAAACCTATGTATTGATATCTCTCTGTTAGTGTGTCAAGTGGGTGTAAAGCGGCATAAACACAGCCGTGAAAAGCAGCTAAACCCCATTATGAAAATAAATTACTTCGAAAAACCCATGAAACAAAGACAGTGAAAGAGAGAGAAATTCTTACACAATGCGTTCAGGGGCTGTGATGCAACCTGGATTGACCATATCTAGACCCACAGCTGGATGAGACATAAGGGTGGACACTCTTGGGGCTGAGAGGTTTGGTGAGGTTGGGTGAGCAAACGCAGACCCTTTAAAGTAATACTGCGTGGTACCCATCGCATGGGTCCCAAATCTCCAGGTTCAAGGGCATCTTCCTACATCGAAAACATGCATGAGAAAACAAAAAGATGGTACACCATGTGATGGGGAAAGTTTTCTAAAACGCACCTCATTTCTCTTCTCCTTGTGACCGGGTTCGCCATTCCAGCCGCTTTACTAACAATCTCCCTACTTGGAGCATCAGCACCTTTAACCTCCTGTTCCGTACAGGTTGCAATTTGTCCTGAGGATGAACGGGAAGACGGGGAACCAGTGAGAGACTAGCTCTTGGTGTTGGGACAGGCACAGGTCACTCTATTTTCCCATCAGGAAGAAGAATTAACCACAGGCTCATCCTCCCCCCGGAACCAGAACAGGGCCTGAAGCCATCCTGCGCTTTTGCGGCCAGCTCCCAAAAAAGCGAGTTGTAAAATGGAGCTTCAGGGCACTGCAATTCACAAACCTGCAGAGTTATAAATGATAACTCTCGTCCACAAATATATTGAGGGAAGGCAAAGAAGAGGATTTGAAATCAAGGCAGAAATGCAGGAAACAGATTTCAGGAGGTAGATTCGAATCACCTTTAAAGCACATGAAAAGCGGCAAAACGTTGACAATGATGCCCTTGGCCAAAAAGGGCGTATGCGTTTTTTCCTGAATATATTCAGGAAAAAACGCATACGCCCTTTTTGGCCAACCAAGCAACCTGGAAAGGCAAATCAGGGCTACAAAGAAGACTCGCTACCCATCGGTCAAAAGGGCCATGCTGAAAAAAGTCTCAAAACCAGAAATGCAGGACAGGCCATGGAGAAATGGGAGCCTTGCTACACTGATGGGCGGGATGTAAATTGCCAACAGCCACTCTGGAGAAGTGTACGGTGTGTCCTGAAACATCTAAAAAACACAGCTTAGAGAGCACAGGGCACTTCCACTCATGGGGGTATAAATTGGGAAAATGAAAAATCAGCAAGACACAAGCACCCCAAAGTTTAGGGCTGCTCTGTTGACAAAGACCTCCACTTCATTCCACCTTCAATATCCCAGGAAAGAGAAAAATGGATAAAGAAGTTGTGGTCCTTATGTACAATGGAATATCACTCAGCCATGAAATCAATGTCATAAGGCTAGTAGCAGCATGATGAGTGGATTTAGGTACGACGATTCTAAGTGAAATAAGTCACACAGAAAAGGACACTTCTCATAAGGTATCACTTATAGAGGGAATGTAAAACCCGTTACACTTGAACTGAATTACAAAACAGAACAGAGTCACACATGCAGAAAACACACTATGGCTGCTTAACGGGAAAGGTGAGGTGGGGTGATACATAAAACAAGGGTTTCAAATTAGCTCAGATACCGTTCCATAAACCCAATATGTAATAGACAAGACGTACTCCTTGCTCAGAGAACTGGACTCAACACGCCCTATTCACCGCACAAGAATATATCTGACTAGTAATAATCTTAAAACCTATGTATTGATATCTCTCTGTTAGTGTGTCAAGTGGGTGTAAAGCGGCATAAACACAGCCGTGAAAAGCAGCTAAACCCCATTATGAAAATAAATTACTTCGAAAAACCCATGAAACAAAGACAGTGAAAGAGAGAGAAATTCTTACACAATGCGTTCAGGGGCTGTGATGCAACCTGGATTGACCATATCTAGACCCACAGCTGGATGAGACATAAGGGTGGACACTCTTGGGGCTGAGAGGTTTGGTGAGGTTGGGTGAGCAAACGCAGACCCTTTAAAGTAATACTGCGTGGTACCCATCCCATGGGTCCCAAATCTCCAGGTTCAAGGGCATCTTCCTACATCGAAAACATGCATGAGAAAACAAAAAGATGGTACACCATGTGATGGGGAAAGGTTTCTAAAACGCACCTCATTTCTCTTCTCCTTGTGACCGGGTTCGCCATTCCAGCCGCTTTACTAACAATCTCCCTACTTGGAGCATCAGCACCTTTAACCTCCTGTTCCGTACAGGTTGCAATTTGTCCTGAGGATGAACGGGTAGACGGGGAACCAGTGAGAGACTAGCTCTTGGTGTTGGGACAGGCACAGGTCACTCTATTTTCCCATCAGGAAGAAGAATTAACCACAGGCTCATCCTCCCCCCCGGAACCAGAACAGGGCCTGAAGCCATCTTGCGCTTTTGCGGCCAGCTTCCAAAAAAGCGAGTTGTAAAATGGAGCTTCAGGGCACTGCAATTCACAAACCTGCAGAGTTATAAATGATAACTCTCGTCCACAAATATATTGAGGGAAGGCAAAGAAGAGGATTTGAAATCAAGGCAGAATTGCAGGAAACAGATTTCAGGAGGTAGATTCGAATCGCCTTTAAAGCACATGAAAAGCGGCAAAACGTTGACAATGATGCCCTTGGCCAAAAAGGGCGTATGCGTCTTTTCCTGAATATATTCAGGAAAAAACGCATACGCCCTTTTTGGCCAACCAAGCAACCTGGAAAGGCAAATCAGCGCTACAAAGAAGACTCGCTACCCATCGGTCAAAAGGGCCATGCTGAAAAAAGTCTCAAAACCAGAAATGCAGGACAGGCCATGGAGAAATGGGAGCCTTGCTACACTGATGGGCGGGATGTAAATTGCCAACAGCCACTCTGGAGAAGTGTACGGTGTGTCCTGAAACATCTAAAAAACACAGCTTAGAGAGCTTAGGGCACTTCCACTCATGGGGGTATAAATTGGGAAAATGAAAAATCAGCAAGACACAAGCACCCCAAAGTTTAGGGCTGCTCTGTTGACAAGGACCTCCACTTCATTCCACCTTCAATATCCCAGGAAAGAGAAAAATGGATAAAGAAGTTGTGGTCCTTATGTACAATGGAATATCACTCAGCCATGAAATCAATGTCATAAGGCTAGTAGCAGCATGATGAGTGGATTTAGGTACGACGATTCTAAGTGAAATAAGTCACACAGAAAAGGACACTTCTCATAAGGTATCACTTATAGAGGGAATGTAAAACCCGTTACACTTGAACTGAATTACAAAACAGAACAGAGTCACACATGCAGAAAACACACTATGGCTGCTTAACGGGAAAGGTGAGGTGGGGTGATACATAAAACAAGGGTTTCAAATTAGCTCAGATACCGTTCCATAAACCCAATATGTAATAGACAAGACGTACTCCTTGCTCAGAGAACTGGACTCAACACGCCCTATTCACCGCACAAGAATATATCTGACTAGTAATAATCTTAAAACCTATGTATTGATATCTCTCTGTTAGTGTGTCAAGTGGGTGTAAAGCGGCATAAACACAGCAGTGAAAAGCAGCTAAACCCCATTATAAAAATAAATTACTTTTACAAACCCATGAAACAAAGACAGTGAAAGAGAGAGAAATTCTTACACAATGCGTTCAGGGGCTGTGATGCAACCTGGATTGACCATATCTAGACCCACAGCTGGATGAGACATAAGGGTGGACACTCTTGGGGCTGAGAGGTTTGGTGAGGTTGGGTGAGCAAACGCAGACCCTTTAAAGTAATACTGCGTGGTACCCATCCCATGGGTCCCAAATCTCCAGGTTCAAGGGCATCTTCCTACATCGAAAACATGCATGAGAAAACAAAAAGATGGTACACCATGTGATGGGGAAAGGTTTCTAAAACGCACCTCATTTCTCTTCTCCTTGTGCCCGGGTTCGCCATTCCATCCGCTTTACTAACAATCTCCCTACTTGGAGCATCAGCACCTTTAACCTCCTGTTCCGTACAGGTTGCAATTTGTCCTGAGGATGAACGGGTAGACGGGGAACCAGTGAGAGACTAGCTCTTGGTGTTGGGACAGGCACAGGTCACTCTATTTTCCCATCAGGAAGAAGAATTAACCACAGGCTCATCCTCCCCCCCGGAACCAGAACAGGGCCTGAAGCCATCTTGCGCTTTTGCGGCCAGCTTCCAAAAATGCGAGTTGTAAAATGGAGCTTCAGGGCACTGCAATTCACAAACCTGCAGAGTTATAAATGATAACTCTCGTCCACAAATATATTGAGGGAAGGCAAAGAAGAGGATTTGAAATCAAGGCAGAATTGCAGGAAACAGATTTCAGGAGGTAGATTCGAATCGCCTTTAAAGCACATGAAAAGCGGCAAAACGTTGACAATGATGCCCTTGGCCAAAAAGGGCGTATGCGTCTTTTCCTGAATATATTCAGGAAAAAACGCATACGCCCTTTTTGGCCAACCAAGCAACCTGGAAAGGCAAATCAGCGCTACAAAGAAGACTCGCTACCCATCGGTCAAAAGGGCCATGCTGAAAAAAGTCTCAAAACCAGAAATGCAGGACAGGCCATGGAGAAATGGGAGCCTTGCTACACTGATGGGCGGGATGTAAATTGCCAACAGCCACTCTGGAGAAGTGTACGGTGTGTCCTGAAACATCTAAAAAACACAGCTTAGAGAGCTTAGGGCACTTCCACTCATGGGGGTATAAATTGGGAAAATGAAAAATCAGCAAGACACAAGCACCCCAAAGTTGAGGGCTGCTCTGTTGACAAGGACCTCCACTTCATTCCACCTTCAATATCCCAGGAAAGAGAAAAATGGATAAAGAAGTTGTGGTCCTTATGTACAATGGAATATCACTCAGCCATGAAATCAATGTCATAAGGCTAGTAGCAGCATGATGAGTGGATTTAGGTACGACGATTCTAAGTGAAATAAGTCACACAGAAAAGGACACTTCTCATAAGGTATCACTTATAGAGGGAATGTAAAACCCGTTACACTTGAACTGAATTACAAAACAGAACAGAGTCACACATGCAGAAAACACACTATGGCTGCTTAACGGGAAAGGTGAGGTGGGGTGATACATAAAACAAGGGTTTCAAATTAGCTCAGATACCGTTCCATAAACCCAATATGTAATAGACAAGACGTACTCCTTGCTCAGAGAACTGGACTCAACACGCCCTATTCACCGCACAAGAATATATCTGACTAGTAATAATCTTAAAACCTATGTATTGATATCTCTCTGTTAGTGTGTCAAGTGGGTGTAAAGCGGCATAAACACAGCAGTGAAAAGCAGCTAAACCCCATTATAAAAATAAATTACTTTTACAAACCCATGAAACAAAGACAGTGAAAGAGAGAGAAATTCTTACACAATGCGTTCAGGGGCTGTGATGCAACCTGGATTGACCATATCTAGACCCACAGCTGGATGAGACATAAGGGTGGACACTCTTGGGGCTGAGAGGTTTGGTGAGGTTGGGTGAGCAAACGCAGACCCTTTAAAGTAATACTGCGTGGTACCCATCGCATGGGTCCCAAATCTCCAGGTTCAAGGGCATCTTCCTACATCGAAAACATGCATGAGAAAACAAAAAGATGGTACACCATGTGATGGGGAAAGTTTTCTAAAACGCACCTCATTTCTCTTCTCCTTGTGACCGGGTTCGCCATTCCAGCCGCTTTACTAACAATCTCCCTACTTGGAGCATCAGCACCTTTAACCTCCTGTTCCGTACAGGTTGCAATTTGTCCTGAGGATGAACGGGTAGACGGGGAACCAGTGAGAGACTAGCTCTTGGTGTTGGGACAGGCACAGGTCACTCTATTTTCCCATCAGGAAGAAGAATTAACCACAGGCTCATCCTCCCCCCGGAACCAGAACAGGGCCTGAAGCCATCCTGCGCTTTTGCGGCCAGCTCCCAAAAAAGCGAGTTGTAAAATGGAGCTTCAGGGCACTGCAATTCACAAACCTGCAGAGTTATAAATGATAACTCTCGTCCACAAATATATTGAGGGAAGGCAAAGAAGAGGATTTGAAATCAAGGCAGAAATGCAGGAAACAGATTTCAGGAGGTAGATTCGAATCACCTTTAAAGCACATGAAAAGCGGCAAAACGTTGACAATGATGCCCTTGGCCAAAAAGGGCGTATGCGTTTTTTCCTGAATATATTCAGGAAAAAACGCATACGCCCTTTTTGGCCAACCAAGCAACCTGGAAAGGCAAATCAGGGCTACAAAGAAGACTCGCTACCCATCGGTCAAAAGGGCCATGCTGAAAAAAGTCTCAAAACCAGAAATGCAGGACAGGCCATGGAGAAATGGGAGCCTTGCTACACTGATGGGCGGGATGTAAATTGCCAACAGCCACTCTGGAGAAGTGTACGGTGTGTCCTGAAACATCTAAAAAACACAGCTTAGAGAGCACAGGGCACTTCCACTCATGGGGGTATAAATTGGGAAAATGAAAAATCAGCAAGACACAAGCACCCCAAAGTTTAGGGCTGCTCTGTTGACAAAGACCTCCACTTCATTCCACCTTCAATATCCCAGGAGGGAGAAAAATGGATAAAGAAGTTGTGGTCCTTATGTACAATGGAATATCACTCAGCCATGAAATCAATGTCATAAGGCTAGTAGCAGCATGATGAGTGGATTTAGGTACGACGATTCTAAGTGAAATAAGTCACACAGAAAAGGACACTTCTCATAAGGTATCACTTATAGAGGGAATGTAAAACCCGTTACACTTGAACTGAATTACAAAACAGAACAGAGTCACACATGCAGAAAACACACTATGGCTGCTTAACGGGAAAGGTGAGGTGGGGTGATACATAAAACAAGGGTTTCAAATTAGCTCAGATACCGTTCCATAAACCCAATATGTAATAGACAAGACGTACTCCTTGCTCAGAGAACTGGACTCAACACGCCCTATTCACCGCACAAGAATATATCTGACTAGTAATAATCTTAAAACCTATGTATTGATATCTCTCTGTTAGTGTGTCAAGTGGGTGTAAAGCGGCATAAACACAGCCGTGAAAAGCAGCTAAACCCCATTATGAAAATAAATTACTTCGAAAAACCCATGAAACAAAGACAGTGAAAGAGAGAGAAATTCTTACACAATGCGTTCAGGGGCTGTGATGCAACCTGGATTGACCATATCTAGACCCACAGCTGGATGAGACATAAGGGTGGACACTCTTGGGGCTGAGAGGTTTGGTGAGGTTGGGTGAGCAAACGCAGACCCTTTAAAGTAATACTGCGTGGTACCCATCCCATGGGTCCCAAATCTCCAGGTTCAAGGGCATCTTCCTACATCGAAAACATGCATGAGAAAACAAAAAGATGGTACACCATGTGATGGGGAAAGGTTTCTAAAACGCACCTCATTTCTCTTCTCCTTGTGCCCGGGTTCGCCATTCCATCCGCTTTACTAACAATCTCCCTACTTGGAGCATCAGCACCTTTAACCTCCTGTTCCGTACAGGTTGCAATTTGTCCTGAGGATGAACGGGTAGACGGGGAACCAGTGAGAGACTAGCTCTTGGTGTTGGGACAGGCACAGGTCACTCTATTTTCCCATCAGGAAGAAGAATTAACCACAGGCTCATCCTCCCCCCCGGAACCAGAACAGGGCCTGAAGCCATCTTGCGCTTTTGCGGCCAGCTTCCAAAAAAGCGAGTTGTAAAATGGAGGTTCAGGGCACTGCAATTCACAAACCTGCAGAGTTATAAATGATAACTCTCGTCCACAAATATATTGAGGGAAGGCAAAGAAGAGGATTTGAAATCAAGGCAGAATTGCAGGAAACAGATTTCAGGAGGTAGATTCGAATCGCCTTTAAAGCACATGAAAAGCGGCAAAACGTTGACAATGATGCCCTTGGCCAAAAAGGGCGTATGCGTCTTTTCCTGAATATATTCAGGAAAAAACGCATACGCCCTTTTTGGCCAACCAAGCAACCTGGAAAGGCAAATCAGCGCTACAAAGAAGACTCGCTACCCATCGGTCAAAAGGGCCATGCTGAAAAAAGTCTCAAAACCAGAAATGCAGGACAGGCCATGGAGAAATGGGAGCCTTGCTACACTGATGGGCGGGATGTAAATTGCCAACAGCCACTCTGGAGAAGTGTACGGTGTGTCCTGAAACATCTAAAAAACACAGCTTAGAGAGCTTAGGGCACTTCCACTCATGGGGGTATAAATTGGGAAAATGAAAAATCAGCAAGACACAAGCACCCCAAAGTTGAGGGCTGCTCTGTTGACAAGGACCTCCACTTCATTCCACCTTCAATATCCCAGGAAAGAGAAAAATGGATAAAGAAGTTGTGGTCCTTATGTACAATGGAATATCACTCAGCCATGAAATCAATGTCATAAGGCTAGTAGCAGCATGATGAGTGGATTTAGGTACGACGATTCTAAGTGAAATAAGTCACACAGAAAAGGACACTTCTCATAAGGTATCACTTATAGAGGGAATGTAAAACCCGTTACACTTGAACTGAATTACAAAACAGAACAGAGTCACACATGCAGAAAACACACTATGGCTGCTTAACGGGAAAGGTGAGGTGGGGTGATACATAAAACAAGGGTTTCAAATTAGCTCAGATACCGTTCCATAAACCCAATATGTAATAGACAAGACGTACTCCTTGCTCAGAGAACTGGACTCAACACGCCCTATTCACCGCACAAGAATATATCTGACTAGTAATAATCTTAAAACCTATGTATTGATATCTCTCTGTTAGTGTGTCAAGTGGGTGTAAAGCGGCATAAACACAGCAGTGAAAAGCAGCTAAACCCCATTATAAAAATAAATTACTTTTACAAACCCATGAAACAAAGACAGTGAAAGAGAGAGAAATTCTTACACAATGCGTTCAGGGGCTGTGATGCAACCTGGATTGACCATATCTAGACCCACAGCTGGATGAGACATAAGGGTGGACACTCTTGGGGCTGAGAGGTTTGGTGAGGTTGGGTGAGCAAACGCAGACCCTTTAAAGTAATACTGCGTGGTACCCATCCCATGGGTCCCAAATCTCCAGGTTCAAGGGCATCTTCCTACATCGAAAACATGCATGAGAAAACAAAAAGATGGTACACCATGTGATGGGGAAAGTTTTCTAAAACGCACCTCATTTCTCTTCTCCTTGTGACCGGGTTCGCCATTCCAGCCGCTTTACTAACAATCTCCCTACTTGGAGCATCAGCACCTTTAACCTCCTGTTCCGTACAGGTTGCAATTTGTCCTGAGGATGAACGGGTAGACGGGGAACCAGTGAGAGACTAGCTCTTGGTGTTGGGACAGGCACAGGTCACTCTATTTTCCCATCAGGAAGAAGAATTAACCACAGGCTCATCCTCCCCCCGGAACCAGAACAGGGCCTGAAGCCATCCTGCGCTTTTGCGGCCAGCTCCCAAAAAAGCGAGTTGTAAAATGGAGCTTCAGGGCACTGCAATTCACAAACCTGCAGAGTTATAAATGATAACTCTCGTCCACAAATATATTGAGGGAAGGCAAAGAAGAGGATTTGAAATCAAGGCAGAAATGCAGGAAACAGATTTCAGGAGGTAGATTCGAATCACCTTTAAAGCACATGAAAAGCGGCAAAACGTTGACAATGATGCCCTTGGCCAAAAAGGGCGTATGCGTCTTTTCCTGAATATATTCAGGAAAAAACGCATACGCCCTTTTTGGCCAACCAAGCAACCTGGAAAGGCAAATCAGGGCTACAAAGAAGACTCGCTACCCATCGGTCAAAAGGGCCATGCTGAAAAAAGTCTCAAAACCAGAAATGCAGGACAGGCCATGGAGAAATGGGAGCCTTGCTACACTGATGGGCGGGATGTAAATTGCCAACAGCCACTCTGGAGAAGTGTACGGTGTGTCCTGAAACATCTAAAAAACACAGCTTAGAGAGCACAGGGCACTTCCACTCATGGGGGTATAAATTGGGAAAATGAAAAATCAGCAAGACACAAGCACCCCAAAGTTTAGGGCTGCTCTGTTGACAAAGACCTCCACTTCATTCCACCTTCAATATCCCAGGAGGGAGAAAAATGGATAAAGAAGTTGTGGTCCCTATGTACAATGGAATATCACTCAGCCATGAAATCAATGTCATAAGGCTAGTAGCAGCATGATGAGTGGATTTAGGTACGACGATTCTAAGTGAAATAAGTCACACAGAAAAGGACACTTCTCATAAGGTATCACTTATAGAGGGAATGTAAAACCCGTTACACTTGAACTGAATTACAAAACAGAACAGAGTCACACATGCAGAAAACACACTATGGCTGCTTAACGGGAAAGGTGAGGTGGGGTGATACATAAAACAAGGGTTTCAAATTAGCTCAGATACCGTTCCATAAACCCAATATGTAATAGACAAGACGTACTCCTTGCTCAGAGAACTGGACTCAACACGCCCTATTCACCGCACAAGAATATATCTGACTAGTAATAATCTTAAAACCTATGTATTGATATCTCTCTGTTAGTGTGTCAAGTGGGTGTAAAGCGGCATAAACACAGCCGTGAAAAGCAGCTAAACCCCATTATGAAAATAAATTACTTCGAAAAACCCATGAAACAAAGACAGTGAAAGAGAGAGAAATTCTTACACAATGCGTTCAGGGGCTGTGATGCAACCTGGATTGACCATATCTAGACCCACAGCTGGATGAGACATAAGGGTGGACACTCTTGGGGCTGAGAGGTTTGGTGAGGTTGGGTGAGCAAACGCAGACCCTTTAAAGTAATACTGCGTGGTACCCATCCCATGGGTCCCAAATCTCCAGGTTCAAGGGCATCTTCCTACATCGAAAACATGCATGAGAAAACAAAAAGATGGTACACCATGTGATGGGGAAAGGTTTCTAAAACGCACCTCATTTCTCTTCTCCTTGTGCCCGGGTTCGCCATTCCATCCGCTTTACTAACAATCTCCCTACTTGGAGCATCAGCACCTTTAACCTCCTGTTCCGTACAGGTTGCAATTTGTCCTGAGGATGAACGGGTAGACGGGGAACCAGTGAGAGACTAGCTCTTGGTGTTGGGACAGGCACAGGTCACTCTATTTTCCCATCAGGAAGAAGAATTAACCACAGGCTCATCCTCCCCCCGGAACCAGAACAGGGCCTGAAGCCATCCTGCGCTTTTGCGGCCAGCTCCCAAAAAAGCGAGTTGTAAAATGGAGCTTCAGGGCACTGCAATTCACAAACCTGCAGAGTTATAAATGATAACTCTCGTCCACAAATATATTGAGGGAAGGCAAAGAAGAGGATTTGAAATCAAGGCAGAAATGCAGGAAACAGATTTCAGGAGGTAGATTCGAATCGCCTTTAAAGCACATGAAAAGCGGCAAAACGTTGACAATGATGCCCTTGGCCAAAAAGGGCGTATGCGTTTTTTCCTGAATATATTCAGGAAAAAACGCATACGCCCTTTTTGGCCAACCAAGCAACCTGGAAAGGCAAATCAGGGCTACAAAGAAGACTCGCTACCCATCGGTCAAAAGGGCCATGCTGAAAAAAGTCTCAAAACCAGAAATGCAGGACAGGCCATGGAGAAATGGGAGCCTTGCTACACTGATGGGCGGGATGTAAATTGCCAACAGCCACTCTGGAGAAGTGTACGGTGTGTCCTGAAACATCTAAAAAACACAGCTTAGAGAGCACAGGGCACTTCCACTCATGGGGGTATAAATTGGGAAAATGAAAAATCAGCAAGACACAAGCACCCCAAAGTTTAGGGCTGCTCTGTTGACAAAGACCTCCACTTCATTCCACCTTCAATATCCCAGGAGGGAGAAAAATGGATAAAGAAGTTGTGGTCCTTATGTACAATGGAATATCACTCAGCCATGAAATCAATGTCATAAGGCTAGTAGCAGCATGATGAGTGGATTTAGGTACGACGATTCTAAGTGAAATAAGTCACACAGAAAAGGACACTTCTCATAAGGTATCACTTATAGAGGGAATGTAAAACCCGTTACACTTGAACTGAATTACAAAACAGAACAGAGTCACACATGCAGAAAACACACTATGGCTGCTTAACGGGAAAGGTGAGGTGGGGTGATACATAAAACAAGGGTTTCAAATTAGCTCAGATACCGTTCCATAAACCCAATATGTAATAGACAAGACCTACTCCTTGCTCAGAGAACTGGACTCAACACGCCCTATTCACCGCACAAGAATATATCTGACTAGTAATAATCTTAAAACCTATGTATTGATATCTCTCTGTTAGTGTGTCAAGTGGGTGTAAAGCGGCATAAACACAGCCGTGAAAAGCAGCTAAACCCCATTATGAAAATAAATTACTTCGAAAAACCCATGAAACAAAGACAGTGAAAGAGAGAGAAATTCTTACACAATGCGTTCAGGGGCTGTGATGCAACCTGGATTGACCATATCTAGACCCACAGCTGGATGAGACATAAGGGTGGACACTCTTGGGGCTGAGAGGTTTGGTGAGGTTGGGTGAGCAAACGCAGACCCTTTAAAGTAATACTGCGTGGTACCCATCGCATGGGTCCCAAATCTCCAGGTTCAAGGGCATCTTCCTACATCGAAAACATGCATGAGAAAACAAAAAGATGGTACACCATGTGATGGGGAAAGTTTTCTAAAACGCACCTCATTTCTCTTCTCCTTGTGACCGGGTTCGCCATTCCAGCCGCTTTACTAACAATCTCCCTACTTGGAGCATCAGCACCTTTAACCTCCTGTTCCGTACAGGTTGCAATTTGTCCTGAGGATGAACGGGAAGACGGGGAACCAGTGAGAGACTAGCTCTTGGTGTTGGGACAGGCACAGGTCACTCTATTTTCCCATCAGGAAGAAGAATTAACCACAGGCTCATCCTCCCCCCGGAACCAGAACAGGGCCTGAAGCCATCCTGCGCTTTTGCGGCCAGCTCCCAAAAAAGCGAGTTGTAAAATGGAGCTTCAGGGCACTGCAATTCACAAACCTGCAGAGTTATAAATGATAACTCTCGTCCACAAATATATTGAGGGAAGGCAAAGAAGAGGATTTGAAATCAAGGCAGAAATGCAGGAAACAGATTTCAGGAGGTAGATTCGAATCACCTTTAAAGCACATGAAAAGCGGCAAAACGTTGACAATGATGCCCTTGGCCAAAAAGGGCGTATGCGTTTTTTCCTGAATATATTCAGGAAAAAACGCATACGCCCTTTTTGGCCAACCAAGCAACCTGGAAAGGCAAATCAGGGCTACAAAGAAGACTCGCTACCCATCGGTCAAAAGGGCCATGCTGAAAAAAGTCTCAAAACCAGAAATGCAGGACAGGCCATGGAGAAATGGGAGCCTTGCTACACTGATGGGCGGGATGTAAATTGCCAACAGCCACTCTGGAGAAGTGTACGGTGTGTCCTGAAACATCTAAAAAACACAGCTTAGAGAGCACAGGGCACTTCCACTCATGGGGGTATAAATTGGGAAAATGAAAAATCAGCAAGACACAAGCACCCCAAAGTTTAGGGCTGCTCTGTTGACAAAGACCTCCACTTCATTCCACCTTCAATATCCCAGGAAAGAGAAAAATGGATAAAGAAGTTGTGGTCCTTATGTACAATGGAATATCACTCAGCCATGAAATCAATGTCATAAGGCTAGTAGCAGCATGATGAGTGGATTTAGGTACGACGATTCTAAGTGAAATAAGTCACACAGAAAAGGACACTTCTCATAAGGTATCACTTATAGAGGGAATGTAAAACCCGTTACACTTGAACTGAATTACAAAACAGAACAGAGTCACACATGCAGAAAACACACTATGGCTGCTTAACGGGAAAGGTGAGGTGGGGTGATACATAAAACAAGGGTTTCAAATTAGCTCAGATACCGTTCCATAAACCCAATATGTAATAGACAAGACGTACTCCTTGCTCAGAGAACTGGACTCAACACGCCCTATTCACCGCACAAGAATATATCTGACTAGTAATAATCTTAAAACCTATGTATTGATATCTCTCTGTTAGTGTGTCAAGTGGGTGTAAAGCGGCATAAACACAGCCGTGAAAAGCAGCTAAACCCCATTATGAAAATAAATTACTTCGAAAAACCCATGAAACAAAGACAGTGAAAGAGAGAGAAATTCTTACACAATGCGTTCAGGGGCTGTGATGCAACCTGGATTGACCATATCTAGACCCACAGCTGGATGAGACATAAGGGTGGACACTCTTGGGGCTGAGAGGTTTGGTGAGGTTGGGTGAGCAAACGCAGACCCTTTAAAGTAATACTGCGTGGTACCCATCCCATGGGTCCCAAATCTCCAGGTTCAAGGGCATCTTCCTACATCGAAAACATGCATGAGAAAACAAAAAGATGGTACACCATGTGATGGGGAAAGGTTTCTAAAACGCACCTCATTTCTCTTCTCCTTGTGACCGGGTTCGCCATTCCAGCCGCTTTACTAACAATCTCCCTACTTGGAGCATCAGCACCTTTAACCTCCTGTTCCGTACAGGTTGCAATTTGTCCTGAGGATGAACGGGTAGACGGGGAACCAGTGAGAGACTAGCTCTTGGTGTTGGGACAGGCACAGGTCACTCTATTTTCCCATCAGGAAGAAGAATTAACCACAGGCTCATCCTCCCCCCCGGAACCAGAACAGGGCCTGAAGCCATCTTGCGCTTTTGCGGCCAGCTTCCAAAAAAGCGAGTTGTAAAATGGAGCTTCAGGGCACTGCAATTCACAAACCTGCAGAGTTATAAATGATAACTCTCGTCCACAAATATATTGAGGGAAGGCAAAGAAGAGGATTTGAAATCAAGGCAGAATTGCAGGAAACAGATTTCAGGAGGTAGATTCGAATCGCCTTTAAAGCACATGAAAAGCGGCAAAACGTTGACAATGATGCCCTTGGCCAAAAAGGGCGTATGCGTCTTTTCCTGAATATATTCAGGAAAAAACGCATACGCCCTTTTTGGCCAACCAAGCAACCTGGAAAGGCAAATCAGCGCTACAAAGAAGACTCGCTACCCATCGGTCAAAAGGGCCATGCTGAAAAAAGTCTCAAAACCAGAAATGCAGGACAGGCCATGGAGAAATGGGAGCCTTGCTACACTGATGGGCGGGATGTAAATTGCCAACAGCCACTCTGGAGAAGTGTACGGTGTGTCCTGAAACATCTAAAAAACACAGCTTAGAGAGCTTAGGGCACTTCCACTCATGGGGGTATAAATTGGGAAAATGAAAAATCAGCAAGACACAAGCACCCCAAAGTTTAGGGCTGCTCTGTTGACAAGGACCTCCACTTCATTCCACCTTCAATATCCCAGGAAAGAGAAAAATGGATAAAGAAGTTGTGGTCCTTATGTACAATGGAATATCACTCAGCCATGAAATCAATGTCATAAGGCTAGTAGCAGCATGATGAGTGGATTTAGGTACGACGATTCTAAGTGAAATAAGTCACACAGAAAAGGACACTTCTCATAAGGTATCACTTATAGAGGGAATGTAAAACCCGTTACACTTGAACTGAATTACAAAACAGAACAGAGTCACACATGCAGAAAACACACTATGGCTGCTTAACGGGAAAGGTGAGGTGGGGTGATACATAAAACAAGGGTTTCAAATTAGCTCAGATACCGTTCCATAAACCCAATATGTAATAGACAAGACGTACTCCTTGCTCAGAGAACTGGACTCAACACGCCCTATTCACCGCACAAGAATATATCTGACTAGTAATAATCTTAAAACCTATGTATTGATATCTCTCTGTTAGTGTGTCAAGTGGGTGTAAAGCGGCATAAACACAGCAGTGAAAAGCAGCTAAACCCCATTATAAAAATAAATTACTTTTACAAACCCATGAAACAAAGACAGTGAAAGAGAGAGAAATTCTTACACAATGCGTTCAGGGGCTGTGATGCAACCTGGATTGACCATATCTAGACCCACAGCTGGATGAGACATAAGGGTGGACACTCTTGGGGCTGAGAGGTTTGGTGAGGTTGGGTGAGCAAACGCAGACCCTTTAAAGTAATACTGCGTGGTACCCATCCCATGGGTCCCAAATCTCCAGGTTCAAGGGCATCTTCCTACATCGAAAACATGCATGAGAAAACAAAAAGATGGTACACCATGTGATGGGGAAAGGTTTCTAAAACGCACCTCATTTCTCTTCTCCTTGTGCCCGGGTTCGCCATTCCATCCGCTTTACTAACAATCTCCCTACTTGGAGCATCAGCACCTTTAACCTCCTGTTCCGTACAGGTTGCAATTTGTCCTGAGGATGAACGGGTAGACGGGGAACCAGTGAGAGACTAGCTCTTGGTGTTGGGACAGGCACAGGTCACTCTATTTTCCCATCAGGAAGAAGAATTAACCACAGGCTCATCCTCCCCCCCGGAACCAGAACAGGGCCTGAAGCCATCTTGCGCTTTTGCGGCCAGCTTCCAAAAATGCGAGTTGTAAAATGGAGCTTCAGGGCACTGCAATTCACAAACCTGCAGAGTTATAAATGATAACTCTCGTCCACAAATATATTGAGGGAAGGCAAAGAAGAGGATTTGAAATCAAGGCAGAATTGCAGGAAACAGATTTCAGGAGGTAGATTCGAATCGCCTTTAAAGCACATGAAAAGCGGCAAAACGTTGACAATGATGCCCTTGGCCAAAAAGGGCGTATGCGTCTTTTCCTGAATATATTCAGGAAAAAACGCATACGCCCTTTTTGGCCAACCAAGCAACCTGGAAAGGCAAATCAGCGCTACAAAGAAGACTCGCTACCCATCGGTCAAAAGGGCCATGCTGAAAAAAGTCTCAAAACCAGAAATGCAGGACAGGCCATGGAGAAATGGGAGCCTTGCTACACTGATGGGCGGGATGTAAATTGCCAACAGCCACTCTGGAGAAGTGTACGGTGTGTCCTGAAACATCTAAAAAACACAGCTTAGAGAGCTTAGGGCACTTCCACTCATGGGGGTATAAATTGGGAAAATGAAAAATCAGCAAGACACAAGCACCCCAAAGTTGAGGGCTGCTCTGTTGACAAGGACCTCCACTTCATTCCACCTTCAATATCCCAGGAAAGAGAAAAATGGATAAAGAAGTTGTGGTCCTTATGTACAATGGAATATCACTCAGCCATGAAATCAATGTCATAAGGCTAGTAGCAGCATGATGAGTGGATTTAGGTACGACGATTCTAAGTGAAATAAGTCACACAGAAAAGGACACTTCTCATAAGGTATCACTTATAGAGGGAATGTAAAACCCGTTACACTTGAACTGAATTACAAAACAGAACAGAGTCACACATGCAGAAAACACACTATGGCTGCTTAACGGGAAAGGTGAGGTGGGGTGATACATAAAACAAGGGTTTCAAATTAGCTCAGATACCGTTCCATAAACCCAATATGTAATAGACAAGACGTACTCCTTGCTCAGAGAACTGGACTCAACACGCCCTATTCACCGCACAAGAATATATCTGACTAGTAATAATCTTAAAACCTATGTATTGATATCTCTCTGTTAGTGTGTCAAGTGGGTGTAAAGCGGCATAAACACAGCAGTGAAAAGCAGCTAAACCCCATTATAAAAATAAATTACTTTTACAAACCCATGAAACAAAGACAGTGAAAGAGAGAGAAATTCTTACACAATGCGTTCAGGGGCTGTGATGCAACCTGGATTGACCATATCTAGACCCACAGCTGGATGAGACATAAGGGTGGACACTCTTGGGGCTGAGAGGTTTGGTGAGGTTGGGTGAGCAAACGCAGACCCTTTAAAGTAATACTGCGTGGTACCCATCGCATGGGTCCCAAATCTCCAGGTTCAAGGGCATCTTCCTACATCGAAAACATGCATGAGAAAACAAAAAGATGGTACACCATGTGATGGGGAAAGTTTTCTAAAACGCACCTCATTTCTCTTCTCCTTGTGACCGGGTTCGCCATTCCAGCCGCTTTACTAACAATCTCCCTACTTGGAGCATCAGCACCTTTAACCTCCTGTTCCGTACAGGTTGCAATTTGTCCTGAGGATGAACGGGTAGACGGGGAACCAGTGAGAGACTAGCTCTTGGTGTTGGGACAGGCACAGGTCACTCTATTTTCCCATCAGGAAGAAGAATTAACCACAGGCTCATCCTCCCCCCGGAACCAGAACAGGGCCTGAAGCCATCCTGCGCTTTTGCGGCCAGCTCCCAAAAAAGCGAGTTGTAAAATGGAGCTTCAGGGCACTGCAATTCACAAACCTGCAGAGTTATAAATGATAACTCTCGTCCACAAATATATTGAGGGAAGGCAAAGAAGAGGATTTGAAATCAAGGCAGAAATGCAGGAAACAGATTTCAGGAGGTAGATTCGAATCGCCTTTAAAGCACATGAAAAGCGGCAAAACGTTGACAATGATGCCCTTGGCCAAAAAGGGCGTATGCGTTTTTTCCTGAATATATTCAGGAAAAAACGCATACGCCCTTTTTGGCCAACCAAGCAACCTGGAAAGGCAAATCAGGGCTACAAAGAAGACTCGCTACCCATCGGTCAAAAGGGCCATGCTGAAAAAAGTCTCAAAACCAGAAATGCAGGACAGGCCATGGAGAAATGGGAGCCTTGCTACACTGATGGGCGGGATGTAAATTGCCAACAGCCACTCTGGAGAAGTGTACGGTGTGTCCTGAAACATCTAAAAAACACAGCTTAGAGAGCACAGGGCACTTCCACTCATGGGGGTATAAATTGGGAAAATGAAAAATCAGCAAGACACAAGCACCCCAAAGTTTAGGGCTGCTCTGTTGACAAAGACCTCCACTTCATTCCACCTTCAATATCCCAGGAGGGAGAAAAATGGATAAAGAAGTTGTGGTCCTTATGTACAATGGAATATCACTCAGCCATGAAATCAATGTCATAAGGCTAGTAGCAGCATGATGAGTGGATTTAGGTACGACGATTCTAAGTGAAATAAGTCACACAGAAAAGGACACTTCTCATAAGGTATCACTTATAGAGGGAATGTAAAACCCGTTACACTTGAACTGAATTACAAAACAGAACAGAGTCACACATGCAGAAAACACACTATGGCTGCTTAACGGGAAAGGTGAGGTGGGGTGATACATAAAACAAGGGTTTCAAATTAGCTCAGATACCGTTCCATAAACCCAATATGTAATAGACAAGACGTACTCCTTGCTCAGAGAACTGGACTCAACACGCCCTATTCACCGCACAAGAATATATCTGACTAGTAATAATCTTAAAACCTATGTATTGATATCTCTCTGTTAGTGTGTCAAGTGGGTGTAAAGCGGCATAAACACAGCAGTGAAAAGCAGCTAAACCCCATTATAAAAATAAATTACTTTTACAAACCCATGAAACAAAGACAGTGAAAGAGAGAGAAATTCTTACACAATGCGTTCAGGGGCTGTGATGCAACCTGGATTGACCATATCTAGACCCACAGCTGGATGAGACATAAGGGTGGACACTCTTGGGGCTGAGAGGTTTGGTGAGGTTGGGTGAGCAAACGCAGACCCTTTAAAGTAATACTGCGTGGTACCCATCCCATGGGTCCCAAATCTCCAGGTTCAAGGGCATCTTCCTACATCGAAAACATGCATGAGAAAACAAAAAGATGGTACACCATGTGATGGGGAAAGGTTTCTAAAACGCACCTCATTTCTCTTCTCCTTGTGCCCGGGTTCGCCATTCCATCCGCTTTACTAACAATCTCCCTACTTGGAGCATCAGCACCTTTAACCTCCTGTTCCGTACAGGTTGCAATTTGTCCTGAGGATGAACGGGTAGACGGGGAACCAGTGAGAGACTAGCTCTTGGTGTTGGGACAGGCACAGGTCACTCTATTTTCCCATCAGGAAGAAGAATTAACCACAGGCTCATCCTCCCCCCCGGAACCAGAACAGGGCCTGAAGCCATCTTGCGCTTTTGCGGCCAGCTTCCAAAAATGCGAGTTGTAAAATGGAGCTTCAGGGCACTGCAATTCACAAACCTGCAGAGTTATAAATGATAACTCTCGTCCACAAATATATTGAGGGAAGGCAAAGAAGAGGATTTGAAATCAAGGCAGAATTGCAGGAAACAGATTTCAGGAGGTAGATTCGAATCGCCTTTAAAGCACATGAAAAGCGGCAAAACGTTGACAATGATGCCCTTGGCCAAAAAGGGCGTATGCGTCTTTTCCTGAATATATTCAGGAAAAAACGCATACGCCCTTTTTGGCCAACCAAGCAACCTGGAAAGGCAAATCAGCGCTACAAAGAAGACTCGCTACCCATCGGTCAAAAGGGCCATGCTGAAAAAAGTCTCAAAACCAGAAATGCAGGACAGGCCATGGAGAAATGGGAGCCTTGCTACACTGATGGGCGGGATGTAAATTGCCAACAGCCACTCTGGAGAAGTGTACGGTGTGTCCTGAAACATCTAAAAAACACAGCTTAGAGAGCTTAGGGCACTTCCACTCATGGGGGTATAAATTGGGAAAATGAAAAATCAGCAAGACACAAGCACCCCAAAGTTGAGGGCTGCTCTGTTGACAAGGACCTCCACTTCATTCCACCTTCAATATCCCAGGAAAGAGAAAAATGGATAAAGAAGTTGTGGTCCTTATGTACAATGGAATATCACTCAGCCATGAAATCAATGTCATAAGGCTAGTAGCAGCATGATGAGTGGATTTAGGTACGACGATTCTAAGTGAAATAAGTCACACAGAAAAGGACACTTCTCATAAGGTATCACTTATAGAGGGAATGTAAAACCCGTTACACTTGAACTGAATTACAAAACAGAACAGAGTCACACATGCAGAAAACACACTATGGCTGCTTAACGGGAAAGGTGAGGTGGGGTGATACATAAAACAAGGGTTTCAAATTAGCTCAGATACCGTTCCATAAACCCAATATGTAATAGACAAGACGTACTCCTTGCTCAGAGAACTGGACTCAACACGCCCTATTCACCGCACAAGAATATATCTGACTAGTAATAATCTTAAAACCTATGTATTGATATCTCTCTGTTAGTGTGTCAAGTGGGTGTAAAGCGGCATAAACACAGCAGTGAAAAGCAGCTAAACCCCATTATAAAAATAAATTACTTTTACAAACCCATGAAACAAAGACAGTGAAAGAGAGAGAAATTCTTACACAATGCGTTCAGGGGCTGTGATGCAACCTGGATTGACCATATCTAGACCCACAGCTGGATGAGACATAAGGGTGGACACTCTTGGGGCTGAGAGGTTTGGTGAGGTTGGGTGAGCAAACGCAGACCCTTTAAAGTAATACTGCGTGGTACCCATCGCATGGGTCCCAAATCTCCAGGTTCAAGGGCATCTTCCTACATCGAAAACATGCATGAGAAAACAAAAAGATGGTACACCATGTGATGGGGAAAGTTTTCTAAAACGCACCTCATTTCTCTTCTCCTTGTGACCGGGTTCGCCATTCCAGCCGCTTTACTAACAATCTCCCTACTTGGAGCATCAGCACCTTTAACCTCCTGTTCCGTACAGGTTGCAATTTGTCCTGAGGATGAACGGGTAGACGGGGAACCAGTGAGAGACTAGCTCTTGGTGTTGGGACAGGCACAGGTCACTCTATTTTCCCATCAGGAAGAAGAATTAACCACAGGCTCATCCTCCCCCCGGAACCAGAACAGGGCCTGAAGCCATCCTGCGCTTTTGCGGCCAGCTCCCAAAAAAGCGAGTTGTAAAATGGAGCTTCAGGGCACTGCAATTCACAAACCTGCAGAGTTATAAATGATAACTCTCGTCCACAAATATATTGAGGGAAGGCAAAGAAGAGGATTTGAAATCAAGGCAGAAATGCAGGAAACAGATTTCAGGAGGTAGATTCGAATCACCTTTAAAGCACATGAAAAGCGGCAAAACGTTGACAATGATGCCCTTGGCCAAAAAGGGCGTATGCGTTTTTTCCTGAATATATTCAGGAAAAAACGCATACGCCCTTTTTGGCCAACCAAGCAACCTGGAAAGGCAAATCAGGGCTACAAAGAAGACTCGCTACCCATCGGTCAAAAGGGCCATGCTGAAAAAAGTCTCAAAACCAGAAATGCAGGACAGGCCATGGAGAAATGGGAGCCTTGCTACACTGATGGGCGGGATGTAAATTGCCAACAGCCACTCTGGAGAAGTGTACGGTGTGTCCTGAAACATCTAAAAAACACAGCTTAGAGAGCACAGGGCACTTCCACTCATGGGGGTATAAATTGGGAAAATGAAAAATCAGCAAGACACAAGCACCCCAAAGTTTAGGGCTGCTCTGTTGACAAAGACCTCCACTTCATTCCACCTTCAATATCCCAGGAGGGAGAAAAATGGATAAAGAAGTTGTGGTCCTTATGTACAATGGAATATCACTCAGCCATGAAATCAATGTCATAAGGCTAGTAGCAGCATGATGAGTGGATTTAGGTACGACGATTCTAAGTGAAATAAGTCACACAGAAAAGGACACTTCTCATAAGGTATCACTTATAGAGGGAATGTAAAACCCGTTACACTTGAACTGAATTACAAAACAGAACAGAGTCACACATGCAGAAAACACACTATGGCTGCTTAACGGGAAAGGTGAGGTGGGGTGATACATAAAACAAGGGTTTCAAATTAGCTCAGATACCGTTCCATAAACCCAATATGTAATAGACAAGACGTACTCCTTGCTCAGAGAACTGGACTCAACACGCCCTATTCACCGCACAAGAATATATCTGACTAGTAATAATCTTAAAACCTATGTATTGATATCTCTCTGTTAGTGTGTCAAGTGGGTGTAAAGCGGCATAAACACAGCCGTGAAAAGCAGCTAAACCCCATTATGAAAATAAATTACTTCGAAAAACCCATGAAACAAAGACAGTGAAAGAGAGAGAAATTCTTACACAATGCGTTCAGGGGCTGTGATGCAACCTGGATTGACCATATCTAGACCCACAGCTGGATGAGACATAAGGGTGGACACTCTTGGGGCTGAGAGGTTTGGTGAGGTTGGGTGAGCAAACGCAGACCCTTTAAAGTAATACTGCGTGGTACCCATCCCATGGGTCCCAAATCTCCAGGTTCAAGGGCATCTTCCTACATCGAAAACATGCATGAGAAAACAAAAAGATGGTACACCATGTGATGGGGAAAGGTTTCTAAAACGCACCTCATTTCTCTTCTCCTTGTGCCCGGGTTCGCCATTCCATCCGCTTTACTAACAATCTCCCTACTTGGAGCATCAGCACCTTTAACCTCCTGTTCCGTACAGGTTGCAATTTGTCCTGAGGATGAACGGGTAGACGGGGAACCAGTGAGAGACTAGCTCTTGGTGTTGGGACAGGCACAGGTCACTCTATTTTCCCATCAGGAAGAAGAATTAACCACAGGCTCATCCTCCCCCCCGGAACCAGAACAGGGCCTGAAGCCATCTTGCGCTTTTGCGGCCAGCTTCCAAAAAAGCGAGTTGTAAAATGGAGGTTCAGGGCACTGCAATTCACAAACCTGCAGAGTTATAAATGATAACTCTCGTCCACAAATATATTGAGGGAAGGCAAAGAAGAGGATTTGAAATCAAGGCAGAATTGCAGGAAACAGATTTCAGGAGGTAGATTCGAATCGCCTTTAAAGCACATGAAAAGCGGCAAAACGTTGACAATGATGCCCTTGGCCAAAAAGGGCGTATGCGTCTTTTCCTGAATATATTCAGGAAAAAACGCATACGCCCTTTTTGGCCAACCAAGCAACCTGGAAAGGCAAATCAGCGCTACAAAGAAGACTCGCTACCCATCGGTCAAAAGGGCCATGCTGAAAAAAGTCTCAAAACCAGAAATGCAGGACAGGCCATGGAGAAATGGGAGCCTTGCTACACTGATGGGCGGGATGTAAATTGCCAACAGCCACTCTGGAGAAGTGTACGGTGTGTCCTGAAACATCTAAAAAACACAGCTTAGAGAGCTTAGGGCACTTCCACTCATGGGGGTATAAATTGGGAAAATGAAAAATCAGCAAGACACAAGCACCCCAAAGTTGAGGGCTGCTCTGTTGACAAGGACCTCCACTTCATTCCACCTTCAATATCCCAGGAAAGAGAAAAATGGATAAAGAAGTTGTGGTCCTTATGTACAATGGAATATCACTCAGCCATGAAATCAATGTCATAAGGCTAGTAGCAGCATGATGAGTGGATTTAGGTACGACGATTCTAAGTGAAATAAGTCACACAGAAAAGGACACTTCTCATAAGGTATCACTTATAGAGGGAATGTAAAACCCGTTACACTTGAACTGAATTACAAAACAGAACAGAGTCACACATGCAGAAAACACACTATGGCTGCTTAACGGGAAAGGTGAGGTGGGGTGATACATAAAACAAGGGTTTCAAATTAGCTCAGATACCGTTCCATAAACCCAATATGTAATAGACAAGACGTACTCCTTGCTCAGAGAACTGGACTCAACACGCCCTATTCACCGCACAAGAATATATCTGACTAGTAATAATCTTAAAACCTATGTATTGATATCTCTCTGTTAGTGTGTCAAGTGGGTGTAAAGCGGCATAAACACAGCAGTGAAAAGCAGCTAAACCCCATTATAAAAATAAATTACTTTTACAAACCCATGAAACAAAGACAGTGAAAGAGAGAGAAATTCTTACACAATGCGTTCAGGGGCTGTGATGCAACCTGGATTGACCATATCTAGACCCACAGCTGGATGAGACATAAGGGTGGACACTCTTGGGGCTGAGAGGTTTGGTGAGGTTGGGTGAGCAAACGCAGACCCTTTAAAGTAATACTGCGTGGTACCCATCGCATGGGTCCCAAATCTCCAGGTTCAAGGGCATCTTCCTACATCGAAAACATGCATGAGAAAACAAAAAGATGGTACACCATGTGATGGGGAAAGTTTTCTAAAACGCACCTCATTTCTCTTCTCCTTGTGACCGGGTTCGCCATTCCAGCCGCTTTACTAACAATCTCCCTACTTGGAGCATCAGCACCTTTAACCTCCTGTTCCGTACAGGTTGCAATTTGTCCTGAGGATGAACGGGTAGACGGGGAACCAGTGAGAGACTAGCTCTTGGTGTTGGGACAGGCACAGGTCACTCTATTTTCCCATCAGGAAGAAGAATTAACCACAGGCTCATCCTCCCCCCGGAACCAGAACAGGGCCTGAAGCCATCCTGCGCTTTTGCGGCCAGCTCCCAAAAAAGCGAGTTGTAAAATGGAGCTTCAGGGCACTGCAATTCACAAACCTGCAGAGTTATAAATGATAACTCTCGTCCACAAATATATTGAGGGAAGGCAAAGAAGAGGATTTGAAATCAAGGCAGAAATGCAGGAAACAGATTTCAGGAGGTAGATTCGAATCACCTTTAAAGCACATGAAAAGCGGCAAAACGTTGACAATGATGCCCTTGGCCAAAAAGGGCGTATGCGTCTTTTCCTGAATATATTCAGGAAAAAACGCATACGCCCTTTTTGGCCAACCAAGCAACCTGGAAAGGCAAATCAGGGCTACAAAGAAGACTCGCTACCCATCGGTCAAAAGGGCCATGCTGAAAAAAGTCTCAAAACCAGAAATGCAGGACAGGCCATGGAGAAATGGGAGCCTTGCTACACTGATGGGCGGGATGTAAATTGCCAACAGCCACTCTGGAGAAGTGTACGGTGTGTCCTGAAACATCTAAAAAACACAGCTTAGAGAGCACAGGGCACTTCCACTCATGGGGGTATAAATTGGGAAAATGAAAAATCAGCAAGACACAAGCACCCCAAAGTTTAGGGCTGCTCTGTTGACAAAGACCTCCACTTCATTCCACCTTCAATATCCCAGGAGGGAGAAAAATGGATAAAGAAGTTGTGGTCCCTATGTACAATGGAATATCACTCAGCCATGAAATCAATGTCATAAGGCTAGTAGCAGCATGATGAGTGGATTTAGGTACGACGATTCTAAGTGAAATAAGTCACACAGAAAAGGACACTTCTCATAAGGTATCACTTATAGAGGGAATGTAAAACCCGTTACACTTGAACTGAATTACAAAACAGAACAGAGTCACACATGCAGAAAACACACTATGGCTGCTTAACGGGAAAGGTGAGGTGGGGTGATACATAAAACAAGGGTTTCAAATTAGCTCAGATACCGTTCCATAAACCCAATATGTAATAGACAAGACGTACTCCTTGCTCAGAGAACTGGACTCAACACGCCCTATTCACCGCACAAGAATATATCTGACTAGTAATAATCTTAAAACCTATGTATTGATATCTCTCTGTTAGTGTGTCAAGTGGGTGTAAAGCGGCATAAACACAGCCGTGAAAAGCAGCTAAACCCCATTATGAAAATAAATTACTTCGAAAAACCCATGAAACAAAGACAGTGAAAGAGAGAGAAATTCTTACACAATGCGTTCAGGGGCTGTGATGCAACCTGGATTGACCATATCTAGACCCACAGCTGGATGAGACATAAGGGTGGACACTCTTGGGGCTGAGAGGTTTGGTGAGGTTGGGTGAGCAAACGCAGACCCTTTAAAGTAATACTGCGTGGTACCCATCCCATGGGTCCCAAATCTCCAGGTTCAAGGGCATCTTCCTACATCGAAAACATGCATGAGAAAACAAAAAGATGGTACACCATGTGATGGGGAAAGGTTTCTAAAACGCACCTCATTTCTCTTCTCCTTGTGCCCGGGTTCGCCATTCCATCCGCTTTACTAACAATCTCCCTACTTGGAGCATCAGCACCTTTAACCTCCTGTTCCGTACAGGTTGCAATTTGTCCTGAGGATGAACGGGTAGACGGGGAACCAGTGAGAGACTAGCTCTTGGTGTTGGGACAGGCACAGGTCACTCTATTTTCCCATCAGGAAGAAGAATTAACCACAGGCTCATCCTCCCCCCCGGAACCAGAACAGGGCCTGAAGCCATCTTGCGCTTTTGCGGCCAGCTTCCAAAAAAGCGAGTTGTAAAATGGAGGTTCAGGGCACTGCAATTCACAAACCTGCAGAGTTATAAATGATAACTCTCGTCCACAAATATATTGAGGGAAGGCAAAGAAGAGGATTTGAAATCAAGGCAGAATTGCAGGAAACAGATTTCAGGAGGTAGATTCGAATCGCCTTTAAAGCACATGAAAAGCGGCAAAACGTTGACAATGATGCCCTTGGCCAAAAAGGGCGTATGCGTCTTTTCCTGAATATATTCAGGAAAAAACGCATACGCCCTTTTTGGCCAACCAAGCAACCTGGAAAGGCAAATCAGCGCTACAAAGAAGACTCGCTACCCATCGGTCAAAAGGGCCATGCTGAAAAAAGTCTCAAAACCAGAAATGCAGGACAGGCCATGGAGAAATGGGAGCCTTGCTACACTGATGGGCGGGATGTAAATTGCCAACAGCCACTCTGGAGAAGTGTACGGTGTGTCCTGAAACATCTAAAAAACACAGCTTAGAGAGCTTAGGGCACTTCCACTCATGGGGGTATAAATTGGGAAAATGAAAAATCAGCAAGACACAAGCACCCCAAAGTTGAGGGCTGCTCTGTTGACAAGGACCTCCACTTCATTCCACCTTCAATATCCCAGGAAAGAGAAAAATGGATAAAGAAGTTGTGGTCCTTATGTACAATGGAATATCACTCAGCCATGAAATCAATGTCATAAGGCTAGTAGCAGCATGATGAGTGGATTTAGGTACGACGATTCTAAGTGAAATAAGTCACACAGAAAAGGACACTTCTCATAAGGTATCACTTATAGAGGGAATGTAAAACCCGTTACACTTGAACTGAATTACAAAACAGAACAGAGTCACACATGCAGAAAACACACTATGGCTGCTTAACGGGAAAGGTGAGGTGGGGTGATACATAAAACAAGGGTTTCAAATTAGCTCAGATACCGTTCCATAAACCCAATATGTAATAGACAAGACGTACTCCTTGCTCAGAGAACTGGACTCAACACGCCCTATTCACCGCACAAGAATATATCTGACTAGTAATAATCTTAAAACCTATGTATTGATATCTCTCTGTTAGTGTGTCAAGTGGGTGTAAAGCGGCATAAACACAGCAGTGAAAAGCAGCTAAACCCCATTATAAAAATAAATTACTTTTACAAACCCATGAAACAAAGACAGTGAAAGAGAGAGAAATTCTTACACAATGCGTTCAGGGGCTGTGATGCAACCTGGATTGACCATATCTAGACCCACAGCTGGATGAGACATAAGGGTGGACACTCTTGGGGCTGAGAGGTTTGGTGAGGTTGGGTGAGCAAACGCAGACCCTTTAAAGTAATACTGCGTGGTACCCATCGCATGGGTCCCAAATCTCCAGGTTCAAGGGCATCTTCCTACATCGAAAACATGCATGAGAAAACAAAAAGATGGTACACCATGTGATGGGGAAAGTTTTCTAAAACGCACCTCATTTCTCTTCTCCTTGTGACCGGGTTCGCCATTCCAGCCGCTTTACTAACAATCTCCCTACTTGGAGCATCAGCACCTTTAACCTCCTGTTCCGTACAGGTTGCAATTTGTCCTGAGGATGAACGGGTAGACGGGGAACCAGTGAGAGACTAGCTCTTGGTGTTGGGACAGGCACAGGTCACTCTATTTTCCCATCAGGAAGAAGAATTAACCACAGGCTCATCCTCCCCCCGGAACCAGAACAGGGCCTGAAGCCATCCTGCGCTTTTGCGGCCAGCTCCCAAAAAAGCGAGTTGTAAAATGGAGCTTCAGGGCACTGCAATTCACAAACCTGCAGAGTTATAAATGATAACTCTCGTCCACAAATATATTGAGGGAAGGCAAAGAAGAGGATTTGAAATCAAGGCAGAAATGCAGGAAACAGATTTCAGGAGGTAGATTCGAATCACCTTTAAAGCACATGAAAAGCGGCAAAACGTTGACAATGATGCCCTTGGCCAAAAAGGGCGTATGCGTTTTTTCCTGAATATATTCAGGAAAAAACGCATACGCCCTTTTTGGCCAACCAAGCAACCTGGAAAGGCAAATCAGGGCTACAAAGAAGACTCGCTACCCATCGGTCAAAAGGGCCATGCTGAAAAAAGTCTCAAAACCAGAAATGCAGGACAGGCCATGGAGAAATGGGAGCCTTGCTACACTGATGGGCGGGATGTAAATTGCCAACAGCCACTCTGGAGAAGTGTACGGTGTGTCCTGAAACATCTAAAAAACACAGCTTAGAGAGCACAGGGCACTTCCACTCATGGGGGTATAAATTGGGAAAATGAAAAATCAGCAAGACACAAGCACCCCAAAGTTTAGGGCTGCTCTGTTGACAAAGACCTCCACTTCATTCCACCTTCAATATCCCAGGAGGGAGAAAAATGGATAAAGAAGTTGTGGTCCTTATGTACAATGGAATATCACTCAGCCATGAAATCAATGTCATAAGGCTAGTAGCAGCATGATGAGTGGATTTAGGTACGACGATTCTAAGTGAAATAAGTCACACAGAAAAGGACACTTCTCATAAGGTATCACTTATAGAGGGAATGTAAAACCCGTTACACTTGAACTGAATTACAAAACAGAACAGAGTCACACATGCAGAAAACACACTATGGCTGCTTAACGGGAAAGGTGAGGTGGGGTGATACATAAAACAAGGGTTTCAAATTAGCTCAGATACCGTTCCATAAACCCAATATGTAATAGACAAGACGTACTCCTTGCTCAGAGAACTGGACTCAACACGCCCTATTCACCGCACAAGAATATATCTGACTAGTAATAATCTTAAAACCTATGTATTGATATCTCTCTGTTAGTGTGTCAAGTGGGTGTAAAGCGGCATAAACACAGCCGTGAAAAGCAGCTAAACCCCATTATGAAAATAAATTACTTCGAAAAACCCATGAAACAAAGACAGTGAAAGAGAGAGAAATTCTTACACAATGCGTTCAGGGGCTGTGATGCAACCTGGATTGACCATATCTAGACCCACAGCTGGATGAGACATAAGGGTGGACACTCTTGGGGCTGAGAGGTTTGGTGAGGTTGGGTGAGCAAACGCAGACCCTTTAAAGTAATACTGCGTGGTACCCATCCCATGGGTCCCAAATCTCCAGGTTCAAGGGCATCTTCCTACATCGAAAACATGCATGAGAAAACAAAAAGATGGTACACCATGTGATGGGGAAAGGTTTCTAAAACGCACCTCATTTCTCTTCTCCTTGTGCCCGGGTTCGCCATTCCATCCGCTTTACTAACAATCTCCCTACTTGGAGCATCAGCACCTTTAACCTCCTGTTCCGTACAGGTTGCAATTTGTCCTGAGGATGAACGGGTAGACGGGGAACCAGTGAGAGACTAGCTCTTGGTGTTGGGACAGGCACAGGTCACTCTATTTTCCCATCAGGAAGAAGAATTAACCACAGGCTCATCCTCCCCCCCGGAACCAGAACAGGGCCTGAAGCCATCTTGCGCTTTTGCGGCCAGCTTCCAAAAAAGCGAGTTGTAAAATGGAGGTTCAGGGCACTGCAATTCACAAACCTGCAGAGTTATAAATGATAACTCTCGTCCACAAATATATTGAGGGAAGGCAAAGAAGAGGATTTGAAATCAAGGCAGAATTGCAGGAAACAGATTTCAGGAGGTAGATTCGAATCGCCTTTAAAGCACATGAAAAGCGGCAAAACGTTGACAATGATGCCCTTGGCCAAAAAGGGCGTATGCGTCTTTTCCTGAATATATTCAGGAAAAAACGCATACGCCCTTTTTGGCCAACCAAGCAACCTGGAAAGGCAAATCAGCGCTACAAAGAAGACTCGCTACCCATCGGTCAAAAGGGCCATGCTGAAAAAAGTCTCAAAACCAGAAATGCAGGACAGGCCATGGAGAAATGGGAGCCTTGCTACACTGATGGGCGGGATGTAAATTGCCAACAGCCACTCTGGAGAAGTGTACGGTGTGTCCTGAAACATCTAAAAAACACAGCTTAGAGAGCTTAGGGCACTTCCACTCATGGGGGTATAAATTGGGAAAATGAAAAATCAGCAAGACACAAGCACCCCAAAGTTTAGGGCTGCTCTGTTGACAAGGACCTCCACTTCATTCCACCTTCAATATCCCAGGAAAGAGAAAAATGGATAAAGAAGTTGTGGTCCTTATGTACAATGGAATATCACTCAGCCATGAAATCAATGTCATAAGGCTAGTAGCAGCATGATGAGTGGATTTAGGTACGACGATTCTAAGTGAAATAAGTCACACAGAAAAGGACACTTCTCATAAGGTATCACTTATAGAGGGAATGTAAAACCCGTTACACTTGAACTGAATTACAAAACAGAACAGAGTCACACATGCAGAAAACACACTATGGCTGCTTAACGGGAAAGGTGAGGTGGGGTGATACATAAAACAAGGGTTTCAAATTAGCTCAGATACCGTTCCATAAACCCAATATGTAATAGACAAGACGTACTCCTTGCTCAGAGAACTGGACTCAACACGCCCTATTCACCACACAAGAATATATCTGACTAGTAATAATCTTAAAACCTATGTATTGATATCTCTCTGTTAGTGTGTCAAGTGGGTGTAAAGCGGCATAAACACAGCAGTGAAAAGCAGCTAAACCCCATTATAAAAATAAATTACTTTTACAAACCCATGAAACAAAGACAGTGAAAGAGAGAGAAATTCTTACACAATGCGTTCAGGGGCTGTGATGCAACCTGGATTGACCATATCTAGACCCACAGCTGGATGAGACATAAGGGTGGACACTCTTGGGGCTGAGAGGTTTGGTGAGGTTGGGTGAGCAAACGCAGACCCTTTAAAGTAATACTGCGTGGTACCCATCGCATGGGTCCCAAATCTCCAGGTTCAAGGGCATCTTCCTACATCGAAAACATGCATGAGAAAACAAAAAGATGGTACACCATGTGATGGGGAAAGTTTTCTAAAACGCACCTCATTTCTCTTCTCCTTGTGACCGGGTTCGCCATTCCAGCCGCTTTACTAACAATCTCCCTACTTGGAGCATCAGCACCTTTAACCTCCTGTTCCGTACAGGTTGCAATTTGTCCTGAGGATGAACGGGTAGACGGGGAACCAGTGAGAGACTAGCTCTTGGTGTTGGGACAGGCACAGGTCACTCTATTTTCCCATCAGGAAGAAGAATTAACCACAGGCTCATCCTCCCCCCGGAACCAGAACAGGGCCTGAAGCCATCCTGCGCTTTTGCGGCCAGCTCCCAAAAAAGCGAGTTGTAAAATGGAGCTTCAGGGCACTGCAATTCACAAACCTGCAGAGTTATAAATGATAACTCTCGTCCACAAATATATTGAGGGAAGGCAAAGAAGAGGATTTGAAATCAAGGCAGAAATGCAGGAAACAGATTTCAGGAGGTAGATTCGAATCACCTTTAAAGCACATGAAAAGCGGCAAAACGTTGACAATGATGCCCTTGGCCAAAAAGGGCGTATGCGTCTTTTCCTGAATATATTCAGGAAAAAACGCATACGCCCTTTTTGGCCAACCAAGCAACCTGGAAAGGCAAATCAGGGCTACAAAGAAGACTCGCTACCCATCGGTCAAAAGGGCCATGCTGAAAAAAGTCTCAAAACCAGAAATGCAGGACAGGCCATGGAGAAATGGGAGCCTTGCTACACTGATGGGCGGGATGTAAATTGCCAACAGCCACTCTGGAGAAGTGTACGGTGTGTCCTGAAACATCTAAAAAACACAGCTTAGAGAGCACAGGGCACTTCCACTCATGGGGGTATAAATTGGGAAAATGAAAAATCAGCAAGACACAAGCACCCCAAAGTTTAGGGCTGCTCTGTTGACAAAGACCTCCACTTCATTCCACCTTCAATATCCCAGGAGGGAGAAAAATGGATAAAGAAGTTGTGGTCCTTATGTACAATGGAATATCACTCAGCCATGAAATCAATGTCATAAGGCTAGTAGCAGCATGATGAGTGGATTTAGGTACGACGATTCTAAGTGAAATAAGTCACACAGAAAAGGACACTTCTCATAAGGTATCACTTATAGAGGGAATGTAAAAAGCGTTACACTTGAACTGAATTACAAAACAGAACAGAGTCACACATGCAGAAAACACACTATGGCTGCTTAACGGGAAAGGTGAGGTGGGGTGATACATAAAACAAGGGTTTCAAATTAGCTCAGATACCGTTCCATAAACCCAATATGTAATAGACAAGACGTACTCCTTGCTCAGAGAACTGGACTCAACACGCCCTATTCACCGCACAAGAATATATCTGACTAGTAATAATCTTAAAACCTATGTATTGATATCTCTCTGTTAGTGTGTCAAGTGGGTGTAAAGCGGCATAAACACAGCCGTGAAAAGCAGCTAAACCCCATTATGAAAATAAATTACTTCGAAAAACCCATGAAACAAAGACAGTGAAAGAGAGAGAAATTCTTACACAATGCGTTCAGGGGCTGTGATGCAACCTGGATTGACCATATCTAGACCCACAGCTGGATGAGACATAAGGGTGGACACTCTTGGGGCTGAGAGGTTTGGTGAGGTTGGGTGAGCAAACGCAGACCCTTTAAAGTAATACTGCGTGGTACCCATCCCATGGGTCCCAAATCTCCAGGTTCAAGGGCATCTTCCTACATCGAAAACATGCATGAGAAAACAAAAAGATGGTACACCATGTGATGGGGAAAGGTTTCTAAAACGCACCTCATTTCTCTTCTCCTTGTGCCCGGGTTCGCCATTCCATCCGCTTTACTAACAATCTCCCTACTTGGAGCATCAGCACCTTTAACCTCCTGTTCCGTACAGGTTGCAATTTGTCCTGAGGATGAACGGGTAGACGGGGAACCAGTGAGAGACTAGCTCTTGGTGTTGGGACAGGCACAGGTCACTCTATTTTCCCATCAGGAAGAAGAATTAACCACAGGCTCATCCTCCCCCCCGGAACCAGAACAGGGCCTGAAGCCATCTTGCGCTTTTGCGGCCAGCTTCCAAAAAAGCGAGTTGTAAAATGGAGGTTCAGGGCACTGCAATTCACAAACCTGCAGAGTTATAAATGATAACTCTCGTCCACAAATATATTGAGGGAAGGCAAAGAAGAGGATTTGAAATCAAGGCAGAATTGCAGGAAACAGATTTCAGGAGGTAGATTCGAATCGCCTTTAAAGCACATGAAAAGCGGCAAAACGTTGACAATGATGCCCTTGGCCAAAAAGGGCGTATGCGTCTTTTCCTGAATATATTCAGGAAAAAACGCATACGCCCTTTTTGGCCAACCAAGCAACCTGGAAAGGCAAATCAGCGCTACAAAGAAGACTCGCTACCCATCGGTCAAAAGGGCCATGCTGAAAAAAGTCTCAAAACCAGAAATGCAGGACAGGCCATGGAGAAATGGGAGCCTTGCTACACTGATGGGCGGGATGTAAATTGCCAACAGCCACTCTGGAGAAGTGTACGGTGTGTCCTGAAACATCTAAAAAACACAGCTTAGAGAGCTTAGGGCACTTCCACTCATGGGGGTATAAATTGGGAAAATGAAAAATCAGCAAGACACAAGCACCCCAAAGTTTAGGGCTGCTCTGTTGACAAGGACCTCCACTTCATTCCACCTTCAATATCCCAGGAAAGAGAAAAATGGATAAAGAAGTTGTGGTCCTTATGTACAATGGAATATCACTCAGCCATGAAATCAATGTCATAAGGCTAGTAGCAGCATGATGAGTGGATTTAGGTACGACGATTCTAAGTGAAATAAGTCACACAGAAAAGGACACTTCTCATAAGGTATCACTTATAGAGGGAATGTAAAACCCGTTACACTTGAACTGAATTACAAAACAGAACAGAGTCACACATGCAGAAAACACACTATGGCTGCTTAACGGGAAAGGTGAGGTGGGGTGATACATAAAACAAGGGTTTCAAATTAGCTCAGATACCGTTCCATAAACCCAATATGTAATAGACAAGACGTACTCCTTGCTCAGAGAACTGGACTCAACACGCCCTATTCACCGCACAAGAATATATCTGACTAGTAATAATCTTAAAACCTATGTATTGATATCTCTCTGTTAGTGTGTCAAGTGGGTGTAAAGCGGCATAAACACAGCAGTGAAAAGCAGCTAAACCCCATTATAAAAATAAATTACTTTTACAAACCCATGAAACAAAGACAGTGAAAGAGAGAGAAATTCTTACACAATGCGTTCAGGGGCTGTGATGCAACCTGGATTGACCATATCTAGACCCACAGCTGGATGAGACATAAGGGTGGACACTCTTGGGGCTGAGAGGTTTGGTGAGGTTGGGTGAGCAAACGCAGACCCTTTAAAGTAATACTGCGTGGTACCCATCGCATGGGTCCCAAATCTCCAGGTTCAAGGGCATCTTCCTACATCGAAAACATGTATGAGAAAACAAAAAGATGGTACACCATGTGATGGGGAAAGTTTTCTAAAACGCACCTCATTTCTCTTCTCCTTGTGACCGGGTTCGCCATTCCAGCCGCTTTACTAACAATCTCCCTACTTGGAGCATCAGCACCTTTAACCTCCTGTTCCGTACAGGTTGCAATTTGTCCTGAGGATGAACGGGTAGACGGGGAACCAGTGAGAGACTAGCTCTTGGTGTTGGGACAGGCACAGGTCACTCTATTTTCCCATCAGGAAGAAGAATTAACCACAGGCTCATCCTCCCCCCGGAACCAGAACAGGGCCTGAAGCCATCCTGCGCTTTTGCGGCCAGCTCCCAAAAAAGCGAGTTGTAAAATGGAGCTTCAGGGCACTGCAATTCACAAACCTGCAGAGTTATAAATGATAACTCTCGTCCACAAATATATTGAGGGAAGGCAAAGAAGAGGATTTGAAATCAAGGCAGAAATGCAGGAAACAGATTTCAGGAGGTAGATTCGAATCACCTTTAAAGCACATGAAAAGCGGCAAAACGTTGACAATGATGCCCTTGGCCAAAAAGGGCGTATGCGTTTTTTCCTGAATATATTCAGGAAAAAACGCATACGCCCTTTTTGGCCAACCAAGCAACCTGGAAAGGCAAATCAGGGCTACAAAGAAGACTCGCTACCCATCGGTCAAAAGGGCCATGCTGAAAAAAGTCTCAAAACCAGAAATGCAGGACAGGCCATGGAGAAATGGGAGCCTTGCTACACTGATGGGCGGGATGTAAATTGCCAACAGCCACTCTGGAGAAGTGTACGGTGTGTCCTGAAACATCTAAAAAACACAGCTTAGAGAGCACAGGGCACTTCCACTCATGGGGGTATAAATTGGGAAAATGAAAAATCAGCAAGACACAAGCACCCCAAAGTTTAGGGCTGCTCTGTTGACAAAGACCTCCACTTCATTCCACCTTCAATATCCCAGGAGGGAGAAAAATGGATAAAGAAGTTGTGGTCCTTATGTACAATGGAATATCACTCAGCCATGAAATCAATGTCATAAGGCTAGTAGCAGCATGATGAGTGGATTTAGGTACGACGATTCTAAGTGAAATAAGTCACACAGAAAAGGACACTTCTCATAAGGTATCACTTATAGAGGGAATGTAAAACCCGTTACACTTGAACTGAATTACAAAACAGAACAGAGTCACACATGCAGAAAACACACTATGGCTGCTTAACGGGAAAGGTGAGGTGGGGTGATACATAAAACAAGGGTTTCAAATTAGCTCAGATACCGTTCCATAAACCCAATATGTAATAGACAAGACGTACTCCTTGCTCAGAGAACTGGACTCAACACGCCCTATTCACCGCACAAGAATATATCTGACTAGTAATAATCTTAAAACCTATGTATTGATATCTCTCTGTTAGTGTGTCAAGTGGGTGTAAAGCGGCATAAACACAGCCGTGAAAAGCAGCTAAACCCCATTATGAAAATAAATTACTTCGAAAAACCCATGAAACAAAGACAGTGAAAGAGAGAGAAATTCTTACACAATGCGTTCAGGGGCTGTGATGCAACCTGGATTGACCATATCTAGACCCACAGCTGGATGAGACATAAGGGTGGACACTCTTGGGGCTGAGAGGTTTGGTGAGGTTGGGTGAGCAAACGCAGACCCTTTAAAGTAATACTGCGTGGTACCCATCCCATGGGTCCCAAATCTCCAGGTTCAAGGGCATCTTCCTACATCGAAAACATGCATGAGAAAACAAAAAGATGGTACACCATGTGATGGGGAAAGGTTTCTAAAACGCACCTCATTTCTCTTCTCCTTGTGCCCGGGTTCGCCATTCCATCCGCTTTACTAACAATCTCCCTACTTGGAGCATCAGCACCTTTAACCTCCTGTTCCGTACAGGTTGCAATTTGTCCTGAGGATGAACGGGTAGACGGGGAACCAGTGAGAGACTAGCTCTTGGTGTTGGGACAGGCACAGGTCACTCTATTTTCCCATCAGGAAGAAGAATTAACCACAGGCTCATCCTCCCCCCCGGAACCAGAACAGGGCCTGAAGCCATCTTGCGCTTTTGCGGCCAGCTTCCAAAAAAGCGAGTTGTAAAATGGAGGTTCAGGGCACTGCAATTCACAAACCTGCAGAGTTATAAATGATAACTCTCGTCCACAAATATATTGAGGGAAGGCAAAGAAGAGGATTTGAAATCAAGGCAGAATTGCAGGAAACAGATTTCAGGAGGTAGATTCGAATCGCCTTTAAAGCACATGAAAAGCGGCAAAACGTTGACAATGATGCCCTTGGCCAAAAAGGGCGTATGCGTCTTTTCCTGAATATATTCAGGAAAAAACGCATACGCCCTTTTTGGCCAACCAAGCAACCTGGAAAGGCAAATCAGCGCTACAAAGAAGACTCGCTACCCATCGGTCAAAAGGGCCATGCTGAAAAAAGTCTCAAAACCAGAAATGCAGGACAGGCCATGGAGAAATGGGAGCCTTGCTACACTGATGGGCGGGATGTAAATTGCCAACAGCCACTCTGGAGAAGTGTACGGTGTGTCCTGAAACATCTAAAAAACACAGCTTAGAGAGCTTAGGGCACTTCCACTCATGGGGGTATAAATTGGGAAAATGAAAAATCAGCAAGACACAAGCACCCCAAAGTTTAGGGCTGCTCTGTTGACAAGGACCTCCACTTCATTCCACCTTCAATATCCCAGGAAAGAGAAAAATGGATAAAGAAGTTGTGGTCCTTATGTACAATGGAATATCACTCAGCCATGAAATCAATGTCATAAGGCTAGTAGCAGCATGATGAGTGGATTTAGGTACGACGATTCTAAGTGAAATAAGTCACACAGAAAAGGACACTTCTCATAAGGTATCACTTATAGAGGGAATGTAAAACCCGTTACACTTGAACTGAATTACAAAACAGAACAGAGTCACACATGCAGAAAACACACTATGGCTGCTTAACGGGAAAGGTGAGGTGGGGTGATACATAAAACAAGGGTTTCAAATTAGCTCAGATACCGTTCCATAAACCCAATATGTAATAGACAAGACGTACTCCTTGCTCAGAGAACTGGACTCAACACGCCCTATTCACCGCACAAGAATATATCTGACTAGTAATAATCTTAAAACCTATGTATTGATATCTCTCTGTTAGTGTGTCAAGTGGGTGTAAAGCGGCATAAACACAGCAGTGAAAAGCAGCTAAACCCCATTATAAAAATAAATTACTTTTACAAACCCATGAAACAAAGACAGTGAAAGAGAGAGAAATTCTTACACAATGCGTTCAGGGGCTGTGATGCAACCTGGATTGACCATATCTAGACCCACAGCTGGATGAGACATAAGGGTGGACACTCTTGGGGCTGAGAGGTTTGGTGAGGTTGGGTGAGCAAACGCAGACCCTTTAAAGTAATACTGCGTGGTACCCATCGCATGGGTCCCAAATCTCCAGGTTCAAGGGCATCTTCCTACATCGAAAACATGCATGAGAAAACAAAAAGATGGTACACCATGTGATGGGGAAAGTTTTCTAAAACGCACCTCATTTCTCTTCTCCTTGTGACCGGGTTCGCCATTCCAGCCGCTTTACTAACAATCTCCCTACTTGGAGCATCAGCACCTTTAACCTCCTGTTCCGTACAGGTTGCAATTTGTCCTGAGGATGAACGGGTAGACGGGGAACCAGTGAGAGACTAGCTCTTGGTGTTGGGACAGGCACAGGTCACTCTATTTTCCCATCAGGAAGAAGAATTAACCACAGGCTCATCCTCCCCCCGGAACCAGAACAGGGCCTGAAGCCATCCTGCGCTTTTGCGGCCAGCTCCCAAAAAAGCGAGTTGTAAAATGGAGCTTCAGGGCACTGCAATTCACAAACCTGCAGAGTTATAAATGATAACTCTCGTCCACAAATATATTGAGGGAAGGCAAAGAAGAGGATTTGAAATCAAGGCAGAAATGCAGGAAACAGATTTCAGGAGGTAGATTCGAATCACCTTTAAAGCACATGAAAAGCGGCAAAACGTTGACAATGATGCCCTTGGCCAAAAAGGGCGTATGCGTTTTTTCCTGAATATATTCAGGAAAAAACGCATACGCCCTTTTTGGCCAACCAAGCAACCTGGAAAGGCAAATCAGGGCTACAAAGAAGACTCGCTACCCATCGGTCAAAAGGGCCATGCTGAAAAAAGTCTCAAAACCAGAAATGCAGGACAGGCCATGGAGAAATGGGAGCCTTGCTACACTGATGGGCGGGATGTAAATTGCCCACAGCCACTCTGGAGAAGTGTACGGTGTGTCCTGAAACATCTAAAAAACACAGCTTAGAGAGCACAGGGCACTTCCACTCATGGGGGTATAAATTGGGAAAATGAAAAATCAGCAAGACACAAGCACCCCAAAGTTTAGGGCTGCTCTGTTGACAAAGACCTCCACTTCATTCCACCTTCAATATCCCAGGAGGGAGAAAAATGGATAAAGAAGTTGTGGTCCTTATGTACAATGGAATATCACTCAGCCATGAAATCAATGTCATAAGGCTAGTAGCAGCATGATGAGTGGATTTAGGTACGACGATTCTAAGTGAAATAAGTCACACAGAAAAGGACACTTCTCATAAGGTATCACTTATAGAGGGAATGTAAAACCCGTTACACTTGAACTGAATTACAAAACAGAACAGAGTCACACATGCAGAAAACACACTATGGCTGCTTAACGGGAAAGGTGAGGTGGGGTGATACATAAAACAAGGGTTTCAAATTAGCTCAGATACCGTTCCATAAACCCAATATGTAATAGACAAGACGTACTCCTTGCTCAGAGAACTGGACTCAACACGCCCTATTCACCGCACAAGAATATATCTGACTAGTAATAATCTTAAAACCTATGTATTGATATCTCTCTGTTAGTGTGTCAAGTGGGTGTAAAGCGGCATAAACACAGCCGTGAAAAGCAGCTAAACCCCATTATGAAAATAAATTACTTCGAAAAACCCATGAAACAAAGACAGTGAAAGAGAGAGAAATTCTTACACAATGCGTTCAGGGGCTGTGATGCAACCTGGATTGACCATATCTAGACCCACAGCTGGATGAGACATAAGGGTGGACACTCTTGGGGCTGAGAGGTTTGGTGAGGTTGGGTGAGCAAACGCAGACCCTTTAAAGTAATACTGCGTGGTACCCATCGCATGGGTCCCAAATCTCCAGGTTCAAGGGCATCTTCCTACATCGAAAACATGCATGAGAAAACAAAAAGATGGTACACCATGTGATGGGGAAAGTTTTCTAAAACGCACCTCATTTCTCTTCTCCTTGTGCCCGGGTTCGCCATTCCATCCGCTTTACTAACAATCTCCCTACTTGGAGCATCAGCACCTTTAACCTCCTGTTCCGTACAGGTTGCAATTTGTCCTGAGGATGAACGGGTAGACGGGGAACCAGTGAGAGACTAGCTCTTGGTGTTGGGACAGGCACAGGTCACTCTATTTTCCCATCAGGAAGAAGAATTAACCACAGGCTCATCCTCCCCCCCGGAACCAGAACAGGGCCTGAAGCCATCTTGCGCTTTTGCGGCCAGCTTCCAAAAAAGCGAGTTGTAAAATGGAGGTTCAGGGCACTGCAATTCACAAACCTGCAGAGTTATAAATGATAACTCTCGTCCACAAATATATTGAGGGAAGGCAAAGAAGAGGATTTGAAATCAAGGCAGAATTGCAGGAAACAGATTTCAGGAGGTAGATTCGAATCGCCTTTAAAGCACATGAAAAGCGGCAAAACGTTGACAATGATGCCCTTGGCCAAAAAGGGCGTATGCGTCTTTTCCTGAATATATTCAGGAAAAAACGCATACGCCCTTTTTGGCCAACCAAGCAACCTGGAAAGGCAAATCAGCGCTACAAAGAAGACTCGCTACCCATCGGTCAAAAGGGCCATGCTGAAAAAAGTCTCAAAACCAGAAATGCAGGACAGGCCATGGAGAAATGGGAGCCTTGCTACACTGATGGGCGGGATGTAAATTGCCAACAGCCACTCTGGAGAAGTGTACGGTGTGTCCTGAAACATCTAAAAAACACAGCTTAGAGAGCTTAGGGCACTTCCACTCATGGGGGTATAAATTGGGAAAATGAAAAATCAGCAAGACACAAGCACCCCAAAGTTTAGGGCTGCTCTGTTGACAAGGACCTCCACTTCATTCCACCTTCAATATCCCAGGAAAGAGAAAAATGGATAAAGAAGTTGTGGTCCTTATGTACAATGGAATATCACTCAGCCATGAAATCAATGTCATAAGGCTAGTAGCAGCATGATGAGTGGATTTAGGTACGACGATTCTAAGTGAAATAAGTCACACAGAAAAGGACACTTCTCATAAGGTATCACTTATAGAGGGAATGTAAAACCCGTTACACTTGAACTGAATTACAAAACAGAACAGAGTCACACATGCAGAAAACACACTATGGCTGCTTAACGGGAAAGGTGAGGTGGGGTGATACATAAAACAAGGGTTTCAAATTAGCTCAGATACCGTTCCATAAACCCAATATGTAATAGACAAGACGTACTCCTTGCTCAGAGAACTGGACTCAACACGCCCTATTCACCGCACAAGAATATATCTGACTAGTAATAATCTTAAAACCTATGTATTGATATCTCTCTGTTAGTGTGTCAAGTGGGTGTAAAGCGGCATAAACACAGCAGTGAAAAGCAGCTAAACCCCATTATAAAAATAAATTACTTTTACAAACCCATGAAACAAAGACAGTGAAAGAGAGAGAAATTCTTACACAATGCGTTCAGGGGCTGTGATGCAACCTGGATTGACCATATCTAGACCCACAGCTGGATGAGACATAAGGGTGGACACTCTTGGGGCTGAGAGGTTTGGTGAGGTTGGGTGAGCAAACGCAGACCCTTTAAAGTAATACTGCGTGGTACCCATCGCATGGGTCCCAAATCTCCAGGTTCAAGGGCATCTTCCTACATCGAAAACATGCATGAGAAAACAAAAAGATGGTACACCATGTGATGGGGAAAGTTTTCTAAAACGCACCTCATTTCTCTTCTCCTTGTGACCGGGTTCGCCATTCCAGCCGCTTTACTAACAATCTCCCTACTTGGAGCATCAGCACCTTTAACCTCCTGTTCCGTACAGGTTGCAATTTGTCCTGAGGATGAACGGGTAGACGGGGAACCAGTGAGAGACTAGCTCTTGGTGTTGGGACAGGCACAGGTCACTCTATTTTCCCATCAGGAAGAAGAATTAACCACAGGCTCATCCTCCCCCCGGAACCAGAACAGGGCCTGAAGCCATCCTGCGCTTTTGCGGCCAGCTCCCAAAAAAGCGAGTTGTAAAATGGAGCTTCAGGGCACTGCAATTCACAAACCTGCAGAGTTATAAATGATAACTCTCGTCCACAAATATATTGAGGGAAGGCAAAGAAGAGGATTTGAAATCAAGGCAGAAATGCAGGAAACAGATTTCAGGAGGTAGATTCGAATCACCTTTAAAGCACATGAAAAGCGGCAAAACGTTGACAATGATGCCCTTGGCCAAAAAGGGCGTATGCGTTTTTTCCTGAATATATTCAGGAAAAAACGCATACGCCCTTTTTGGCCAACCAAGCAACCTGGAAAGGCAAATCAGGGCTACAAAGAAGACTCGCTACCCATCGGTCAAAAGGGCCATGCTGAAAAAAGTCTCAAAACCAGAAATGCAGGACAGGCCATGGAGAAATGGGAGCCTTGCTACACTGATGGGCGGGATGTAAATTGCCAACAGCCACTCTGGAGAAGTGTACGGTGTGTCCTGAAACATCTAAAAAACACAGCTTAGAGAGCACAGGGCACTTCCACTCATGGGGGTATAAATTGGGAAAATGAAAAATCAGCAAGACACAAGCACCCCAAAGTTTAGGGCTGCTCTGTTGACAAAGACCTCCACTTCATTCCACCTTCAATATCCCAGGAGGGAGAAAAATGGATAAAGAAGTTGTGGTCCTTATGTACAATGGAATATCACTCAGCCATGAAATCAATGTCATAAGGCTAGTAGCAGCATGATGAGTGGATTTAGGTACGACGATTCTAAGTGAAATAAGTCACACAGAAAAGGACACTTCTCATAAGGTATCACTTATAGAGGGAATGTAAAACCCGTTACACTTGAACTGAATTACAAAACAGAACAGAGTCACACATGCAGAAAACACACTATGGCTGCTTAACGGGAAAGGTGAGGTGGGGTGATACATAAAACAAGGGTTTCAAATTAGCTCAGATACCGTTCCATAAACCCAATATGTAATAGACAAGACGTACTCCTTGCTCAGAGAACTGGACTCAACACGCCCTATTCACCGCACAAGAATATATCTGACTAGTAATAATCTTAAAACCTATGTATTGATATCTCTCTGTTAGTGTGTCAAGTGGGTGTAAAGCGGCATAAACACAGCCGTGAAAAGCAGCTAAACCCCATTATGAAAATAAATTACTTCGAAAAACCCATGAAACAAAGACAGTGAAAGAGAGAGAAATTCTTACACAATGCGTTCAGGGGCTGTGATGCAACCTGGATTGACCATATCTAGACCCACAGCTGGATGAGACATAAGGGTGGACACTCTTGGGGCTGAGAGGTTTGGTGAGGTTGGGTGAGCAAACGCAGACCCTTTAAAGTAATACTGCGTGGTACCCATCCCATGGGTCCCAAATCTCCAGGTTCAAGGGCATCTTCCTACATCGAAAACATGCATGAGAAAACAAAAAGATGGTACACCATGTGATGGGGAAAGGTTTCTAAAACGCACCTCATTTCTCTTCTCCTTGTGCCCGGGTTCGCCATTCCATCCGCTTTACTAACAATCTCCCTACTTGGAGCATCAGCACCTTTAACCTCCTGTTCCGTACAGGTTGCAATTTGTCCTGAGGATGAACGGGTAGACGGGGAACCAGTGAGAGACTAGCTCTTGGTGTTGGGACAGGCACAGGTCACTCTATTTTCCCATCAGGAAGAAGAATTAACCACAGGCTCATCCTCCCCCCCGGAACCAGAACAGGGCCTGAAGCCATCTTGCGCTTTTGCGGCCAGCTTCCAAAAAAGCGAGTTGTAAAATGGAGCTTCAGGGCACTGCAATTCACAAACCTGCAGAGTTATAAATGATAACTCTCGTCCACAAATATATTGAGGGAAGGCAAAGAAGAGGATTTGAAATCAAGGCAGAATTGCAGGAAACAGATTTCAGGAGGTAGATTCGAATCGCCTTTAAAGCACATGAAAAGCGGCAAAACGTTGACAATGATGCCCTTGGCCAAAAAGGGCGTATGCGTCTTTTCCTGAATATATTCAGGAAAAAACGCATACGCCCTTTTTGGCCAACCAAGCAACCTGGAAAGGCAAATCAGCGCTACAAAGAAGACTCGCTACCCATCGGTCAAAAGGGCCATGCTGAAAAAAGTCTCAAAACCAGAAATGCAGGACAGGCCATGGAGAAATGGGAGCCTTGCTACACTGATGGGCGGGATGTAAATTGCCAACAGCCACTCTGGAGAAGTGTACGGTGTGTCCTGAAACATCTAAAAAACACAGCTTAGAGAGCTTAGGGCACTTCCACTCATGGGGGTATAAATTGGGAAAATGAAAAATCAGCAAGACACAAGCACCCCAAAGTTTAGGGCTGCTCTGTTGACAAGGACCTCCACTTCATTCCACCTTCAATATCCCAGGAAAGAGAAAAATGGATAAAGAAGTTGTGGTCCTTATGTACAATGGAATATCACTCAGCCATGAAATCAATGTCATAAGGCTAGTAGCAGCATGATGAGTGGATTTAGGTACGACGATTCTAAGTGAAATAAGTCACACAGAAAAGGACACTTCTCATAAGGTATCACTTATAGAGGGAATGTAAAACCCGTTACACTTGAACTGAATTACAAAACAGAACAGAGTCACACATGCAGAAAACACACTATGGCTGCTTAACGGGAAAGGTGAGGTGGGGTGATACATAAAACAAGGGTTTCAAATTAGCTCAGATACCGTTCCATAAACCCAATATGTAATAGACAAGACGTACTCCTTGCTCAGAGAACTGGACTCAACACGCCCTATTCACCGCACAAGAATATATCTGACTAGTAATAATCTTAAAACCTATGTATTGATATCTCTCTGTTAGTGTGTCAAGTGGGTGTAAAGCGGCATAAACACAGCAGTGAAAAGCAGCTAAACCCCATTATAAAAATAAATTACTTTTACAAACCCATGAAACAAAGACAGTGAAAGAGAGAGAAATTCTTACACAATGCGTTCAGGGGCTGTGATGCAACCTGGATTGACCATATCTAGACCCACAGCTGGATGAGACATAAGGGTGGACACTCTTGGGGCTGAGAGGTTTGGTGAGGTTGGGTGAGCAAACGCAGACCCTTTAAAGTAATACTGCGTGGTACCCATCGCATGGGTCCCAAATCTCCAGGTTCAAGGGCATCTTCCTACATCGAAAACATGCATGAGAAAACAAAAAGATGGTACACCATGTGATGGGGAAAGTTTTCTAAAACGCACCTCATTTCTCTTCTCCTTGTGACCGGGTTCGCCATTCCAGCCGCTTTACTAACAATCTCCCTACTTGGAGCATCAGCACCTTTAACCTCCTGTTCCGTACAGGTTGCAATTTGTCCTGAGGATGAACGGGTAGACGGGGAACCAGTGAGAGACTAGCTCTTGGTGTTGGGACAGGCACAGGTCACTCTATTTTCCCATCAGGAAGAAGAATTAACCACAGGCTCATCCTCCCCCCGGAACCAGAACAGGGCCTGAAGCCATCCTGCGCTTTTGCGGCCAGCTCCCAAAAAAGCGAGTTGTAAAATGGAGCTTCAGGGCACTGCAATTCACAAACCTGCAGAGTTATAAATGATAACTCTCGTCCACAAATATATTGAGGGAAGGCAAAGAAGAGGATTTGAAATCAAGGCAGAAATGCAGGAAACAGATTTCAGGAGGTAGATTCGAATCACCTTTAAAGCACATGAAAAGCGGCAAAACGTTGACAATGATGCCCTTGGCCAAAAAGGGCGTATGCGTTTTTTCCTGAATATATTCAGGAAAAAACGCATACGCCCTTTTTGGCCAACCAAGCAACCTGGAAAGGCAAATCAGGGCTACAAAGAAGACTCGCTACCCATCGGTCAAAAGGGCCATGCTGAAAAAAGTCTCAAAACCAGAAATGCAGGACAGGCCATGGAGAAATGGGAGCCTTGCTACACTGATGGGCGGGATGTAAATTGCCAACAGCCACTCTGGAGAAGTGTACGGTGTGTCCTGAAACATCTAAAAAACACAGCTTAGAGAGCACAGGGCACTTCCACTCATGGGGGTATAAATTGGGAAAATGAAAAATCAGCAAGACACAAGCACCCCAAAGTTTAGGGCTGCTCTGTTGACAAAGACCTCCACTTCATTCCACCTTCAATATCCCAGGAGGGAGAAAAATGGATAAAGAAGTTGTGGTCCTTATGTACAATGGAATATCACTCAGCCATGAAATCAATGTCATAAGGCTAGTAGCAGCATGATGAGTGGATTTAGGTACGACGATTCTAAGTGAAATAAGTCACACAGAAAAGGACACTTCTCATAAGGTATCACTTATAGAGGGAATGTAAAACCCGTTACACTTGAACTGAATTACAAAACAGAACAGAGTCACACATGCAGAAAACACACTATGGCTGCTTAACGGGAAAGGTGAGGTGGGGTGATACATAAAACAAGGGTTTCAAATTAGCTCAGATACCGTTCCATAAACCCAATATGTAATAGACAAGACGTACTCCTTGCTCAGAGAACTGGACTCAACACGCCCTATTCACCGCACAAGAATATATCTGACTAGTAATAATCTTAAAACCTATGTATTGATATCTCTCTGTTAGTGTGTCAAGTGGGTGTAAAGCGGCATAAACACAGCCGTGAAAAGCAGCTAAACCCCATTATGAAAATAAATTACTTCGAAAAACCCATGAAACAAAGACAGTGAAAGAGAGAGAAATTCTTACACAATGCGTTCAGGGGCTGTGATGCAACCTGGATTGACCATATCTAGACCCACAGCTGGATGAGACATAAGGGTGGACACTCTTGGGGCTGAGAGGTTTGGTGAGGTTGGGTGAGCAAACGCAGACCCTTTAAAGTAATACTGCGTGGTACCCATCCCATGGGTCCCAAATCTCCAGGTTCAAGGGCATCTTCCTACATCGAAAACATGCATGAGAAAACAAAAAGATGGTACACCATGTGATGGGGAAAGGTTTCTAAAACGCACCTCATTTCTCTTCTCCTTGTGCCCGGGTTCGCCATTCCATCCGCTTTACTAACAATCTCCCTACTTGGAGCATCAGCACCTTTAACCTCCTGTTCCGTACAGGTTGCAATTTGTCCTGAGGATGAACGGGTAGACGGGGAACCAGTGAGAGACTAGCTCTTGGTGTTGGGACAGGCACAGGTCACTCTATTTTCCCATCAGGAAGAAGAATTAACCACAGGCTCATCCTCCCCCCCGGAACCAGAACAGGGCCTGAAGCCATCTTGCGCTTTTGCGGCCAGCTTCCAAAAAAGCGAGTTGTAAAATGGAGGTTCAGGGCACTGCAATTCACAAACCTGCAGAGTTATAAATGATAACTCTCGTCCACAAATATATTGAGGGAAGGCAAAGAAGAGGATTTGAAATCAAGGCAGAATTGCAGGAAACAGATTTCAGGAGGTAGATTCGAATCGCCTTTAAAGCACATGAAAAGCGGCAAAACGTTGACAATGATGCCCTTGGCCAAAAAGGGCGTATGCGTCTTTTCCTGAATATATTCAGGAAAAAACGCATACGCCCTTTTTGGCCAACCAAGCAACCTGGAAAGGCAAATCAGCGCTACAAAGAAGACTCGCTACCCATCGGTCAAAAGGGCCATGCTGAAAAAAGTCTCAAAACCAGAAATGCAGGACAGGCCATGGAGAAATGGGAGCCTTGCTACACTGATGGGCGGGATGTAAATTGCCAACAGCCACTCTGGAGAAGTGTACGGTGTGTCCTGAAACATCTAAAAAACACAGCTTAGAGAGCTTAGGGCACTTCCACTCATGGGGGTATAAATTGGGAAAATGAAAAATCAGCAAGACACAAGCACCCCAAAGTTTAGGGCTGCTCTGTTGACAAGGACCTCCACTTCATTCCACCTTCAATATCCCAGGAAAGAGAAAAATGGATAAAGAAGTTGTGGTCCTTATGTACAATGGAATATCACTCAGCCATGAAATCAATGTCATAAGGCTAGTAGCAGCATGATGAGTGGATTTAGGTACGACGATTCTAAGTGAAATAAGTCACACAGAAAAGGACACTTCTCATAAGGTATCACTTATAGAGGGAATGTAAAACCCGTTACACTTGAACTGAATTACAAAACAGAACAGAGTCACACATGCAGAAAACACACTATGGCTGCTTAACGGGAAAGGTGAGGTGGGGTGATACATAAAACAAGGGTTTCAAATTAGCTCAGATACCGTTCCATAAACCCAATATGTAATAGACAAGACGTACTCCTTGCTCAGAGAACTGGACTCAACACGCCCTATTCACCGCACAAGAATATATCTGACTAGTAATAATCTTAAAACCTATGTATTGATATCTCTCTGTTAGTGTGTCAAGTGGGTGTAAAGCGGCATAAACACAGCAGTGAAAAGCAGCTAAACCCCATTATAAAAATAAATTACTTTTACAAACCCATGAAACAAAGACAGTGAAAGAGAGAGAAATTCTTACACAATGCGTTCAGGGGCTGTGATGCAACCTGGATTGACCATATCTAGACCCACAGCTGGATGAGACATAAGGGTGGACACTCTTGGGGCTGAGAGGTTTGGTGAGGTTGGGTGAGCAAACGCAGACCCTTTAAAGTAATACTGCGTGGTACCCATCGCATGGGTCCCAAATCTCCAGGTTCAAGGGCATCTTCCTACATCGAAAACATGCATGAGAAAACAAAAAGATGGTACACCATGTGATGGGGAAAGTTTTCTAAAACGCACCTCATTTCTCTTCTCCTTGTGACCGGGTTCGCCATTCCAGCCGCTTTACTAACAATCTCCCTACTTGGAGCATCAGCACCTTTAACCTCCTGTTCCGTACAGGTTGCAATTTGTCCTGAGGATGAACGGGTAGACGGGGAACCAGTGAGAGACTAGCTCTTGGTGTTGGGACAGGCACAGGTCACTCTATTTTCCCATCAGGAAGAAGAATTAACCACAGGCTCATCCTCCCCCCGGAACCAGAACAGGGCCTGAAGCCATCCTGCGCTTTTGCGGCCAGCTCCCAAAAAAGCGAGTTGTAAAATGGAGCTTCAGGGCACTGCAATTCACAAACCTGCAGAGTTATAAATGATAACTCTCGTCCACAAATATATTGAGGGAAGGCAAAGAAGAGGATTTGAAATCAAGGCAGAAATGCAGGAAACAGATTTCAGGAGGTAGATTCGAATCACCTTTAAAGCACATGAAAAGCGGCAAAACGTTGACAATGATGCCCTTGGCCAAAAAGGGCGTATGCGTTTTTTCCTGAATATATTCAGGAAAAAACGCATACGCCCTTTTTGGCCAACCAAGCAACCTGGAAAGGCAAATCAGGGCTACAAAGAAGACTCGCTACCCATCGGTCAAAAGGGCCATGCTGAAAAAAGTCTCAAAACCAGAAATGCAGGACAGGCCATGGAGAAATGGGAGCCTTGCTACACTGATGGGCGGGATGTAAATTGCCAACAGCCACTCTGGAGAAGTGTACGGTGTGTCCTGAAACATCTAAAAAACACAGCTTAGAGAGCACAGGGCACTTCCACTCATGGGGGTATAAATTGGGAAAATGAAAAATCAGCAAGACACAAGCACCCCAAAGTTTAGGGCTGCTCTGTTGACAAAGACCTCCACTTCATTCCACCTTCAATATCCCAGGAGGGAGAAAAATGGATAAAGAAGTTGTGGTCCTTATGTACAATGGAATATCACTCAGCCATGAAATCAATGTCATAAGGCTAGTAGCAGCATGATGAGTGGATTTAGGTACGACGATTCTAAGTGAAATAAGTCACACAGAAAAGGACACTTCTCATAAGGTATCACTTATAGAGGGAATGTAAAACCCGTTACACTTGAACTGAATTACAAAACAGAACAGAGTCACACATGCAGAAAACACACTATGGCTGCTTAACGGGAAAGGTGAGGTGGGGTGATACATAAAACAAGGGTTTCAAATTAGCTCAGATACCGTTCCATAAACCCAATATGTAATAGACAAGACGTACTCCTTGCTCAGAGAACTGGACTCAACACGCCCTATTCACCGCACAAGAATATATCTGACTAGTAATAATCTTAAAACCTATGTATTGATATCTCTCTGTTAGTGTGTCAAGTGGGTGTAAAGCGGCATAAACACAGCCGTGAAAAGCAGCTAAACCCCATTATGAAAATAAATTACTTTGAAAAACCCATGAAAGAAAGACAGTGAAAGAGAGAGACATTCTTACACAATGCGTTCAGGGGCTGTGATGCAACCTGGATTGACCATATCTAGACCCACAGCTGGATGAGAAATAAAGGTGGACACTCTTGGGGCTGAAGGTCTCTTTCCCTATTTACCAGATTAGGAACGTAGAAAGGCTGCCACCCTCTGGCCGTTACCTGCAAACGCAGCTTTAAAACCTGTGCTAATGGTCACTTCATATGAACAAGTACTTCAGGGCTGTAAATGAAACGTGCCCTCAAAATGTCTTGAGGGAGGTAATGGCCAAAAATTTTCAAAATGTGACACTTACTTTAAGAAAACACTTTGAAGAACTGAGCTGTAATCACAGTTTGATAAATAAAAAGGGCGTGCTTTAAAGCTCAATTTCAACAGATTATGGGACACATGCAAATTCAACCACAGATAGGCATCAGCTCGCACCGGTTAGAATAACCATCAGCAAGAAAACTACAAAGAATAAATATTGAAGGTGTTTTGGAGAAATGCATACCCTCAATTTTAAGTGGGACGTAACCTGGAAAGAGCCACTAATGAGAACTGAATGGTGGTGCCTTTAAAACATACACACTGAGCTACCATATGATACAGCAAGCCCACTCCTTGGCCTATAACATAAGAAGATATAACTGGAAAGACACAGGCAAGCAAATGTGCATTGCAGCAGTATTACAATAGCCAAGACATGGAGGCAACCAGAAAGTCCATCAAGAGGTGCGTGGCCAAAGAAGAACTGGTACACGTACAGATGGAATATTAGCCAGGGAAAAAAATGAAACAATGCCATTTGCAGCACCATGTATGATTCTTGAGGTAATCAGGCAAATTGTACTAAGTCAGAAAGCAAAAGACACATATCCTATAATATCACTTATAGGTCTTAGCTAAAAATTGATACCAATGAAAATATTTCCACAGAGAAATGCAATCACAGATTCATTAAACAAACTTATGGTTCACCAAATGGAAAGGTGTGAGGATTGGATACATTAGGATATTGGGGTTAAGATAGATATAGAAACACATGTGAAATATGTAATCACCAAAGACCTACGTAATACCAAGACAAGACTACTCAACATCGTGTCATAACCTACATGGGAAAATGATCCAAAGAAGAATAGATATATGTATATGTTTAAAAGAACCACATCTTTCACACCTAGAAGAAACAAAACATTTTAATTAAATTTGCTCTGACAAAAAATAAAAATTAAATTAAAAAAAGAACAAGAAGTAATGAGACATAAATTTAAGGGGCTATTTGCTGGCACATTGCATTCTAATTTACAACCAGAACATGACTTCCATTAAGGCTCTGTCATCACTAATAAAGCAGCTTTATAAGCAATGTTGAAGGTAGCTTAAAAGAAGTCTCACTAATTATTGATAGTAACAAGGAAACAAAGAAAAGTAAAAATCTCACTGCAAAAAGTATACATAGGGTAAGGATAGTAGATCAAACACTTATTAAACTTCTGTAAAGAATAAAAGACAACAGTAGTATGTTTTTTTTAAAAAGAGAGGGCCCAAATAAATCTGAAATGAAAGAGATGATGTTACAACAGACACCACAGAAATACAAAGTATCCTAAGATACACACAGGGTAACTCAGGGCTCAGACTGGACAGAGCCCACTCTCCAGTCCCCTGTACATGACTTACAGGAGCCTCAGGAACTGAGGAGGGGGTCCCTGAGGAGAGGCTCAAGATAGAATATGGTAGGCATTAACATGACTGCATTCATCTTAAACATGCCTGAACTACATTCACACGAGATGATTTTGTCCTGTATGTACATCGGCACCTCTAGTTGGAACTGCAGATCTTTGGCTTCAACACCTCTACTGACAACATTAGCGTCACCTGCTGTGGACCGTCTCCTATAGGATTTCTAGAATCACAAAACATCGAAGCTTCACAGGACCCAGAGTCTGTGCAACTCCACACAGAGTCTCAGAGTCTCAACTCCACTCAGATACTCCACTCTTGGAGGGCACACACAAAGTAGTGTGCACATCAGGACCCAGGGGAAGGAGCAGTGACCCTGTAGGAGAATGACCAGAACTACCTGCTACTTTTAGAGGGTCTCCTGCAGAGGCAGGTGGTGGCTGTGGCTGTGGCTCACCGTGAGGACAACGACACTGGCAGCAGAAGTTCTGGGAAATACTCCTTGGTGTGAGCCCTCCCAGAGTCCGCCATTAGCCCCACCAAGAGCAAGGTAGGCTCCAGGGCTGGGTCGCCTCAGGCCAAACAACCAACAGGGAGGGAACCCAGCCCCATGCATCAGCAGACAAGCGGATTAAACTTTTTATTAAAGTTTTATTTAATCCGTAGACAAGCGGATTAAAGCTCTGCCCACCAAAGCAACACCCAGCTCTACCCACCACCAGTCCCTCCCATCAGGAAGCTTGCACAAGCCTCTAAGATAGACTCATCCACCGGAGAGCAGACAGCAGAAGCAAGAAGAACTACAATTCTGCAGCCTGTGGAAGGAAAACCACATTCACAGAAAGATAGACAAAATGAAAAGGCAGAGGACTTTATACCAGATCAAGGAACAAGATAAAACCCCAGAAAAAAAATGAAATGAGGTGGAGATAGGGAACCTTCCAGAAAAAGAATTCAGAATAATGATAGTGAAGTTGAGCCAAGACCTTGGAAAAAGAAAGGAGGCAAAGATCGAGAAGATGCAAGAAATGTTTAACAAAGACCTAGAAGAATTAAGGAACAAACACCTAGAAGAATTAAAGAACAAACAAACAGAGGTGAACAATGGAATAACTGAAATGAAAAATACACTAGAAGGAATCAGTAGCAGAATAACTGTGGCAGAAGAACGGATAAGTGACCTGGAAGACAGAAAGGTGGAAATCACTGCCATGGAACAGAATAAAGAAAAAGAATGAAAATAAACGAAGATACCCCAAGAGTCCTCTGGGACAACTTTAAACGCAACAACATTCGCATTATAGGGGTCCCAGAAGGAGAAGAGAGAGAGAAAGGACCCGAGAATATATTTGAAGAGATTATGGTCAAAAACTTCCCTAGCATGGGAAAAGAAATAGCCACCCAAGTCCAGAAGCACAGAGTGTCCCAGACAGGATAAACCAAAGGAGAAAAATGACAAGACACATAGTAATCAAATTGACAAAAATTAACGACAAAGAAAAATGATTGAAAGCAGCAAGGGAAAAATGACAAATAACATACAAGGGAACTCCCATAAGGATAACAACTGATTTCTCAGCAGAAAATCTACAAGCCAGAAGGAAGTGGCATGATAAATTTAAAGTGATGAAAGGGAAGAACCTACAACCAAGAGTACTCCACCCTGCAAAGAGCTCATTCAGATTTGATGGAGAAATCAAAAGCCTTACAGACAAGCAAAAGCTAAGAGAATTCAGCACCATGAAACCAGCTCTACACCAAATGCTAAAGGAACTTCTCTAAGTGGGAAACACAAGAGAAGAAAAGGACCCACCAAGACAAACCCATAACAATTAAGAAAATAGTAGTAGGAACATACATATCGATAATTACCTTAAACGTGAATGCACTACATGTTCCAACCAAAAGACACAGGCTCGCTGAATGGATACAAAAACAAGACCCATATATATGCTGTCTACAAGAGATCCATTTCAGACCTAGGGACACATACAGACTCAAAGTGAGGCGATGGAAAAATATATTCTATGCAAATGAAAATCAAAAGAAAGCTGGAGTAGCAATACTCATATCAGATAAAATAGACTTTAAAATAAAGAATGTTACAAGAGACGAGGAAAGGCACTACATAATGGTCAGGGGATCAATCCAAGAAGAAGATATAACAATTATAAATATATATGTACCCAAAATAGGAGCAGCTCAATGTATAAGGCAACTGCTAACAGCTATAAAAGAGGAAATCGACAGTAACACAATAATAGCGGGGGACTTTAACAGCTCACTTACACCAGTGGAGATCAGCCAGACAGAAAATTAATAAGGAAACACAAGCTTTAAATGACACAATAGACCAGATAGAGTTAATTGATATTTATAGGACATTCCATCCAAAAACAGCAGATTACACGTTCTTCTCAACTGCACACGGAACATTCTCCAGGATAGATCACATCTTGGGTCACAGATAAAGCCTCAGTAAATTTAAGAAAACTGAAATCATATCAAGCAGCTGTTCCGACCACAATGCTATGAGATTAGAAATCAATTACACGGAAAAAACCGTAAAAAACACAAACACATGGAGGCTAAACAATACGTTACTAAATAACCAAGAGATCACTGAAGAAATCAAAGAGGAAATCAAAAACTACCTAGAGACAAATGACAACAAAAACACGATGATCCAAAACCTATGGGATGCAGCAAAAGGAGTTCTAAGAGGGAAGTTTATAGCAATACAAGCCTACCTCAAGAAACAAGAAAAATCTCAAATAAACAATCTAACCTTACACCTAGAGGAACTAGAGAAAGAAGAACAAAACCCAAAGTTAGTAGAAGGAAAGAAATCATAAAGATCAGAGCAGAAATAAATGAAATAGAAACAAAGAAAACGAAAGCAAAGATCAATAAAACTAAAAGCTGGTTCTTTGAGAAGATAAGCAAAAATGATCAACCTTTAGCCAGACTCCAGAAAAAGAGGGAGAGGACGCAAATCAACAAAATTAGAAGTGAAAAAGCAGAAGTTACAACAGACACCACAGGAATACAAAGCATCCTAAGAGACTACTACAAGCAACTCTAGGCCAATAAAATGGACAATCTGGAAGAAATGGACAAATTCTTAGAAAGGGATAACCTTCTAAGACTGAACCAGGAAGAAATAGAAAATATGAACAAACCTATCACAAGCAATGAAATTGAAACTGTGATTAAAAATCTTCCAACAAACAAAAGTCCAGAACCAGATGGCATCACAGGTGAATTCTATCAAACATTTAGAGCAGAGCTAACACCCAACCTTCTCAAATTCTTCAAAACAATTGCAGGGGAAGGAACACTCCCAAACTCATTCTATGAGACCACCATCACCCTGATACCAAAATCAGACAGAGATACTACAAGGAAAGAAAATTATAGACCAATATCACTGATGAATATAGATGTAAAAATCCTCAACAAAATACTAGCAAACAGAATCGAACAACACATTAAAAGGATCATACACCATGATCAAGTGGGGTTTATCCCAGGGATGCAAGGATTCTTCAATATACACAAATCAATGTGATACACCATATTAACAAATTGTAGAATAAAACCATATGATCATCTCAATAGATGAAGGAAAAGATTTTGAGAAAATTCAACACTCATTTACGATAAAAACTCTGCAGAGTGTGGGCATAGAGGGAAACTACCTCAACATAATAAAGGCCATATATGACAAACCCACAGCAAACAGCATTCTCAATGGTGAAAAACTGAAAGCGTTTCCTCTAAGATCAGGAACAAGACGAGGATGTCCACTCTCACCACTGCTATTCAACATAGTTTTGGAAGTCCTAGCCATGGCAATCAGAGAAGAAAAAGAAATAAAAGGAATACAAAAAGGAAAAGAAGAAGTAAAATTGTCACTGTTTGCAGATGACATGATATCATAGAAAGAGAATCCTGAAGATGCCACCAGAAAACCACTGGAGCTAATCAATGAATTTGGTAAAGTTGCAGGATACAAAATTAATGCACAGAAATTGCTTGCATTCCTATACACTAACAATGAAAGATCAGAAAGAGAAATTAAGGAAACAATCCCATTACCACTGCAACAAAAAGAATAAAATACCTAGGAATAAACCTACCTAAGGAAGTAAAAGACCTGTACTCAGAAAACTATAAGACACTGATGAAAGAAATCAAAGATGATATAAACAGATGGAGACATATACCATGTTCTCGGATTAGAAGAATCAATATTGTGAAAATGACTATACTACCCAAAGCAATCTACAGATTCAATGCAATCCCGATCAAAATACCTTTGGCATTTTCTACAGAACAAGAAAAAAAAATCTTAAAATTTGTAGGGAGACACAAAAGACCCTGGATAGCCAAAGCAGTCTTGAGGGGGGAAAAAAAAGAGCTGGAGGAATCAGACTTCCAGACTTCAGACTATATTGCAAAGCTACAGTAATCAAGATAATATGGTACTGACACAAAAACAGAAATATAGGTCAATAGAACAGGATAGAAAGCACAGAGATAAACCCACGTACCTATGGTTCACTAATCTATGACAAAGGAGGCAAGGGTATACAATGGAGAAAAGACAGTGTCTTCAGCAAGTGGTGCTGGGAAAACTGGACAGTTACATGTAAAAGAATGAAATTAGTACACTCCCTAACACCATACACAAAAATAAACTCAAAATGGATTAGAGACCTAAATATAAGACCAGCCACTATAAAACTCTTAGAGGAAAACATAAGCAGAACAGTCTATGACATAAATCACAGCAAGATCCTTTTTGACCCACCTCCTAGAGAAATGGAAATAAAAACAAAAATAAAAAAATGGGACCGAATGAAACATAAATTCTTTTGCACAGCAAAGGAAAACATAAGCAAGATGAAAAGACAACCATCAGAATGGGAGAAAATATTTTCAAATGAAGCAAATGGCAAAGGATTAATCTCCAAAAAGCAGCTCATGTAGCTCAATATCACAAAACCAAACAACCCAATCCAAAAATGGGCAGAAGACCTAAATAGACATTTCTCCAAAGAAGATATACAGGTTGCCAACAAACACATGAAAGGATGCTGAACATCACTAATCATTACAGAAATGCAAATCAAAACTACAGTGAGGTATCACCTCACACCAGTCAGAATGGCCATCATCAAAAAATCTACCAACAATAAATGCTGGAGAGGCATTTATTGGAGCAAAGGGAACCCTCTTGCACTGTTGGTGGGAATGTAAATTGATATAGCCACTAGGGAGAACGGTATGGGGGTTCCTTAAAAACTAAAAATAGAACTACCATACAACCCAGCAAACCCACTCCTGGACATTTACCCTGAGAAAACCATAATTCAAAAAGAGTCATGTACCACAATGTTCACTGTAGCTCTATTTACAATAGCCAGGACATGGAAGCAACCTAAGTGTCCATCAACAGATAAATGGATAAGGAAGATGTGGCACATATATACAATGGAACATTATTCAGCCATAAAAAGAAACGAAATTGAGTTATTTTTAGTGAGGTGGATGGATCTAGAGTCTGTCCTACAGAGTGAAGTAAGTCAGAAAGAGAAAAACAAATACCGTATGCTAACACATATATATGGAATCTTAAAAAAAAAAGTTTATGAAGAACCTAGGGGCAGGAAAGGATTAAGGACACAGACGTAGAGAAAGGACTTGAGGACATGGGGAGAGGGAAGGGTAAGCTGGGACAAAGTGAGAGAGTGGTATGGACATATATACACTACCAAATGTAAAATTGATAGCTACTGGGAAGCAGCCACATAGCACAGGGAGATCAGCTCTGTGCTTTGTGACCACCTAAAAGGGTGGGATAAGGGAGTGAGAGGGAGGTGCAAGAGGGAGGGGATATGGTGTTATATGTATACGCACAGCTGATTCACTTTTTTATACAGCAGAAACTAACACACAATTGTAAAGCAATTATACTCCAATAAAGATGTAAAAGAAAAAAAAAAGCCCAGAGATAAACCTACACACCTATGGCCCACTAATCTATGACAAAGGAGGCAAGGGTATACAAAGGAGAAAAGACAGTCTCTTCAATAAGTGGTGCTGGGAAAAATGGACAGCTACATGTAAAAGAATGAAATTAGAACACTCCCTAACACCATACACAAAAAATAAACTCAAAATGGATTAGAGACCGAAATGTAAGACCGGACACTATAAAACTCTTAGAGGAAAACACAGGAAGAATACTCTTTGACATAAATCACAGCAAGATCTTTTTTGATCCACCTCCTAGAGTAATGGAATAAAAAAAATAAACATATGGGAGCAAATGAAACCTAAAAGCTTTTGCAAAGCAAAGGAAACTACAAACAAGACGAAAAGACAACCCTCACAATGGGAGAAAATATTTGCAAACGAATCAATGGACAAAGGATTAATCTCCAATGTATATAAACAGCTCATGCAGCTCAACAGTAAAAAAACAAACAACCCAATCCAAAAATGGGCAGATGACGTAAATAGACATTTGTCCCAAGAAGACATACAGATGACCAAGAAGCACATGAAAAGCTGCTCAACATCACTAATTATTAGAGAAATATAAACCAAAACTACAATGAGGTATCGCCTCACACGAGTTAGAATGGGCATCATCAGAAAATCTACAAGCAACAAATGCTGGAGAGGGTGTGGAGAAAAGGGAACCCTCTTACACTATTTGTGGGAATGTAAATTGATACAGTCACGATGGAGAACAGTATGGAGGTTCCTTAAAAGACTAAAAATAGAATTACCATATGACCCAGCAATCCCACTACTGGCCATATACCCAGAGAAAACCATAATTCAAAAAGACATATTCACCACAATATTCATTGCAGCACTGTTTACAATAGCCAGGTCATGGAAGCAACCTAAATGCCCATAGACAGACGAACAGAAAAGATGTGCTACATATATAAAATGGAATATTACTCAGCCATAAAAAGGAATGAAATTGGGTCATTTGTAGAGACGTGGATAGATCTAGAGACTGTCATACAGAGTGAAGTAAGTCAGAAAGAGAAAAACAAATATCGTATATTAACGCATACATGTGGAACCTAGAAAAATGGTAAAGATGAACCGGTTTGCAAGGCACAAATAGAGACACAGATGTAGAGAACAAATGTATGGACACCAAGGGGGGAAAGTGGCAGGGTGGTGGTGGTGGGATGAATTGCGAGCCTGGGATTGACATATATACACTTATATGTATAAAATAGGTTACCAATAAGAGCCTGCTGTATAAAAAAATGAATAAAATAAATTCAAAAATTAAAAAATAAATAATACTTAAAAAAATAAAACAGAAAAAAAGTTCTGTCCTTCCCATAGACGTATTTATATGAATGAATTATTTCCATGCTTATATCCGTAAATACAAAAAGAGGAATAAAACTTACCTTGAACCAAAAAAGAAAAAAAAAAAAAAACAGAACCCACTGGTCATACAGAGGAAAACCCTATCAGGGCACTTGCTCCAGGGGTAAACAATTCTGAAGTTGGTCACAGGTGGGGAATCATCTCCCATGCAGCCAGCAGCCCCCACACGAGGAGCGTCCTCATTGCAAAGCTGGGGGACCGTGAGGAGGCGTCTCTGAGTAAACGTGAGCTGAGCCCCAGGCCAGCTGCTGCTGAACTTTTCCCACCCTTCCCAGGTAAAACACCTGAATGTGTGCAAAGACTTTAAAAACTAGAGGAAGGGGCTTGGAGTCACACCAGCGACAGCACGCAGGCCGACTTGGTGCCTGCAGGCCAGCCAGGATGGTCCTGGCCCCGGGCGCTCGTCTGGAAGCTTTCCATTTCCCTGCCTGAGGTACCCCTCCTGTCCCGGCCCCCACTGCTTTTTTCCTTCCTCACCTCTGCCCGGGGAGAAATTCCAGCAGCAAGTATGGGTGACACATCCTCTTCTTTAGCAGGTGGCAGCCCGGCAACTCCTGCAGAAAGTCCAGCAGAGCCCCAGTCACACTGGGCCACTCATAGAGCCGTGGGCCCTACTCCCTCCCACCAGCCCAACCCCGAGACTGCTGACGGGGCAGAGAATATGGCGTCAGGCACAGCTGCAGAGGCTTTTGCTGCCTGGAGGGGTGTTTATATTGACCTCAACCCAGGCACACCTGGGAAGGGCTGGCCGGCCGGGTCAGGCTGCCCAGGTCAGCCAATCCTCGCCCCTCAGGGGCTCAGAGTTGCAGAAAATGGGCCTTGCTGCACCGGCCAGATCCAAGGAACAGGTGTAGGGTCCCGAGAGTCAGGATAGATAAGGGGCGGCAGCCCTGGCTTGTTTTCGAATCATTTTATCTGGTCCATGAGTGGGAGACAACTTCAAGAAGACCCTCTGCTAATGAGAGGAACCCAGGAGTCAGGGAGAGGAGGGGTGGTGGGTGGAGACAGAGGCCTGGTGCCCCGGCTGCAGTGGAAGCCCCTGGAAGACCAGGCAGAGGGAGGCCGCACAGAGTGAAGCCTAGGGTCACAGACCTGTTGGAGCTGCTGTTTGTTAGTTCAAGCTCTGCTCTGAGGTGCTCTGTGTCAGCTCTGAGTGACAGGGGTGCTGGGGGTGCTCTGCAATGAGGGCTATGTGCACGGTTCCTGTGTGCCCAGCCCTGCCGGGGTACCTGTCCACGGGAGCTCCATATCCAGGGAGGGGCCTGCCCACGAGAGCCCCGTGGGCTGCTGCGTACCTGCCCAGGTGAGCTCCGTATCCTGGGAGGGGCCTGACCACAAGAGCCCCGTGGGCTGCTGGGGACCTGGTAGAGGACGCCAGGACAGTCAGTGAAGCCACAGAGGATATACATCTAGTAGTTCCTAATTCCTACACCCTGCTGGTCATTCTACCATCCACCAGGACATGGCATTCTGTATTAGACTTCAATGATGCCTTCTTCTGTATTCCATTAGTCCCAGAGTCACAAGAAATTTTGGCTGTGAGTGGCAGGACTCAACCTACAACAAAAACAATACTGCTGGGCCGTCCTGCCCCAGGGGTTCAAAAATTCCCACACCATCTTTGGGGAAACGTTAGCTAAAGACCTAAAAGATCTACCTCTGGAGAAGGGAACCCTCCTTCAATATGCAGATGACATTCTGATCACCAGCCCGACTAAGGAGGCCTCTGAACTACCTAGCCAATAAAAGATAGAAGGTGTCCAAGGAAAAGGCTCAAATATCACAAACTAAGGTGGCCTTCCTGGGCTTCATTCGCACAGAAGGTCGGAGAAGCCCACCCCAGGAAAGGGAAGAAGCCATTTGCAGCCTCACCTTTCCTGAAACTAGAAGACAGCTTAGGGGTTCCTGGGGAGACCGGGGTTTGCTGCATCTGGATCCCTAACTACAGTCTAATAGCTGGGCCTCTATATGAAACACTGAAAGTAAAAGATGATGATCCTTTTGAATAGAATCCAGAAGCGGCCTTTCAAGAATGGAAAGAGCAGTCAATTCAGACCCTGGCCCTGGACCTCCCTAAGTTAGCTAAACCCTTTGACCTTTACATTCCTGGTCCAAGGCGAATCGCCCTTGGAGTATTAGTGCAAAAACTGGGACCACTTGAAATGGAACAATGCAAGAATGCCCTCCAGGCATTGGCCAGCCACCCCATCCGACCAGGATACTGGGGGTATCTAAAAACCTGGAAATCAGCAGCCCGCAAGGCCAGCTCCCTCCTAAGGGAAAAGGACGCCACTTGGTGATCCTAACCACCCACCATGCCCTGAAGTTGCAGGGATTGCTCCGTGGGCACAATGACCTCGAGTGAGGAGGCCCTCCAACACCAACCTCCAGAGAGACAACCTGGGGCAATGGGCCCCCATGACGACTCGTGTGACCATCACTTGACCTGGAGCTTCTCTCAGAAAACAACAAGAGTGTGCCCCAAAAGAGCAGACTATTGCTTACAGGACTTACTGCACCCAGAGCGGAGCTAATAAACTTGGCAAGGGAACCGTAAATAACGCTGCCACCATAGAAAAGCCTACAGACACCGCAGTGATGGCGGCCAATGAGACCGGCTGTACTCCTGGCTACTTCAAAAGGCCGTTGACTGAGTGGCCGTCATGGTCCTGGATCACCACCGGCCCTGGACTGTCTGGGAGTTGAGCAAGCAGGGCTCTGACACCTGGTGCTGTTTGTACGTTAATTCAGTGGCCTAACTGAAGAAAGCACAGACTACTGGTCAGAGCATCTAGGCTGGCAGAAACCGTCAGCCTAAGGGGGCCGAACCAATGTGGAGCAGGGTAAAACCGCCCACCCCCCCAGCGTCTCTGCACATCTCTTTCCTGGACCCTTAAAGGTCATTAGAATCTATAAAACTTCCAATGCTGGTGCTCAGGCAGACGAGCAGTGAGGGAGGAGGCCTGCGGACAATCAACCTCACCTGGAGGCTGCTGGGGAGAAGTCCTGCCCCTCCCCCCGGGTATGAGGACACCCAACTCAGCATGAAGCATTTACAGAAGACGTGTCTGCACCCTCAGCGCCCCAAGAATGAGGAATGGGACAAAAGGCAGAGGGGGGCTTTGTCACTGGCAAAGCCCATTAAAAATTCCTGGGAGATAAAAATAGAATCTGGGCAATAAAATAAAGTCTAACCATTTTTTCCTGTGTGCTTTGTCTAATTTCACTTGCTCCTAGGTTTCCACATGCAGAGGTCCCACACCCGACACTTCAGACCCGATTTCCTCGTGCAAAATGGCTGGGCCGACACCTCAGCTCGTGGGGCCCCGTGCAGACTCTGCGACATAGAGCCTGAGCTCCAGCCAACCTGGCCCTCGAGAGCTCCGCCCCCTCCCTCCCGCTGATGCTGACAGGATCCCTACACAGCAGCCCGGCCCACAACCCGCAGGGGAGCACACACTCTCACCTCTCCATTCTCTGATCAAAATATAAAGTTTTCCTTTGCTTCTGAACCAAAGTCAGTCTCGATCTGTTGGCTCCAATGACACTGGGCAGGGAGACCCTTGTTGGGGCCCACTCTGCAGGATCAGTAACAGAATTTGAGAACATTGTAACTTCAATGAACAGATGTGTGAGCCAAACTGTAATTAACATAAAGCAGTGTATAAGGCTCGTGTAAAATAAGATGTTTCTAACACTTCCATTTGATATTTCCATCACTTTATTATAAGCAAGTTCAGTGGAGGGGATTGTCTTATTTGTCAGGTCAAGAGTAGAGAAATGCAGTGATTTCTTTCCAAGGATGTACATCTAATAATCTTGGTTGAAGTTTCAACCTTGTTTTGAATGATTTTCCATTGAAAATGATACCTCTCTTTCAGCTCCTAGATTTCTGAGAAGTATAAAATCTTATATTTTTTATTACCAAAGGGGAAAGGTGGGAGGAGGGATAAATTAACAGTTTCAGATTAACATATACACACTGCTATGTATAAAATATATCATCAACAAGGAACTACTGTATAGCACAGGGAACTATACTCAATATTTTGTAATGACCCCTGAGGGGAAATAATCTGAAAAACAATAGATATCTATATCGACATCATCTATCAACTACAGATAAAATGGAAACTAAAGGAGGCCGATGGTGAGCGTTTCTGAACCTGAAGACTTCAATCATCTAAAGTTCGGACTCTGCCTACGGCCCAAGTCCCTTAATGAACACACATGTACCAGTAGCTTAAAAATTCCCCAGATTGGAGTTCGGGGAGACACTGATTTGGAAAAATCCCTTGTGTTCTCCTTACATACACGGGACCTTTCCTACAGCTAAAACATGCCTGTGACACCCAGAAGATGGAACACGGTTGGATCAGGAAGATTTTGGAAAAGGCACCAAAACGCCTAATTTCCTGGTTGTTGGGTTCACCCCTCCAGCCTTTTTCCTTAAAATCTCCCCACTAGAGGATGTCAGCACCTTCAACATCCAGTTGCACAGAAATCGGAATTTGTCCAAAGGAAGAAGGGGAAGGAGGAGAAACAAGGAGAGCCAAGCCCTAGATGTTCGGAGAGGCACATGTCACTCTACTTTCCAGTCAGGAAGAAGAATTAAGCAAAGGCTTAGCTTGCCACCGGGAACCAGAGTAGGGCCAGAAGCAAAAGAGCGGTTCTGCGGAAAGCTCCCAAAAAAGCGAGTTGAAAAATGAAGCTCAGGGGCACTGCAATTCACAAACCTGCAGAGTTATAAATGATAACTCTCGTCCACAAATATATTCAGGGAAGGCAACGAAGAGGATTTGAAATCAAGGCAGAATTGCAGGAAACAGATTTCAGGAGATAGATTCGAATCACCCCTAAAACACATGAAAAGCGGCAAAACGTCGACAATGATGCACTTGGACAAAAAGAACATATGCGTTTTTTTCTGAATGAATTCAGGAAAAAACCAATAAGCTCTTTTTGGCCAACCAAGCAAGCCGGAAATGCAATTCAGCACTACAAAGAAATCTGACTTCCCATCGGTCAAAATGGCCTTCCTAAAAAAGTGTAAAACAAGAAAAGCAGGAGAGGCCAGGGAGGAAAGGGAGCCTTGCTACACTGATGGGCGGGATGTAAATTGCCAACAGCCACTCTGGAGAAGTGTATGGTGTGTCCTGAAACATCTAAAAAACACAGCTTAGAGAGAATAGGGCACTTCCACTCATGGGGGTATAAATTGGGAAAATTAAAAATCAGCAAGACACAAGCACCCCAAAGTTTAGGGCTGCTCTGTTGACAAGGACCTCCACTTCATTCCACCTTCAATATCCCAGGAAAGAGAAAAATGGATAAAGAAGTTGTGGTCCTTATGTACAATGGAATATCACTCAGCCATGAAATCAATGTCATAAGGCTAGTAGCAGCATGATGAGTGGATTTAGGTACGACGATTCTAAGTGAAATAAGTGACACAGAAAAGGACACTTCTCATAAGGTCTCACTGATAGAGGGAATGTAAAAACCGTTACACTTGAACTGAATTACAAAACAGAACAGAGTCACACATGCAGAAAACACACTATGGCTGCTAAACGGGAAAGGTGAGGTGGGGTGATACATAAAACAAAGATTTCAAATTAGCTCAGATACCGTTCCATAAACCCAATATGTAATAGACAAGACCTACTCCTTGCTCAGAGAACTGGACTCAACACGCCCTATTCAACGCACAACATTATATCTGACTAGTAATAATCTTAAAACCTATGTATTGATATCTCTCTGTTAGTGTGTCAAGTGGATGTAAAGCGGCATAAACACAACAGTGAAAAGCAGCTAAACCCCATTATAAAAATAAATTACTTTTAAAAACCCATGAAACAAAGACAGTGAAAGAGAGAGAAATTCTTGCACAATTCGTTCAGGGGCTGTGATGCAACCTGGATTGACCATATCTAGACCCACAGCTGGATGAGACATAAGGGTGGACACTCTTGGGGCTGAGAGGTTTGGTGAGGTTGGGTGAGCAAACGCAGACCCTTTAAAGTAATACTGCGTGGTACCCATCGCATGGGTCCCAAATCTCCAGGTTCAAGGGCATCTTCCTACATCGAAAACATGCATGAGAAACCCAGAAGATGGTACACCGTGTGATGGGGAAAGGTTTCTAAAACGCACCTCATTTCTCATCTCCTTGTGCCCGGGTTCGCCATTCCAGCCGCTTTACTAGCAATCTCCCTACTTGGAGCATCAGCACCTTTAATCTCCTGTTCCGTACAGGTTGCAATTTTTCCTGAGGATGAACGGGAAGACGGGGAACCAATGAGAGACTGGCTCTTGGTGTTGGGACAGGCACAGGTCACTCTATTTTCCCATCAGGAAGAAGAATTAACCACAGGATCAGCCTGCCCCCCGGAACCAGAACAGGGCCTGAAGCCATCCTGCGCTTTTGCGGCCAGCTCCCAAAAACGCGAGTTGTAAAATCGAGCTTCAGGGCACTGCAATTCACAAACCTGCAGAGCTATAAATGATAACTCTCGTCCACAAATATATTGAGGGAAGGCAAAGAAGAGGCTTTGAAATCAAGGCAGAATTGCAGGAAACAGATTTCAGGAGGTAGATTCGAATCTCCTTTAAACCACATGAAAAGTGGCAAATCGTTGACAATGATGCCCTTGGCCAAAAAGGGCGTATGCGTTTTTTCCTGAATATATTCAGGAAAAAACGCATACGCCCTTTTTGGCCAACCAAGCAACCTGGAAAGGAAATCAGTGCTACAAAGAAGTCTTGCTTCCCATCGGTCAAAAGGGCCATGCTGAAAAAAGTGTCAAAACCAGAAATGAAGGACAGGCCATGGAGAAATGGGAGCCTTGCTACACTGATGGGCGGGATGTAAATTGCCAACAGCCACTCTGGAGAAGTGTACGGTGATTCCTGAAACATCTAAAAAACACAGCTTAGAGAGCATAGGGCACTTCCACTCATGGGGGTATAAATTGGGAAAATGAAAAATCAGCAAGACACAAGCACCCCAAAGTTTAGGGCTGCTCTGTTGACAAGGACCTCCACTTCATTCCACCTTCAATATCCCAGGAAAGAGAAAAATGGATAAAGAAGTTGTGGTCCTTATGTACAATGGAATATCACTCAGCCATGAAATCAATGTCATAAGGCTAGTAGCAGCATGATGAGTGGATTGAGGTACGACGATCCAAGGGAAATGAGTCACACAGAAAAGGACATTTCTCATAAGGTATCACTTATAGAGGGAATGTAAAAACCGTTACACTTGAACTGAATTACAAAACAGAACAGAGTCACACATGCAGAAAACACACTATGGCTGCTTAACGGGAGAGGGGAGGTGGGGTGATACATAAAACAAGGGTTTCAAATTAGCTCAGATACCGTTGCATAAACCCAATATGTAACAGACAAGACCTACTCCTTGCTCAGAGAACTGGACTCAACACGCCCTATTCAACGCACAACATTATATCTGACTAGTAATAATCTTAAAACCTATGTATTGATATCTCTCTGTTAGTGTGTCAAGTGGATGTAAAGCGGCATAAACACAACAGTGAAAAGCAGCTAAACCCCATTATCAAAATAAATTACTTTGAAAAACCCATGAAACAAAGACAGTGAAAGAGAGAGAAATTCTTGCACAATTCGTTCAGGGGCTGTGATGCAACCTGGATTGACCATATCTAGACCCACAGCTGGATGAGACATAAGGGTGGACACTCTTGGGGCTGAGAGGTTTGGTGAGGTTGGGTGAGCAAACGCAGACCCTTTAAAGTAATACTGCGTGGTACCCATCGCATGGGTCCCAAATCTCCAGGTTCAAGGGCATCTTCCTACATCAAAAACATGCATGAGAAACCCAGAAGATGGTACACTGTGTGATGGGGAAAGGTTTCTAAAACGCACCTCATTTCTCATCTCCTTGTGCCCGGGTTCGCCATTCCAGCCACTTTACTTGCAATCTCCCTACTTGGAGCATCAGCACCTTTAACCTCCTGTTCCGTACAGGTTGCAATTTGTCCTGAGGATGAACGGGTAGATGGGGAACCAATGAGAGACTAGCTCTTGGTGTTGGGACAGGCACAGGTCACTCTATTGTCCCATCAGGAAGAAGAATTTACCACAGACTCAGCCTGCCCCCCGGAACCAGAACAGGGACTGAAGCCATCCTGCGCTTTTGCGGCCAGCTCCCAAAAAAGTGAGTTGTAAAATGGAGCTACAGGGCACTGCAATTCACAAACCTGCAGAGTTATAAATGATAACTCTCGTCCACAAATATATTGAGGGAAGGCAAAGAAGAGGATTTGAAATCAAGGCAGAATTGCAGGAAACAAATTTCAGGAGGTATATACGAATCGCTTTAAAGCACATGAAAAGCGGCAAAACGTTGACAATGATGCCCTGGGCCAAAAAGGGCGTATGCGTTTTGTCCTGAATATATTCAGGAAAAAACGCATACGCCCTTTTTGGCCAACCAAGCAACCTGGAAAGGCAAATCAGGGCTACAAAGCAGACTCCCGACCCATCGGTCAAAAGGGCCATGCTGAAAAAAGTCTCAAAACCAGAAATGCAGGACAGGCCATGGAGAAATGGGAGCCTTGCTACACTGATGGGCGGGATGTAAATTGCCAACAGCAACTCTGGCACTAGTGTTTAAGGAGCAGCTTAGAAAGAGAATCCTAATGTGATTTCTTTATAATGGGTGTGTTCCTTATCTTATCCTAGTGACTAAACTCTTCTCCAAGGCTGGACCTCCAACTAATATTCCTTTACATGCTAAGGTGTATCTAGAGAGTGGGATAGGTTTAATAACTACCCTAACCCTAACGCGTACCCTATCCCTAACCCCTACTCTAACCCTAACACGTACCGTAATCCTAACCCGTACCCTAAACCGAGCCCTAACCCTAACACTAAACCTAACCCTAACCCTAACCCATACCCTACGCCGTACCCGAACCCCTCCCCGAACCCGTAACCTAAGCCGTACCGTAACCCTAACCCTAAGCCTAACCCTAACCCTAGGCTACCCTTGACTGCTTCTGCCTACAATAGATTTCCTAAGCACTAGTGTTTTAAGGAACGGCTTAAAAAGAGAATCCTAATGTGATTTCTTTATAATGGGTGTGTTCCTTATCTTATCCTAGTGTCTAAACTCTTCTCCATGGCTGGACGCCCAAATAATATTCCTTTACATGCTAAGGGGTATCTAGAGAGTGGGATAGGTTTAATAACTACCCTAACCCTAATGCGTACCCTAACCCTAAACCCTACCCTAACTCTAACACGTACCCTAATCCTAACCCGTACCCTAAACCGAGCCCTAACCCTAACACTAACCCTAACCCTAAACCTAACACATACCCTAGGCCGTACCCGAACCCCTCCCCGAACCCGTACCCTAAGCCGTACCCTAAGCCTAACCCTAAGCCTAACCCTAACCCTAGGCTACCCTTGACTACTTCTGCCTCCAATAGCTTTCCTAAGCACTAGTGTTTGAAGGGACAGCTTAAAACGAGAATCCTAATGTGATTTCTTTATAATGGGTGTGTTCCTTATATTATCCTAGTGTCTAAACTCTTCTCCATGGCTGGACCCCCAAATAATATTCCTTTACGTGCTAAGGGGTATCTAGAGAGTGTGATAGGTTTAATAACTACCCTAACCCTAACGCGTACCCTAACCCTAACCCCTACCCTAACCCTAACACGTACCCTAATCCTAACCCGTACCCTAAACCGAGCCCTAATCCTAACACTAACCCTAACCCTAACCCTAACACATACACTACGCCGTACACAAACCCCTCCCCAAACCCGTACCCTAAGCCGTACCCTAAGCCTAACCCTAACCCTAGGCTACCCTTGACTGCTTCAGCCTCCAATAGATTTCCTAAGCAATAGTGTTTTAAGGAACAGCTTAAAAAGAGAATCCTAATGTGATTTCTTTATAATGGGTGTGTTCCTTTTCTTATCCTAGTGTCTAAAATCTTCTGCACGGCTGGACCCCCAAATAATATTCCTTTACGTGCTAAGGGGTATCTAGAGAGTGGGATAGGTTTACTAACTACCCTAACCCTAACGCGTACCCTAACCCTAACCCCTACCCTAAACCTAACACGTACCCTAATCCTAACCGTACCCTAAACCGAGCCCTAACCCTAACACTAACCCTAACCCTAACCCTAACCCATACCCTACGCCGTACCCGAAACCCTCCCCGAACCCTTACCCTAAGCCGTCCCCTAACCCTAACCCTAAGCCTAACCCTAACCCTAGGCTACCCTTGACTGCTTCTGCCTCCAATAGATTTCCTAAGCACTAGTGTTTTAAGGAACAGCTTAAAAAGAGAATCCTAATGTGATTTCTTTATAATGGGTGTGTTCCTTATCTTATCCTAGTGTCTAAACTCTTCTCCATGGCTGCACCCCCAAATAATATTCCCTTACGTGCTAAGGGGTATCTAGAGAGTGGGATAGGTTTAATAACTACCCTAACCCTAACGCGTACCCTAACCCTAACCCCTACCCTAAACCTAACACGTACCCTAATCCTAACCGTACCCTAAACCGAGTCCTAACCCTAACACTAACCCTAACCCTAACCCTAACCCATACCCTACGCCGTACCCGAAACCCTCCCCGAACCCTTACCCTAAGCCGTACCCTAACCCTAACCCTAAGCCTAACCCTAACCCTAGGCTACCCTTGACTGCTTCTGCCTCCAATAGATTTCCTAAGCACTAGTGTTTTAAGGAACAGCTTAAAAAGAGAATCCTAATGTGATTTCTTTATAATGGGTGTGTTCCTTATCTTATCCTAGTGTCTAAACTCTTCTCCATGGCTGGACCCTCAAATAATATTCCTTTACGTGCTAAGGGGTATCTAGAGAGTGGGATAGGTTTAATAACTACCCTAACCCTAACGCGTACCCTAACCCTAACCCCTACCCTAACCCTAACACGTACCCTAATCCTAACCCGTACCCTAAACCGAGCCCTAACCCTAACACTAACCCTAACACTAACCCTAACCCTAACCCATACCCTACGCCGTACCCGCACCCCTCCCCGAACCCGTACCCTAAGCTGTACCCTAAGCCTGACCCTAAGCCTAACCCTAACCCTAGGCTACCCTTGACTGCTTCTGCCTCCAATACATTTCCTAAGCACTAGTGTTTTAAGGAACAGCTTAAAAAGAGAATCCTAATGTGATTTCTTTATAATGGGTGTGTTCCTTATCTTATCCTAGTGTCTAAACTCTTCTCCATGGCTGCACCCCCAAATAATATTCCCTTACGTGCTAAGGGGTATCTAGAGAGTGGGATAGGTTTAATAACTACCCTAACCCTAACGCGTACCCTAACCCTAACGCCTACCCTAACCCTAACACGTACCCTAATCCTAACCCGTACCCTAAACCGAGCCCTAACCCTAACACTAACCCTAACCCTAACCCTAACCCATACCCTACGCCGTACCCGCACCCCTCCCCAAACCCGTACCCTAAGCCATACCCTAAACCTAACCCTAAGCTTAACCCTAACCCTAGGCTACCCTTGACTGCTTCTGCCTCCAATTGATTTCCTAAGCAGTAGTGTTTTAAGGAACAGCTTAAAAAGAGAATCCTAATGTGATTTCTTTATAATGGGTGTGTTCCTTATCTTATCCTAGTGTCTAAACTCTTCTCCATGGCTGGACCCCCAAATAATATTCCTTTACGTGCTAAGGGGGAGCTAGAGAGTGGGATAGGTTTACTAACTACCCTAGCCCTAACGCGTAACCTAACCCTAACCCCTACCCTAACCCTAACACGTACCCTAATCCTAACCTGTACCCTAAACCGAGCCCTAACCCTAACACTAACACTAACCCTAACCCTAACCCATACCCTACGCCGTACCCGCACCCCTCCCCCAACCCGTACCCTAAGCCATACCCTAAACCTAACCCTAAGCCTAACCCTAACCCTAGGCTACCCTTGACTGCTTCTGCCTCCAATTGATTTCCTAAGCAGTAGTGTTTTAAGAAACAGCTTAAAAAGAGAATCCTAATGTGATTTCTTTATAATGGGTGTGTTCCTTATCTTCTCCTAGTGTCTAAACTCTTCTCCATGGCTGGACCCTCAAATAATATTCCTTTACGTGCTAAGGGGGAGCTAGAGAGTGGGATAGGTTTACTAACTACCCTAGCCCTAACGCGTAACCTAACCCTAACCCCTACCCTAACCCTAACACGTACCCTAATCCTAACCCGTACCCTAAACCGAGCCCTAACCCTAGCACTAACCCTAACCCTAACCCTAACCCATACCCTACGCCGTACCCACACCCCTCCCCGAACCCGTACCCTAAGCCGTACCCTAAGCCTAACCCTAAGCCTAACCCTAACCCTAGGCTACCCTTGACTGCTTCTGCCTCCAATAGATTTCCTAAGCACTACTGTTTTAAGGAACAGCTTAAAAAGAGAATCCTAATGTGATTTCTTTATAATGGGTGTGTTCCTTATCTTATCCTAGTGTCTAAACTCTTCTCCATGGCTGCACCCCCAAATAATATTGCCTTACGTGCTAAGGGGTATCTAGAGAGTGGGATAGGTTTAATAACTACCCTAACCCTAATGCGTACTCTAACCCTAACCCCTACCCTAACACTAACACGTACCCTAATCCTAACCCGTACCCTAAACCGAGCCCTAACCCTAACACTAACACTAACCCTAACCCTAACCCATACCCTACGCCGTACCCGAACCCCTCCCCAAACCCGTACCCTAAGCCGTACCCTAAGCCTAACCCTAAGCCTAACACTAACCCTAGGCTACCCTTGACTGCTTCTGCCTCCAATAGATTTCCTAAGCACTAGTGTTTTAAGCAACAGCTTAAAAAGAGAATCCTAATGTGATTTCTTTATAATGGGTGTGTTCCTTATCTTATCCTAGTGTCTAAATTCTTCTCCATGGCTGGACCCCCAAATAATATTCCTTTACGTGCTAAGGGGTATCTAGAGAGTGGGATAGGTTTACTAACTACCCTAACCCTAACGCGTACCCTAACCCTAACCCCTACCCTAAACCTAACACGTACCCTAATCCTAACCGTACCCTAAACCGAGCCCTAACCCTAACACTAACCCTAACCCTAACCCTAACCCATACCCTATGCCGTACCCGCACCCCTCCCCGAACCCGTACCCTAAGCCATACCCTAAACCTAACCCTAAGCTTAACCCTAACCCTAGGCTACCCTTGACTGCTTCTGCCTCCAATTGATTTCCTAAGCAGTAGTGTTTTAAGGAACAGCTTAAAAAGAGAATCCTAATGTGATTTCTTTATAATGGGTGTGTTCCTTATCTTATCCTAGTGTCTAAACTCTTCTCCATGGCTGGACCCCCAAATAATATTCCTTTACGTGCTAAGGGGGAGCTAGAGAGTGGGATAGGTTTACTAACTACCCTAGCCCTAACGCGTAACCTAACCCTAACCCCTACCCTAACCCTAACACGTACCCTAATCCTAACCCGTACCCTAAACCGAGCCCTAACCCTAACACTAACACTAACCCTAACCCTAACCCATACCCTACGCCGTACCCGCACCCCTCCCCGAACCCGTACCCTAAGCCATACCCTAAACCTAACCCTAAGCCTAACCCTAACCCTAGGCTACCCTTGACTGCTTCTGCCTCCAATTGATTTCCTAAGCAGTAGTGTTTTAAGAAACAGCTTAAAAAGAGAATCCTAATGTGATTTCTTTATAATGGGTGTGTTCCTTATCTTATCCTAGTGTGTAAACTCTTCTCCATGGCTGGACCCCCAAATAATATTCCTTTACGTGCTAAGGGGTATCTAGAGAGTGGGATAGGTTTACTAACTACCCTAACCCTAACGCGTACCCTAACCCTAACCCCTACCCTAACCCTAACACGTACCCTAATCCTAACCCGTACCCTAAACCGAGCCCTAACCCTAACACTAACCCTAACCCTAACCCTAACCCATACCCTACGCCGTATCCGAAACCCTCCCCGAACCCTTACCCTAAGCCGTACCCTAAGCCTAACCCTAAGCCTAACCCTAACCCTAGGCTACCCTTGACTGCTTCTGCCTCCAATAGATTTCCTAAGCACTAGTGTTTTAAGGAACAGCTGAAAAAGAGAATCCTAAAGTGATTTCTTTATAATGGGTGTGTTCCTTATCTTATCCTAGTGTCTAAACTCTTCTCCATGGCTGGACCCCCAAATAATATTCCTTTACGTGTTAAGGGGTATCTAGAGAGTGGGATAGGTTTAATAACTACCCTAACCCTAACGCGTACCCTAACCCTAACCCCTACCCTAACACTGACACGTACCCTAATCCTAACCCGTACCCTAAACCGAGCCCTAACCCTAAGACTAACACTAACCCTAGGCTACCCTTGACTGCTTCTGCCTCCAATAGATTTCCTAAGCACTAGTGTTTTAAGCAAAGCTTAAAAAGAGAATCCTAATGTGATTTCTTTATAATGGGTGTGTTCCTTATCTTATCCTAGTGTCTAAATTCTTCTCCATGGCTGGACCCCCAAATAATATTCCTTTACGTGCTAAGGGGTATCTAGAGAGTGGGTTAGGTTTACTAACTACCCTAACCCTAACGCGTACCCTAACCCTAACCCCTACCCTAATCCGAACACGTACCCTAATCCTAACCGTACCCTAAACCGAGCCCTAACCCTAACACTAACCCTAACCCTAACCCTAACCCATACCCTACGCCGTACCCGAAACCCTCCCCGAACCCTTACCCTAAGCCGTACCCTAACCCTAACCCTAAGCCTAACCCTAACCCTAGGCTACCCTTGACTGCTTCTGCCTCCAATAGATTTCCTAAGCACTAGTGTTTTAAGGAACAGCTTAAAAAGAGAATCCTAATGTGATTTCTTTATAATGGGTGTGTTCCTTATCTTATCCTAGTGTCTAAACTCTTCTCCATGGCTGGACCCTCAAATAATATTCCTTTACGTGCTAAGGGGTATCTAGAGAGTGGGATAGGTTTAATAACTACCCTAACCCTAACGCGTACCCTAACCCTAACCCCTACCCTAACCCTAACACGTACCCTAATCCTAACCGGTACCCTAAACCGAGCCCTAACCCTAACACTAACCCTAACCCTAACCCTAACCCATACCCTACGCCGTACCCGCACCCCTCCCCGAACCCGTACCCTAAGCCGTACCCTATGCCTAACCCTAAGCCTAACCCTAACCCTAGGCTACCCTTGACTGCTTCTGCCTCCAATAGATTTCCTAAGCACTAGTGTTTTAAGGAACAGCTTAAAAACAGAATCCTTATGTGATTTCTTTATAATGGGTGTGTTCCTTATTTTATCCTCGTGTCTAAACTCTTCTCCATGGCTGCACCCCCAAATAATATCCCCTTAAGTGCTAAGGGGTATCTAGAGAGTGGGATAGGTTTAATAACTACCCTAACCCTAACGCGTACCCTAACCCTAACCCCTACCCTAACCCTAACACGTACCCTAATCCTAACCCGTACCCTAAACCGAGCCCTAACCCTAACACTAACCCTAACCCTAACCCATACCCTACGCCGTATCCGAAACCCTCCCCGAACCCGTACCCTAAGCCGTACCCTAAGCCTAACCCTAAGCCTAACCCTAACCCTAGGCTACCCTTGACTGCTTCTGCCTCCAATAGATTTCCTAAGCACTAGTGTTTTAAGGAACAGCTTAAAAAGAGAATCCTAAAGTGATTTCTTTATAATGGGTGTGTTCCTTATCTTATCCTAGTGTCTAAACTCTTCTCCATGGCTGGACCCCCAAATAATATTCTTTTACGTGCTAAGGGGTATCTAGAGAGTGGGATAGGTTTAATAACTACCCTAACCCTAACGCGTACCCTAACCCTAACCCCTACCCTAACCCTAACACGTACCCTAATCCTAACCCGTACCCTAAACCGAGCCCTAACCCTAACACTAACCCTAACCCTAACCCTAACCCATACCCTACGCCGTATCCGAAACCCTCCCCGAACCCTTACCCTAAGCCGTACCCTAAGCCTAACCCTAAGCCAAACCCTAACCCTAGGCTACCCTTGACTGCTTCTGCCTCCAATAGATTTCCTAAGCACTAGTGTTTTAAGGAACAGCTGAAAAAGAGAATCCTAAAGTGATTTCTTTATAATGGGTGTGTTCCTTATCTTATCTTAGTGTCTAAACTCTTCTCTATGGCTGGACCCCCAAATAATATTCCTTTACGTGCTAAGGGGTATCTAGAGAGCGGGATAGGTTTAATAACTACCCTAACCCTAACGCGTACCCTAACCCTAACCCCTACCCTAAACCTAACACGTACCCTAATCCTAACCCGTACCCTAAACCGAGCCCTAACCCTAACACTAACCCTAACCCTAACCCTAACCCATACCCTACGCCGTACCCGAACCCCTCCCCGAACCCGTACCCTAAGCAGTACCCTAACCCTAACCCTAAGCCTAACCCTAACCCTAGGCTACCCTTGACTGCTTCTGCCTCCAATAGATTTCCTAAGCACTAGTGTTTTAAGGAACAGCTGAAAAAGAGAATCCTAATGTGATTTCTTTATAATGGGTGTGTTCCTTATCTTATCCTAGTGTCTAAACTCTTCTCCATGGCTGCACCCCCAAATAATATTCCCTTACGTGCTAAGGGGTATCTAGAGAATGGGATAGGTTTAATAACTACCCTAACCCTAACGCGTACCCTAACCCTAACCCCTACCCTAATCCTAACCTGTACCCTAAACCGAGCCCTAACCCTAACACTTACCCTAACCCTAACCCTAACCCATACCCTACGCTGTACCCGCACCCCTCCCTGAACCCGTACCCTAAGCCATACCCTAAACCTAACCCTAAGCCTAACCCTAACCCTAGGCTACCCTTGACTGCTTCTGCCTCCAATTGATTTCCTAAGCAGTAGTGTTTTAAGGAACAGCTTAAAAAGAGAATCCTAATGTGATTTCTTTATAATGGGTGTGTTCCTTATCTTATCCTAGTGTCTAAACTCTTCTCCATGGCTGGACCCCCAAATAATATTCCTTTACGTGCTAAGGGGGAGCTAGAGAGTGGGATAGGTTTACTAACTACCCTAGCCCTAACGCGTAACCTAACCCTAACCCCTACCCTAACCCTAACACGTACCCTAATCCTAACCCGTACCCTAAACCGAGCCCTAACCCTAACACTAACCCTAACCCTAACCCTAACCCATACCCTACGCCGTACCCGAACCCCTCCCCGAACCCATACCCCAAGCCGTACCCTAACCCTAACCCTAAGCCTAACCCTAACCCTAGGCTACCCTTGACTGCTTCTGCCTCCAATAGATTTCCTAAGCACTAGTGTTTTAAGGAATAGCTTAAAAAGAGAATCCTAAAGTGATTTCTTTATAATGGGTGTGTTCCTTATCTTATCCTAGTGTCTAAACTCTTCTCCATGGCTGGACCCCCAAATAATATTCCTTTACGTGCTAAGGGGTATCTAGAGAGGGGGATAGGTTTAATAACTACCCTAACCCTAACGCGTACCCTAACCCTAACCCCTACCCTAACCCTAACACGTACCCTAATTCTAACCCGTACCCTAAACCGAGCCCTAACCCTAACACTAACCCTAACCCTAACCCTAACCCATACCCTTCGCCGTATCCGAAACCCTCCCCGAACCCTTACCCTAAGCCGTACCCTAAGCCTAACCCTAAGCCTAACCCTAACCCTAGGCTACCCTTGACTGCTTCTGCCTCCAATAGATTTCCTAAGCACTAGTGTTTTAAGGAACAGCTGAAAAAGAGAATCCTAAAGTGATTTCTTTATAATGGGTGTGTTCCTTATCTTATCCTAGTGTCTAAACTCTTCTCTATGGCTGGACCCCCAAATAATATTCCTTTACGTGCTAAGGGGTATCTAGAGAGCGGGATAGGTTTAATAACTACCCTAACCCTAACGCGTACCCTAACCCTAACCCCTACCCTAAACCTAACACGTACCCTAATCCTAACCCGTACCCTAAACCGAGCCCTAACCCTAACACTAACCCTAACCCTAACCCTAACCCATACCCTACGCCGTACCCGAACCCCTCCCCGAACCCGTACCCTAAGCAGTACCCTAACCCTAACCCTAAGCCTAACCCTAACCCTAGGCTACCCTTGACTGCTTCTGCCTCCAATAGATTTCCTAAGCACTAGTGTTTTAAGGAACAGCTGAAAAAGAGATTCCTAATGTGATTTCTTTATAATGGGTGTGTTCCTTATCTTATCCTAGTGTCTAAACTCTTCTCCATGGCTGGACCCCCAAATAATATTCCTTTACGTGCTAAGGGGGAGCTAGAGAGTGGGATAGGTTTACTAACTACCCTAGCCCTAACGCGTAACCTAACCCTAACCCCTACCCTAACCCTAACACGTACCCTAATCCTAACCCGTACCCTAAACCGAGCCCTAACCCTAACACTAACCCTAACCCTAACCCTAACCCATACCCTACGCCGTACCCGCACCCCTCCCCGAACCCGTACCCTAAGCCATACCCTAAACCTAACCCTAAGCCTAACCCTAACCCTAGGCTACCCTTGACTGCTTCTGCCTCCAATAGATTTCCTAAGCACTAGTGTTTTAAGGAATAGCTTAAAAAGAGAATCCTAAAGTGATTTCTTTATAATGGGTGTGTTCCTTATCTTATCCTAGTGTCTAAACTCTTCTCCATGGCTGGACCCCCAAATAATATTCCTTTACGTGCTAAGGGGTATCTAGAGAGGGGGATAGGTTTAATAACTACCCTAACCCTAACGCGTACCCTAACCCTAACCCCTACCCTAACCCTAACACGTACCCTAATCCTAACCCGTACTCTAAACCGAGCCCTAACCCTAACACTAACCCTAACCCTAACCCATACCCTACGCCGTACCCGAAACCCTCCCCGAACCCGTATCCTAAGCCGTACCCTAAGCCTAACCCTAAGCCTAACCCTAACCCTAGGCTACCCTTGACTGCTTCTGCCTCCAATAGATTTCCTAAGCACTAGTGTTTTAAGGAACAGCTTAAAAAGAGAATCCTAAAGTGATTTCTTTATAATGGGTGTGTTCCTTATCTTATCCTAGTGTCTAAACTCTTCTCCATGGCTGGACCCCCAAATAATATTCCTTTACGTGCTAAGGGGTATCTAGAGAGTGGGATAGGTTTAATAACTACCCTAACCCTAACGCGTACCCTAACCCTAACCCCTACCCTAACCCTAACATGTACCCTAATCCTAACCCGTACCCTAAACCGAGCCCTAACCCTAACACTAACCCTAACCCTAACACTAACCCATACCCTACGCCGTATCCGAAACCCTCCCCGAACCCTTACCCTAAGCCGTACCCTAAGCCTAACCCTAAGCCTAACCCTAACCCTAGGCTACCCTTGACTGCTTCTGCCTCCAATAGATTTCCTAAGCACTAGTGTTTTAAGGAACAGCTTAAAAAGAGAATCCTAATGTGATTTCTTTATAATGGGTGTGTTCCTTATCTTATCCTAGTGTCTAAACTCTTCTCCATGGCTGGACCCTCAAATAATATTCCTTTACGTGCTAAGGGGTATCTAGAGAGTGGGATAGGTTTAATAACTACCCTAACCCTAACGCGTAACCTAACCCTAACCCCTACCCTAACCCTAACACGTACCCTAATCCTAACCCGTACCCTAAACCGAGCCCGAACCCTAACACTAACCCTAACCCTAACCCATACCCTACGCCGTACCCGCACCCCTCCCCGAACCCGTACCCTAAGCCGTACCCTAATCCTAACCCTAAGCCTAACCCTAACCCTAGGCTACCATTGACTGCTTCTGCCTCCAATAGATTTCCTAAGCACTAGTGTTTTAAGGAACAGCTTAAAAAGAGAATCCTAATGTGATTTCTTTATAATGGGTGTGTTCCTTATCTTATCCTAGTGTCTAAACTCTTCTCCATGGCTGGACCCCCAAATAATATTCCTTTACGTGCTAAGGGGGAGCTAGAGAGTGGGATAGGTTGACTAACTACCCTAGCCCTAACGCGTAACCTAACCCTAACCCTTACCCTAACCGTAACACGTACCCTAATCCTAACCCGTACCCTAAACCGAGCCCTAACCCTAACACTAACCCTAACCCTAACCCTAACCCATACCCTACGCCGTATCCGAAACCCTCCCCGAACCCATACCCCAAGCCGTACCCTAAACCTAACCCTAAGCCTAACCCTAACCCTAGGCTACCCTTGACTGCTTCTGCCTCCAATAGATTTCCTAAGCACTAGAGTTTTAAGGAACAGCTTAAAAAGAGAATCCTAAAGTGATTTCTTTATAATGGGTGTGTTCCTTATCTTATCCTAGTGTCTAAACTCTTCTCCATGGCTGGACCCCCAAATAATATTCCTTTACGTGCTAAGGGGTATCTAGAGAGTGGGATAGGTTTAATAACTACCCTAACCCTAACGCCTACCCTAACCCTAACACCTACGCAAACCCTAACACGTACCCTAATTCTAACCCATACCCTAAACCGAGCCCTAACCCTAACACTAACCCTAACCCTAACCCATACCCTACGCCGTACCCGAAACCCTCCCCGAACCCGTACCCTAAGCCGTACCCTAAGCCTATCCCTAAGCCTAACCCTAACCCTAGGCTACCCTTGACTGCTTCTGCCTCCAATAGATTTCCTAAGCACTAGTGTTTTAAGGAACAGCTTAAAAAGAGAATCCTAATGTGATTTCTTTATAATGGGTGTGTTCCTTATCTTATCCTAGTGTCTAAACTCTTCTCCATGGCTGCACCCCCAAATAATATTCCCTTACGTGCTAAGGGGTATCTAGAGAGTGGGATAGGTTTACTAACTACCCTAACCCTAACGCGTACTCTAACCCTAACGCCTACCCTAACCCTAACACGTACCCTAATCCTAACCCGTACCCTAAACCGAGCCCTAACCCTAACACTAACACTAACCCTAACCCTAACCCATACCCTACGCCGTACCCGCACCCCTCCCCGAACCCGTACCCTAAGCCATACCCTAAACCTAACCCTAAGCCTAACCCTAACCCTAGGCTACCCTTGACTGCTTCTGCCTCCAATTGATTTCCTAAGCAGTAGTGTTTTAAGGAACAGCTTAAAAAGAGAATCCTAATGTGATTTCTTTATAATGGGTGTGTTCCTTATCTTATCCTAGTGTCTAAACTCTTCTCCATGGCTGGACCCCCAAATAATATTCCTTTACGTGCTAAGGGGGAGCTAGAGAGTGGGATAGGTTTACTAACTACCCTAGCCCTAACGCGTAACCTAACCCTAACCCCTACCCTAACCCTAACACGTACCCTAATCCTAACCCGTACCCTAAACCGAGCCCTAACCCTAACACTAACCCTAACCCTAACACATACCCTACGCCGTACCCGAACCCCTCCCCGAACCCATTCCCCAAGCCGTACCCTAAACCTAACCCTAAGCCTAACCCTAACCCTAGGCTACCCTTAACTGCTTCTGCCTCCAATAGATTTCCTAAGCACTAGTGTTTTAAGGAACAGCTTAAAAAGAGAATCCTAAAGTGATTTCTTTATAATGGGTGTGTTCCTTATCTTATCCTAGTGTCTAAACTCTTCTCCATGGCTGGACCCCCAAATAATATTCCTTTACGTGCTAAGGGGTATCTAGAGAGTGGGATAGGTTTAATAACTAACCTAACCCTAACGCGTACCCTAACCCTAACCCCTACCCTAACCCTAACACGTACCCTAATCCTAACCCGTACCCTAAACCGAGCCCTAACCCTAACACTAACCCTAACCCTAACCCTAAACCATACCCTACGCCGTACCCGAACCCCTCCCCAAACCCGTACCCTAAGCCGTAACCTAAGCCTAACCCTAAGCCTAACCCTAACCCTAGGCTACCCTTGACTGCTTCTGCCTCCAATAGATTTCCTAAGCACTAGTGTTTTAAGGAACAGCTTAAAAAGAGAATCCTAATGTGATTTCTTTATAATGGGTGTGTTCCTTATCTTATCCTAGTGTCTAAACTCTTCTCCATGGCTGCACCCCCAAATAATATTGCCTTACGTGCTAAGGGGTATGTAGAGAGTGGGATAGGTTTAATAACTACCCTAACCCTAATGCGTACTCTAACCCTAACCCCTACCCTAACACTAACACGTACCCTAATCCTAACCCGTACCCTAAACCGAGCCCTAACCCTAACACTAACACTAACCCTAACCCTAACCCATACCCTACGCCGTACCCGAACCCCTCCCCAAACCCGTACCCTAAGCCGTACCCTAAGCCTAACCCTAAGCCTAACCCTAACCCTAGGCTACCCTTGACTGCTTCTGCCTCCAATAGATTTCCTAAGCACTAGTGTTTTAAGGAACAGCTTAAAAAGAGAATCCTAATGTGATTTCTTTATAATGGGTGTGTTCCTTATCTTATCCTAGTGTCTAAACTCTTCTCCATGGCTGGACCCTCAAATAATATTCCTTTACGTGCTAAGGGGTATCTAGAGAGTGGGATAGGTTTAATAACTACCCTAACCCTAACGCGTACCCTAACCCTAACCCCTACCCTAACCCTAACACGTACCCTAATCCTAACCCGTACCCTAAACCGAGCCCTAACCCTAACAATAACCCTAACCCTAACCCTAACCCATACCCTACGCCGTACCCGCACCCCTCCCTGAACCCGTACCCTAAGCTGTACCCTAAGCCTAACCCTAAGCCTAACCCTAACACTAGGCTACCCTTGACTGCTTCTGCCTCCAATAGATTTCCTAAGCACTAGTGTTTTAAGGAACAGCTTAAAAAGAGAATCCTAATGTGATTTCTTTATAATGGGTGTGTTCCTTATCTTATCCTAGTGTCTAAACTCTTCTCCATGGCTGCACCCCCAAATAATATTCCCTTACGTGCTAAGGGGTATCTAGAGAGTGGGATAGGTTTAATAACTACCCTAACCCTAACGCGTACCCTAACCCTAACGCCTACCCTAACCCTAACACGTACCCTAATCCTAACCCGTACCCTAAACCGAGCCCTAACCCTAACACTAACCCTAACCCTAACCCTAACCCATACCCTACGCCGTACCCGCACCCCTCCCCGAACCCGTACCCTAAGCCATACCCTAAACCTAACCCTAAGCCGAACCCTAACCCTAGGCTACCCTTGACTGCTTCTGCCTCCAATTGATTTCCTAAGCAGTAGTGTTTTAAGGAACAGCTTAAAAAGAGAATCCTAATGTGATTTCTTTATAATGGGTGTGTTCCTTATCTTATCTTAGTGTCTAAACTCTTCTCCATGGCTGGACCCCCAAATAATATTCCTTTACGTGCTAAGGGGGAGCTAGAGAGTGGGATAGGTTTACTAACTACCCTAGCCCTAACGCGTAACCTAACCCTAACCCCTACCCTAACCCTAATACGTACCCTAATCCTAACCCGTACCCTAAACCGAGCCCTAACCCTAACACTAACCCTAACCCTAACCCATACCCTACGCCGTACCCGAACCCCTCCCCAAACCCATACCCCAAGCCGTACCCTAAGACTAACCCTAAGCCTAACCCTAACCCTAGGCTACCCTTGACTGCTTCTGCCTCCAATAGATTTCCTAAGCACTAGTGTTTTAAGGAACAGCTTAAATAGAGAATCCTAATGTGATTTCTTTATAATGGGTGTGTTCCTTATCTTATCCTAGTGTCTAAATTCTTCTCCATGGCTGCACCCCCAAATAATATTCCCTTACGTGCTAAGGGGTATCTAGACAGTGGGATAGGTTTAATAACTACCCTAACCCTAACGCGTACCCTAACCCTAACCCCTACCCTAACCCTAACACGTACCCTAATCCTAACCCGTACCCTAAACCGAGCCCTAACCCTAACACTAACCCTAACCCTAACCCATACCCTACGCCGTACCCGAACCCCTCCCCGAACCCATTCCCCAAGCCGTACCCTAAACCTAACCCTAAGCCTAACCCTAACCCTAGGCTACCCTTGACTGCTTCTGCCTCCAATAGATTTCCTAAGCACTAGTGTTTTAAGGAACAGCTTAAAAAGAGAATCCTAAAGTGATTTCTTTATAATGGGTGTGTTCCTTATCTTATCCTAGTGTCTAAACTCTTCTCCATGGCTGGACCCCCAAATAATATTCCTTTACGTGCTAAGGGGTATCTAGAGAGTGGGATAGGTTTAATAACTACCCTAACCCTAACGCGTACCCTAACCCTAACCCCTACCCTAACCCTAACACGTACCCTAATCCTAACCCGTACCCTAAACCGAGCCCTAACCCTAACACTAACCCTAACCCTAACCCTAACCCATACCCTACGCCGTACCCGAACCCCTCCCCAAACCCGTACCCTAAGCCGTAACCTAAGCCTAACCCTAAGCCTAACCCTAACCCTAGGCTACCCTTGACTGCTTCTGCCTCCAATAGATTTCCTAAGCACTAGTGTTTTAAGGAACAGCTTAAAAAGAGAATCCTAATGTGATTTCTTTATAATGGGTGTGTTCCTTATCTTATCCTAGTGTCTAAACTCTTCTCCATGGCTGCACCCCCAAATAATATTGCCTTACGTGCTAAGGGGTATGTAGAGAGTGGGATAGGTTTAATAACTACCCTAACCCTAATGCGTACTCTAACCCTAACCCCTACCCTAACACTAACACGTACCCTAATCCTAACCCGTACCCTAAACCGAGCCCTAACCCTAACACTAACACTAACCCTAACCCTAACCCATACCCTACGCTGTACCCGAACCCCTCCCCAAACCCGTACCCTAAGCCGTACCCTAAGCCTAACCCTAAGCCTAACACTAACCCTAGGCTACCCTTGACTGCTTCTGCCTCCAATAGATTTCCTAAGCACTAGTGTTTTAAGCAACAGCTTAAAAAGAGAATCCTAATGTGATTTCTTTATAATGGGTGTGTTCCTTATCTTATCCTAGTGTCTAAATTCTTCTCCATGGCTGGACCCCCAAATAATATTCCTTTACGTGCTAAGGGGTATCTAGAGAGTGGGATAGGTTTACTAACTACCCTAACCCTAACGCGTACCCTAACCCTATCCCCTACCCTAAACCGAACACGTACCCTAATCCTAACTGTACCCTACACCGAGCCCTAACCCTAACACTAACCCTAACCCTAACCCTAACCCATACCCTACGCCATACCCGAAACCCTCCCCGAACCATTACCCTAAGCCGTACCCTAAGCCTAACCCTAAGCCTAACCCTAACCCTAGGCTACCCTTGACTGCTTCTGCCTCCAATAGATTTCCTAAGCACTAGTGTTTTAAGGAACAGCTTAAAAAGAGAATCCTAATGTGATTTCTTTATAATGGGTGTGTTCCTTATCTTATCCTAGTGTCTAAACTCTTCTCCATGGCTGGACCCTCAAATAATATTCCTTTACGTGCTAAGGGGTATCTAGAGAGTGGGATAGGTTTAATAACTACCCTAACCCTACCGCGTACCCTAACCCTAACCCCTACCCTAACCCTAACACGTACCCTAATCCTAACCCGTACCCTAAACCGAGGCCTAACCCTAACACTAACCCTAACCCTAACCCTAACCCATACCCTACGCCGTACCCGAACCCCTCCCCAAACCCATACCCCAAGCCGTACCCTAAGACTAACCCTAAGCCTAAGCCTAACCCTAGGCTACCCTTGACTGCTTCTGCCTCCAATAGATTTCCTAAGCACTAGTGTTTTAAGGAACAGCTTAAAAAGAGAATCCTAATGTGATTTCTTTATAATGGGTGTGTTCCTTATCTTATCCTAGTGTCTAAACTCTTCTCCATGGCTGCACCCCCAAATAATATTCCCTTACGTGCTAAGGGGTATCTAGAGAGTGGGATAGGTTTAATAACTACCCTAACCCTAACGCGTACCCTAACCCTAACGCCTACCCTAACCCTAACACGTACCCTAATCCTAACCCGTACCCTAAACCGAGCCCTAACCCTAACACTAACCCTAACCCTAACCCTAACCCATACCCTACGCCGTACCCGCACCCCTCCCCGAACCCGTACCCTAAGCCATACCCTAAACCTAACCCTAAGCCTAACCCTAACCCTAGGCTACCCTTGACTGCTTCTGCCTCCAATTGATTTCCTAAGCAGTAGTGTTTTAAGGAACAGCTTAAAAAGAGAATCCTAATGTGATTTCTTTATAATGGGTGTGTTCCTTATCTTATCCTAGTGTCTAAACTCTTCTCCATGGCTGGACCCCCAAATAATATTCCTTTACGTGCTAAGGGGGAGCTAGAGAGTGGGATAGGTTTACTAACTACCCTAGCCCTAACGCGTAACCTAACCCTAACCCCTACCCTAACCCTAATACGTACCCTAATCCTAACCCGTACCCTAAACCGAGCCCTAACCCTAACACTAACCCTAACCCTAACCCATACCCTACGCCGTACCCGAACCCCTCCCCAAACCCATACCCCAAGCCGTACCCTAAGACTAACCCTAAGCCTAACCCTAACCCTAGGCTACCCTTGACTGCTTCTGCCTCCAATAGATTTCCTAAGCACTAGTGTTTTAAGGAACAGCTTAAATAGAGAATCCTAATGTGATTTCTTTATAATGGGTGTGTTCCTTATCTTATCCTAGTGTCTAAATTCTTCTCCATGGCTGCACCCCCAAATAATATTCCCTTACGTGCTAAGGGGTATCTAGACAGTGGGATAGGTTTAATAACTACCCTAACCCTAACGCGTACCCTAACCCTAACCCCTACCCTAACCCTAACACGTACCCTAATCCTAACCCGTACCCTAAACCGAGCCCTAACCCTAACACTAACCCTAACCCTAACCCATACCCTACGCCGTACCCGAACCCCTCCCCGAACCCATTCCCCAAGCCGTACCCTAAACCTAACCCTAAGCCTAACCCTAACCCTAGGCTACCCTTGACTGCTTCTGCCTCCAATAGATTTCCTAAGCACTAGTGTTTTAAGGAACAGCTTAAAAAGAGAATCCTAAAGTGATTTCTTTATAATGGGTGTGTTCCTTATCTTATCCTAGTGTCTAAACTCTTCTCCATGGCTGGACCCCCAAATAATATTCCTTTACGTGCTAAGGGGTATCTAGAGAGTGGGATAGGTTTAATAACTACCCTAACCCTAACGCGTACCCTAACCCTAACCCCTACCCTAACCCTAACACGTACCCTAATCCTAACCCGTACCCTAAACCGAGCCCTAACCCTAACACTAACCCTAACCCTAACCCTAACCCATACCCTACGCCGTACCCGAACCCCTCCCCAAACCCGTACCCTAAGCCGTAACCTAAGCCTAACCCTAAGCCTAACCCTAACCCTAGGCTACCCTTGACTGCTTCTGCCTCCAATAGATTTCCTAAGCACTAGTGTTTTAAGGAACAGCTTAAAAAGAGAATCCTAATGTGATTTCTTTATAATGGGTGTGTTCCTTATCTTATCCTAGTGTCTAAACTCTTCTCCATGGCTGCACCCCCAAATAATATTGCCTTACGTGCTAAGGGGTATGTAGAGAGTGGGATAGGTTTAATAACTACCCTAACCCTAATGCGTACTCTAACCCTAACCCCTACCCTAACACTAACACGTACCCTAATCCTAACCCGTACCCTAAACCGAGCCCTAACCCTAACACTAACACTAACCCTAACCCTAACCCATACCCTACGCTGTACCCGAACCCCTCCCCAAACCCGTACCCTAAGCCGTACCCTAAGCCTAACCCTAAGCCTAACACTAACCCTAGGCTACCCTTGACTGCTTCTGCCTCCAATAGATTTCCTAAGCACTAGTGTTTTAAGCAACAGCTTAAAAAGAGAATCCTAATGTGATTTCTTTATAATGGGTGTGTTCCTTATCTTATCCTAGTGTCTAAATTCTTCTCCATGGCTGGACCCCCAAATAATATTCCTTTACGTGCTAAGGGGTATCTAGAGAGTGGGATAGGTTTACTAACTACCCTAACCCTAACGCGTACCCTAACCCTATCCCCTACCCTAAACCGAACACGTACCCTAATCCTAACTGTACCCTACACCGAGCCCTAACCCTAACACTAACCCTAACCCTAACCCTAACCCATACCCTACGCCATACCCGAAACCCTCCCCGAACCATTAACCTAAGCCGTACCCTAAGCCTAACCCTAAGCCTAACACTAACCCTAGGCTACCCTTGACTGCTTCTGCCTCCAATAGATTTCCTAAGCACTAGTGTTTTAAGGAACAGCTTAAAAAGAGAATCCTAATGTGATTTCTTTATAATGGGTGTGTTCCTTATCTTATCCTAGTGTCTAAACTCTTCTCCATGGCTGGACCCTCAAATAATATTCCTTTACGTGCTAAGGGGTATCTAGAGAGTGGGATAGGTTTAATAACTACCCTAACCCTACCGCGTACCCTAACCCTAACCCCTACCCTAACCCTAACACGTACCCTAATCCTAACCCGTACCCTAAACCGAGGCCTAACCCTAACACTAACCCTAACCCTAACCCTAACCCATACCCTACGCCGTACCCGAACCCCTCCCCAAACCCATACCCCAAGCCGTACCCTAAGACTAACCCTAAGCCTAAGCCTAACCCTAGGCTACCCTTGACTGCTTCTGCCTCCAATAGATTTCCTAAGCACTAGTGTTTTAAGGAACAGCTTAAAAAGAGAATCCTAATGTGATTTCTTTATAATGGGTGTGTTCCTTATCTTATCCTAGTGTCTAAACTCTTCTCCATGGCTGCACCCCCAAATAATATTCCCTTACGTGCTAAGGGGTATCTAGAGAGTGGGATAGGTTTAATAACTACCCTAACCCTAACGCGTACCCTAACCCTAACGCCTACCCTAACCCTAACACGTACCCTAATCCTAACCCGTACCCTAAACCGAGCCCTAACCCTAACACTAACCCTAACCCTAACCCTAACCCATACCCTACGCCGTACCCGCACCCCTCCCCGAACCCGTACCCTAAGCCATACCCTAAACCTAACCCTAAGCCTAACCCTAACCCTAGGCTACCCTTGACTGCTTCTGCCTCCAATTGATTTCCTAAGCAGTAGTGTTTTAAGGAACAGCTTAAAAAGAGAATCCTAATGTGATTTCTTTATAATGGGTGTGTTCCTTATCTTATCCTAGTGTCTAAACTCTTCTCCATGGCTGGACCCCCAAATAATATTCCTTTACGTGCTAAGGGGGAGCTAGAGAGTGGGATAGGTTTACTAACTACCCTAGCCCTAACGCGTAACCTAACCCTAACCCCTACCCTAACCCTAATACGTACCCTAATCCTAACCCGTACCCTAAACCGAGCCCTAACCCTAACACTAACCCTAACCCTAACCCATACCCTACGCCGTACCCGAACCCCTCCCCAAACCCATACCCCAAGCCGTACCCTAAGACTAACCCTAAGCCTAACCCTAACCCTAGGCTACCCTTGACTGCTTCTGCCTCCAATAGATTTCCTAAGCACTAGTGTTTTAAGGAACAGCTTAAATAGAGAATCCTAATGTGATTTCTTTATAATGGGTGTGTTCCTTATCTTATCCTAGTGTCTAAATTCTTCTCCATGGCTGCACCCCCAAATAATATTCCCTTACGTGCTAAGGGGTATCTAGACAGTGGGATAGGTTTAATAACTACCCTAACCCTAACGCGTACCCTAACCCTAACCCCTACCCTAACCCTAACACGTACCCTAATCCTAACCCGTACCCTAAACCGAGCCCTAACCCTAACACTAACCCTAACCCTAACCCATACCCTATGCCGTACCCGAACCCCTCCCCGAACCCATTCCCCAAGCCGTACCCTAAACCTAACCCTAAGCCTAACCCTAACCCTAGGCTACCCTTGACTGCTTCTGCCTCCAATAGATTTCCTAAGCACTAGTGTTTTAAGGAACAGCTTAAAAAGAGAATCCTAAAGTGATTTCTTTATAATGGGTGTGTTCCTTATCTTATCCTAGTGTCTAAACTCTTCTCCATGGCTGGACCCCCAAATAATATTCCTTTACGTGCTAAGGGGTATCTAGAGAGTGGGATAGGTTTAATAACTACCCTAACCCTAACGCGTACCCTAACCCTAACCCCTACCCTAACCCTAACACGTACCCTAATCCTAACCCGTACCCTAAACCGAGCCCTAACCCTAACACTAACCCTAACCCTAACCCTAACCCATACCCTACGCCGTACCCGAACCCCTCCCCAAACCCGTACCCTAAGCCGTAACCTAAGCCTAACCCTAAGCCTAACCCTAACCCTAGGCTACCCTTGACTGCTTCTGCCTCCAATAGATTTCCTAAGCACTAGTGTTTTAAGGAACAGCTTAAAAAGAGAATCCTAATGTGATTTCTTTATAATGGGTGTGTTCCTTATCTTATCCTAGTGTCTAAACTCTTCTCCATGGCTGCACCCCCAAATAATATTGCCTTACGTGCTAAGGGGTATGTAGAGAGTGGGATAGGTTTAATAACTACCCTAACCCTAATGCGTACTCTAACCCTAACCCCTACCCTAACACTAACACGTACCCTAATCCTAACCCGTACCCTAAACCGAGCCCTAACCCTAACACTAACACTAACCCTAACCCTAACCCATACCCTACGCTGTACCCGAACCCCTCCCCAAACCCGTACCCTAAGCCGTACCCTAAGCCTAACCCTAAGCCTAACACTAACCCTAGGCTACCCTTGACTGCTTCTGCCTCCAATAGATTTCCTAAGCACTAGTGTTTTAAGCAACAGCTTAAAAAGAGAATCCTAATGTGATTTCTTTATAATGGGTGTGTTCCTTATCTTATCCTAGTGTCTAAATTCTTCTCCATGGCTGGACCCCCAAATAATATTCCTTTACGTGCTAAGGGGTATCTAGAGAGTGGGATAGGTTTACTAACTACCCTAACCCTAACGCGTACCCTAACCCTATCCCCTACCCTAAACCGAACACGTACCCTAATCCTAACTGTACCCTAAACCGAGCCCTAACCCTAACACTAACCCTAACCCTAACCCTAACCCATACCCTACGCCATACCCGAAACCCTCCCCGAACCATTACCCTAAGCCGTACCCTAAGCCTAACCCTAAGCCTAACCCTAACCCTAGGCTACCCTTGACTGCTTCTGCCTCCAATAGATTTCCTAAGCACTAGTGTTTTAAGGAACAGCTTAAAAAGAGAATCCTAATGTGATTTCTTTATAATGGGTGTGTTCCTTATCTTATCCTAGTGTCTAAACTCTTCTCCATGGCTGGACCCTCAAATAATATTCCTTTACGTGCTAAGGGGTATCTAGAGAGTGGGATAGGTTTAATAACTACCCTAACCCTACCGCGTACCCTAACCCTAACCCCTACCCTAACCCTAACACGTACCCTAATCCTAACCCGTACCCTAAACCGAGGCCTAACCCTAACACTAACCCTAACCCTAACCCTAACCCATACCCTACGCCGTACCCGAACCCCTCCCCAAACCCATACCCCAAGCCGTACCCTAAGACTAACCCTAAGCCTAAGCCTAACCCTAGGCTACCCTTGACTGCTTCTGCCTCCAATAGATTTCCTAAGCACTAGTGTTTTAAGGAACAGCTTAAAAAGAGAATCCTAATGTGATTTCTTTATAATGGGTGTGTTCCTTATCTTATCCTAGTGTCTAAACTCTTCTCCATGGCTGCACCCCCAAATAATATTCCCTTACGTGCTAAGGGGTATCTAGAGAGTGGGATAGGTTTAATAACTACCCTAACCCTAACGCATACCCTAACCCTAACGCCTACCCTAACCCTAACACGTACCCTAATCCTAACCCGTACCCTAAACCGAGCCCTAACCCTAACACTAACCCTAACCCTAACCCTAACCCATACCCTACGCCGTACCCGCACCCCTCCCCGAACCCGTACCCTAAGCCATACCCTAAACCTAACCCTAAGCCTAACCCTAACCCTAGGCTACCCTTGACTGCTTCTGCCTCCAATTGATTTCCTAAGCAGTAGTGTTTTAAGGAACAGCTTAAAAAGAGAATCCTAATGTGATTTCTTTATAATGGGTGTGTTCCTTATCTTATCCTAGTGTCTAAACTCTTCTCCATGGCTGGACCCCCAAATAATATTCCTTTACGTGCTAAGGGGGAGCTAGAGAGTGGGATAGGTTTACTAACTACCCTAGCCCTAACGCGTAACCTAACCCTAACCCCTACCCTAACCCTAATACGTACCCTAATCCTAACCCGTACCCTAAACCGAGCCCTAACCCTAACACTAACCCTAACCCTAACCCATACCCTACGCCGTACCCGAACCCCTCCCCAAACCCATACCCCAAGCCGTACCCTAAGACTAACCCTAAGCCTAACCCTAACCCTAGGCTACCCTTGACTGCTTCTGCCTCCAATAGATTTCCTAAGCACTAGTGTTTTAAGGAACAGCTTAAATAGAGAATCCTAATGTGATTTCTTTATAATGGGTGTGTTCCTTATCTTATCCTAGTGTCTAAATTCTTCTCCATGGCTGCACCCCCAAATAATATTCCCTTACGTGCTAAGGGGTATCTAGACAGTGGGATAGGTTTAATAACTACCCTAACCCTAACGCGTACCCTAACCCTAACCCCTACCCTAACCCTAACACGTACCCTAATCCTAACCCGTACCCTAAACCGAGCCCTAACCCTAACACTAACCCTAACCCTAACCCATACCCTACGCCGTACCCGAACCCCTCCCCGAACCCATTCCCCAAGCCGTACCCTAAACCTAACCCTAAGCCTAACCCTAACCCTAGGCTACCCTTGACTGCTTCTGCCTCCAATAGATTTCCTAAGCACTAGTGTTTTAAGGAACAGCTTAAAAAGAGAATCCTAATGTGATTTCTTTATAATGGGTGTGTTCCTTATCTTATCCTAGTGTCTAAACTCTTCTCCATGGCTGGACCCCCAAATAATATTCCTTTACGTGCTAAGGGGTATCTAGAGAGTGGGATAGGTTTAATAACTACCCTAACCCTAACGCGTACCCTAACCCTAACCCCTACCCTAACCCTAACACGTACCCTAATCCTAACCCGTACCCTAAACCGAGCCCTAACCCTAACACTAACCCTAACCCTAACCCTAACCCATACCCTACGCCGTACCCGAACCCCTCCCCAAACCCGTACCCTAAGCCGTAACCTAAGCCTAACCCTAAGCCTAACCCTAACCCTAGGCTACCCTTGACTGCTTCTGCCTCCAATAGATTTCCTAAGCACTAGTGTTTTAAGGAACAGCTTAAAAAGAGAATCCTAATGTGATTTCTTTATAATGGGTGTGTTCCTTATCTTATCCTAGTGTCTAAACTCTTCTCCATGGCTGCACCCCCAAATAATATTGCCTTACGTGCTAAGGGGTATGTAGAGAGTGGGATAGGTTTAATAACTACCCTAACCCTAATGCGTACTCTAACCCTAACCCCTACCCTAACACTACCACGTACCCTAATCCTAACCCGTACACTAAACCGAGCCCTAACCCTAACACTAACACTAACCCTAACCCTAACCCATACCCTACGCCGTACCCGAACCCCTCCCCAAACCCGTACCCTAAGCCGTACCCTAAGCCTAACCCTAAGCCTAACACTAACCCTAGGCTACCCTTGACTGCTTCTGCCTCCAATAGATTTCCTAAGCACTAGTGTTTTAAGCAACAGCTTAAAAAGAGAATCCTAATGTGATTTCTTTATAATGGGTGTGTTCCTTATCTTATCCTAGTGTCTAAATTCTTCTCCATGGCTGGACCCCCAAATAATATTCCTTTACGTGCTAAGGGGTATCTAGAGAGTGGGATAGGTTTACTAACTACCCTAACCCTAACGCGTACCCTAACCCTAACCCCTACCCTAAACCGAACACGTACCCTAATCCTAACCGTACCCTAAACCGAGCCCTAACCCTAACACTAACCCTAACCCTAACCCTAACCCATACCCTACGCCATACCCGAAACCCTCCCCGAACCCTTACCCTAAGCCGTACCCTAAGCCTAACCCTAAGCCTAACCCTAACCCTAGGCTACCCTTGACTGCTTCTGCCTCCAATAGATTTCCTAAGCACTAGTGTTTTAAGGAACAGCTTAAAAAGAGAATCCTAATGTGATTTCTTTATAATGGGTGTGTTCCTTATCTTATCCTAGTGTCTAAACTCTTCTCCATGGCTGGACCCTCAAATAATATTCCTTTACGTGCTAAGGGGTATCTAGAGAGTGGGATAGGTTTAATAACTACCCTAACCCTAACGCGTACCCTAACCCTAAACCCTACCCTAACCCTAACACGTACCCTAATCCTAACCCGTACCCTAAACCGAGCCCTAACCCTAACACTAACCCTAACCCTAACCATAACCCATACCCTACGCCATACACGCACCCCTCCCCGAACCCGTACCCTAAGCTGTACCCTAAGCCTAACCCTAAGCCTAACCCTAACCCTAGGCTACCCTTGACTGCTTCAGCCTCCAATAGATTTCCTAAGCACTAGTGTTTTAAGGAACAGCTTAAAAAGAGAATCCTAATGTGATTTCTTTATAATGGGTGTGTTCCTTATCTTATCCTAGTGTCTAAACTCTTCTCCATGGCTGCACCCCCAAATAATATTCCCTTACGTGCTAAGGGGTATCTAGAGAGTGGGATAGGTTTAATAACTACCCTAACCCTAACGCGTACCCTAACCCTAACGCCTACCCTAACCCTAACACGTACCCTAATCCTAACCCGTACCCTAAACCGAGCCCTAACCCTAACACTAACCCTAACCCTAACCCTAAACCATACCCTACGCCGTACCCGCACCCCTCCCCGAACCCGTACCCTAAGCCATACCCTAAACCTAACCCTAAGCCTAACCCTAACCCTAGGCTACCCTTGACTGCTTCTGCCTCCAATTGATTTCCTAAGCAGTAGTGTTTTAAGGAACAGCTTAAAAAGAGAATCCTAATGTGATTTCTTTATAATGGGTGTGTTCCTTATCTTATCCTAGTGTCTAAACTCTTCTCCATGGCTGGACCCCCAAATAATATTCCTTTACGTGCTAAGGGGGAGCTAGAGAGTGGGATAGGTTTACTAACTACCCTAGCCCTAACGCGTAACCTAACCCTAACCCCTACCCTAACCCTAACACGTACCCTAATCCTAACCCGTACCCTAAACCGAGGCCTAACCCTAACACTAACCCTAACCCTAACCCTAACCCATACCCTACGCCGTACCCGAACCCCTCCCCAAACCCATACCCCAAGCCGTACCCTAAGACTAACCCTAAGCCTAACCCTAACCCTAGGCTACCCTTGACTGCTTCTGCCTCCAATAGATTTCCTAAGCACTAGTGTTTTAAGGAACAGCTTAAAAAGAGAATCCTAATGTGATTTCTTTATAATGGGTGTGTTCCTTATCTTATCCTAGTGTCTAAACTCTTCTCCATGGCTGCACCCCCAAATAATATTCCCTTACGTGCTAAGGGGTATCTAGAGAGTGGGATAGGTTTAATAACTACCCTAACCCTAACGCGTACCCTAACCCTAACGCCTACCCTAACACTAACACGTACCCTAATCCTAACCCGTACCCTAAACCGAGCCCTAACCCTAACACTAACCCTAACCCTAACCCTAACCCATACCCTACGCCGTACCCGCACCCCTCCCCGAACCCGTACCCTAAGCCATACCCTAAACCTAACCCTAAGCCTAACCCTAACCCTAGGCTACCCTTGACTGCTTCTGCCTCCAATTGATTTCCTAAGCAGTAGTGTTTTAAGGAACAGCTTAAAAAGAGAATCCTAATGTGATTTCTTTATAATGCGTGTGTTCCTTATCTTATCCTAGTGTCTAAACTCTTCTCCATGGCTGGACCCCCAAATAATATTCCTTTACGTGCTAAGGGGGAGCTAAAGAGTGGGATAGGTTTACTAACTACCCTAGCCCTAACGCGTAACCTAACCCTAACCCCTACCCTAACCCTAACACGTACCCTAATCCTAACCCGTACCCTAAACCGAGCCCTAACCCTAACACTAACCCTAACCCTAACCCTAACCCATACCCTACGCCGTACCCGAACCCCTCCCCAAACCCATACCCCAAGCCGTACCCTAAGACTAACCCTAAGCCTAACCCTAACCCTAGGCTACCCTTGACTGCTTCTGCCTCCAATAGATTTCCTAAGCACTAGTGTTTTAAGGAACAGCTTAAATAGAGAATCCTAATGTGATTTCTTTATAATGGGTGTGTTCCTTATCTTATCCTAGTGTCTAAATTCTTCTCCATGGCTGCACCCCCAAATAATATTCCCTTACGTGCTAAGGGGTATGTAGAGAGTGGGATAGGTTTAATAACTACCCTAACCCTAACGCGTACCCTAACCCTAACCCCTACCCTAACCCTAACACGTACCCTAATCCTAACCCGTACCCTAAACCGAGCCCTAACCCTAACACTAACCCGAACCCTAACCCATACCCTACGCCGTACACGAACCCCTCCCCGAACCCATTCCCCAAGCCGTACCCTAAACCTAACCCTAAGCCTAACCCTAACCCTAGGCTACCCTTGACTGCTTCTGCCTCCAATAGATTTCCTAAGCACTAGTGTTTTAAGGAACAGCTTAAAAAGAGAATCCTAATGTGATTTCTTTATAATGGGTGTGTTCCTTATCTTATCCTAGTGTCTAAACTCTTCTCCATGGCTGCACCCCCAAATAATATTGCCTTACGTGCTAAGGGGTATGTAGAGAGTGGGATAGGTTTAATAACTACCCTAACCCTAATGCGTACTCTAACCCTAACCCCTACCCTAACACTAACACGTACCCTAATCCTAACCCGTACCCTAAACCGAGCCCTAACCCTAACACTAACACTAACCCTAACCCTAACCCATACCCTACGCCGTACCCGAACCCCTCCCCAAACCCGTACCCTAAGCCGTACCCTAAGCCTAACCCTAAGCCTAACACTAAACCTAGGCTACCCTTGACTGCTTCTGCCTCCAATAGATTTCCTAAGCACTAGTGTTTTAAGCAACAGCTTAAAAAGAGAATCCTAATGTGATTTCTTTTTAATGGGTGTGTTCCTTATCTTATCCTAGTGTCTAAACTCTTCTCCATGGCTGGACCCCCAAATAATATTCCTTTACGTGCTAAGGGGGAGCTAGAGAGTGGGATAGGTTTACTAACTACCCTAGCCCTAACGCGTAACCTAACCCTAACCCCTACCCTAACCCTAACACGTACCCTAATCCTAACCCGTACCCTAAACCGAGCCCTAACCCTAACACTAACCCTAACCCTAACCCTAACCCATACCCTACGCCGTACCCGAACCCCTCCCCAAACCCATACCCCAAGCCGTACCCTAAGACTAACCCTAAGCCTAACACTAACCCTAGGCTACCCTTGACTGCTTCTGCCTCCAATAGATTTCCTAAGCACTAGTGTTTTAAGCAACAGCTTAAAAAGAGAATCCTAATGTGATTTCTTTATAATGGGTGTGTTCCTTATCTTATCCTAGTGTCTAAATTCTTCTCCATGGCTGGACCCCCAAATAATATTCCTTTACGTGCTAAGGGGTATCTAGAGAGTGGGATAGGTTTACTAACTACCCTAACCCTAACGCGTACCCTAACCCTATCCCCTACCCTAAACCGAACACGTACCCTAATCCTAACTGTACCCTAAACCGAGCCCTAACCCTAACACTAACCCTAACCCTAACCCTAACCCATACCCTACGCCATACCCGAAACCCTCCCCGAACCATTACCCTAAGCCGTACCCTAAGCCTAACCCTAAGCCTAACCCTAACCCTAGGCTACCCTTGACTGCTTCTGCCTCCAATAGATTTCCTAAGCACTAGTGTTTTAAGGAACAGCTTAAAAAGAGAATCCTAATGTGATTTCTTTATAATGGGTGTGTTCCTTATCTTATCCTAGTGTCTAAACTCTTCTCCATGGCTGGACCCTCAAATAATATTCCTTTACGTGCTAAGGGGTATCTAGAGAGTGGGATAGGTTTAATAACTACCCTAACCCTACCGCGTACCCTAACCCTAACCCCTACCCTAACCCTAACACGTACCCTAATCCTAACCCGTACCCTAAACCGAGGCCTAACCCTAACACTAACCCTAACCCTAACCCTAACCCATACCCTACGCCGTACCCGAACCCCTCCCCAAACCCATACCCCAAGCCGTACCCTAAGACTAACCCTAAGCCTAAGCCTAACCCTAGGCTACCCTTGACTGCTTCTGCCTCCAATAGATTTCCTAAGCACTAGTGTTTTAAGGAACAGCTTAAAAAGAGAATCCTAATGTGATTTCTTTATAATGGGTGTGTTCCTTATCTTATCCTAGTGTCTAAACTCTTCTCCATGGCTGCACCCCCAAATAATATTCCCTTACGTGCTAAGGGGTATCTAGAGAGTGGGATAGGTTTAATAACTACCCTAACCCTAACGCATACCCTAACCCTAACGCCTACCCTAACCCTAACACGTACCCTAATCCTAACCCGTACCCTAAACCGAGCCCTAACCCTAACACTAACCCTAACCCTAACCCTAACCCATACCCTACGCCGTACCCGCACCCCTCCCCGAACCCGTACCCTAAGCCATACCCTAAACCTAACCCTAAGCCTAACCCTAACCCTAGGCTACCCTTGACTGCTTCTGCCTCCAATTGATTTCCTAAGCAGTAGTGTTTTAAGGAACAGCTTAAAAAGAGAATCCTAATGTGATTTCTTTATAATGGGTGTGTTCCTTATCTTATCCTAGTGTCTAAACTCTTCTCCATGGCTGGACCCCCAAATAATATTCCTTTACGTGCTAAGGGGGAGCTAGAGAGTGGGATAGGTTTACTAACTACCCTAGCCCTAACGCGTAACCTAACCCTAACCCCTACCCTAACCCTAATACGTACCCTAATCCTAACCCGTACCCTAAACCGAGCCCTAACCCTAACACTAACCCTAACCCTAACCCATACCCTACGCCGTACCCGAACCCCTCCCCAAACCCATACCCCAAGCCGTACCCTAAGACTAACCCTAAGCCTAACCCTAACCCTAGGCTACCCTTGACTGCTTCTGCCTCCAATAGATTTCCTAAGCACTAGTGTTTTAAGGAACAGCTTAAATAGAGAATCCTAATGTGATTTCTTTATAATGGGTGTGTTCCTTATCTTATCCTAGTGTCTAAATTCTTCTCCATGGCTGCACCCCCAAATAATATTCCCTTACGTGCTAAGGGGTATCTAGACAGTGGGATAGGTTTAATAACTACCCTAACCCTAACGCGTACCCTAACCCTAACCCCTACCCTAACCCTAACACGTACCCTAATCCTAACCCGTACCCTAAACCGAGCCCTAACCCTAACACTAACCCTAACCCTAACCCATACCCTACGCCGTACCCGAACCCCTCCCCGAACCCATTCCCCAAGCCGTACCCTAAACCTAACCCTAAGCCTAACCCTAACCCTAGGCTACCCTTGACTGCTTCTGCCTCCAATAGATTTCCTAAGCACTAGTGTTTTAAGGAACAGCTTAAAAAGAGAATCCTAATGTGATTTCTTTATAATGGGTGTGTTCCTTATCTTATCCTAGTGTCTAAACTCTTCTCCATGGCTGGACCCCCAAATAATATTCCTTTACGTGCTAAGGGGTATCTAGAGAGTGGGATAGGTTTAATAACTACCCTAACCCTAACGCGTACCCTAACCCTAACCCCTACCCTAACCCTAACACGTACCCTAATCCTAACCCGTACCCTAAACCGAGCCCTAACCCTAACACTAACCCTAACCCTAACCCTAACCCATACCCTACGCCGTACCCGAACCCCTCCCCAAACCCGTACCCTAAGCCGTAACCTAAGCCTAACCCTAAGCCTAACCCTAACCCTAGGCTACCCTTGACTGCTTCTGCCTCCAATAGATTTCCTAAGCACTAGTGTTTTAAGGAACAGCTTAAAAAGAGAATCCTAATGTGATTTCTTTATAATGGGTGTGTTCCTTATCTTATCCTAGTGTCTAAACTCTTCTCCATGGCTGCACCCCCAAATAATATTGCCTTACGTGCTAAGGGGTATGTAGAGAGTGGGATAGGTTTAATAACTACCCTAACCCTAATGCGTACTCTAACCCTAACCCCTACCCTAACACTACCACGTACCCTAATCCTAACCCGTACACTAAACCGAGCCCTAACCCTAACACTAACACTAACCCTAACCCTAACCCATACCCTACGCCGTACCCGAACCCCTCCCCAAACCCGTACCCTAAGCCGTACCCTAAGCCTAACCCTAAGCCTAACACTAACCCTAGGCTACCCTTGACTGCTTCTGCCTCCAATAGATTTCCTAAGCACTAGTGTTTTAAGCAACAGCTTAAAAAGAGAATCCTAATGTGATTTCTTTATAATGGGTGTGTTCCTTATCTTATCCTAGTGTCTAAATTCTTCTCCATGGCTGGACCCCCAAATAATATTCCTTTACGTGCTAAGGGGTATCTAGAGAGTGGGATAGGTTTACTAACTACCCTAACCCTAACGCGTACCCTAACCCTAACCCCTACCCTAAACCGAACACGTACCCTAATCCTAACCGTACCCTAAACCGAGCCCTAACCCTAACACTAACCCTAACCCTAACCCTAACCCATACCCTACGCCATACCCGAAACCCTCCCCGAACCCTTACCCTAAGCCGTACCCTAAGCCTAACCCTAAGCCTAACCCTAACCCTAGGCTACCCTTGACTGCTTCTGCCTCCAATAGATTTCCTAAGCACTAGTGTTTTAAGGAACAGCTTAAAAAGAGAATCCTAATGTGATTTCTTTATAATGGGTGTGTTCCTTATCTTATCCTAGTGTCTAAACTCTTCTCCATGGCTGGACCCTCAAATAATATTCCTTTACGTGCTAAGGGGTATCTAGAGAGTGGGATAGGTTTAATAACTACCCTAACCCTAACGCGTACCCTAACCCTAAACCCTACCCTAACCCTAACACGTACCCTAATCCTAACCCGTACCCTAAACCGAGCCCTAACCCTAACACTAACCCTAACCCTAACCATAACCCATACCCTACGCCATACACGCACCCCTCCCCGAACCCGTACCCTAAGCTGTACCCTAAGCCTAACCCTAAGCCTAACCCTAACCCTAGGCTACCCTTGACTGCTTCAGCCTCCAATAGATTTCCTAAGCACTAGTGTTTTAAGGAACAGCTTAAAAAGAGAATCCTAATGTGATTTCTTTATAATGGGTGTGTTCCTTATCTTATCCTAGTGTCTAAACTCTTCTCCATGGCTGCACCCCCAAATAATATTCCCTTACGTGCTAAGGGGTATCTAGAGAGTGGGATAGGTTTAATAACTACCCTAACCCTAACGCGTACCCTAACCCTAACGCCTACCCTAACCCTAACACGTACCCTAATCCTAACCCGTACCCTAAACCGAGCCCTAACCCTAACACTAACCCTAACCCTAACCCTAAACCATACCCTACGCCGTACCCGCACCCCTCCCCGAACCCGTACCCTAAGCCATACCCTAAACCTAACCCTAAGCCTAACCCTAACCCTAGGCTACCCTTGACTGCTTCTGCCTCCAATTGATTTCCTAAGCAGTAGTGTTTTAAGGAACAGCTTAAAAAGAGAATCCTAATGTGATTTCTTTATAATGGGTGTGTTCCTTATCTTATCCTAGTGTCTAAACTCTTCTCCATGGCTGGACCCCCAAATAATATTCCTTTACGTGCTAAGGGGGAGCTAGAGAGTGGGATAGGTTTACTAACTACCCTAGCCCTAACGCGTAACCTAACCCTAACCCCTACCCTAACCCTAACACGTACCCTAATCCTAACCCGTACCCTAAACCGAGGCCTAACCCTAACACTAACCCTAACCCTAACCCTAACCCATACCCTACGCCGTACCCGAACCCCTCCCCAAACCCATACCCCAAGCCGTACCCTAAGACTAACCCTAAGCCTAACCCTAACCCTAGGCTACCCTTGACTGCTTCTGCCTCCAATAGATTTCCTAAGCACTAGTGTTTTAAGGAACAGCTTAAAAAGAGAATCCTAATGTGATTTCTTTATAATGGGTGTGTTCCTTATCTTATCCTAGTGTCTAAACTCTTCTCCATGGCTGCACCCCCAAATAATATTCCCTTACGTGCTAAGGGGTATCTAGAGAGTGGGATAGGTTTAATAACTACCCTAACCCTAACGCGTACCCTAACCCTAACGCCTACCCTAACACTAACACGTACCCTAATCCTAACCCGTACCCTAAACCGAGCCCTAACCCTAACACTAACCCTAACCCTAACCCTAACCCATACCCTACGCCGTACCCGCACCCCTCCCCGAACCCGTACCCTAAGCCATACCCTAAACCTAACCCTAAGCCTAACCCTAACCCTAGGCTACCCTTGACTGCTTCTGCCTCCAATTGATTTCCTAAGCAGTAGTGTTTTAAGGAACAGCTTAAAAAGAGAATCCTAATGTGATTTCTTTATAATGCGTGTGTTCCTTATCTTATCCTAGTGTCTAAACTCTTCTCCATGGCTGGACCCCCAAATAATATTCCTTTACGTGCTAAGGGGGAGCTAAAGAGTGGGATAGGTTTACTAACTACCCTAGCCCTAACGCGTAACCTAACCCTAACCCCTACCCTAACCCTAACACGTACCCTAATCCTAACCCGTACCCTAAACCGAGCCCTAACCCTAACACTAACCCTAACCCTAACCCTAACCCATACCCTACGCCGTACCCGAACCCCTCCCCAAACCCATACCCCAAGCCGTACCCTAAGACTAACCCTAAGCCTAACCCTAACCCTAGGCTACCCTTGACTGCTTCTGCCTCCAATAGATTTCCTAAGCACTAGTGTTTTAAGGAACAGCTTAAATAGAGAATCCTAATGTGATTTCTTTATAATGGGTGTGTTCCTTATCTTATCCTAGTGTCTAAATTCTTCTCCATGGCTGCACCCCCAAATAATATTCCCTTACGTGCTAAGGGGTATGTAGAGAGTGGGATAGGTTTAATAACTACCCTAACCCTAACGCATACCCTAACCCTAACCCCTACCCTAACCCTAACACGTACCCTAATCCTAACCCGTACCCTAAACCGAGCCCTAACCCTAACACTAACCCGAACCCTAACCCATACCCTACGCCGTACACGAACCCCTCCCCGAACCCATTCCCCAAGCCGTACCCTAAACCTAACCCTAAGCCTAACCCTAACCCTAGGCTACCCTTGACTGCTTCTGCCTCCAATAGATTTCCTAAGCACTAGTGTTTTAAGGAACAGCTTAAAAAGAGAATCCTAATGTGATTTCTTTATAATGGGTGTGTTCCTTATCTTATCCTAGTGTCTAAACTCTTCTCCATGGCTGCACCCCCAAATAATATTGCCTTACGTGCTAAGGGGTATGTAGAGAGTGGGATAGGTTTAATAACTACCCTAACCCTAATGCGTACTCTAACCCTAACCCCTACCCTAACACTAACACGTACCCTAATCCTAACCCGTACCCTAAACCGAGCCCTAACCCTAACACTAACACTAACCCTAACCCTAACCCATACCCTACGCCGTACCCGAACCCCTCCCCAAACCCGTACCCTAAGCCGTACCCTAAGCCTAACCCTAAGCCTAACACTAAACCTAGGCTACCCTTGACTGCTTCTGCCTCCAATAGATTTCCTAAGCACTAGTGTTTTAAGCAACAGCTTAAAAAGAGAATCCTAATGTGATTTCTTTATAATGGGTGTGTTCCTTATCTTATCCTAGTGTCTAAACTCTTCTCCATGGCTGGACCCCCAAATAATATTCCTTTACGTGCTAAGGGGGAGCTAGAGAGTGGGATAGGTTTACTAACTACCCTAGCCCTAACGCGTAACCTAACCCTAACCCCTACCCTAACCCTAACACGTACCCTAATCCTAACCCGTACCCTAAACCGAGCCCTAACCCTAACACTAACCCTAACCCTAACCCTAACCCATACCCTACGCCGTACCCGAACCCCTCCCCAAACCCATACCCCAAGCCGTACCCTAAGACTAACCCTAAGCCTAACCCTAACCCTAGGCTACCCTTGACTGCTTCTGCCTCCAATAGATTTCCTAAGCACTAGTGTTTTAAGGAACAGCTTAAAAAGAGAATCCTAATGTGATTTCTTTATAATGGGTGTGTTCCTTATCTTATCCTAGTGTCTAAACTCTTCTCCATGGCTGCACCCCCAAATAATATTCCCTTACGTGCTAAGGGGTATCTAGAGAGTGGGATAGGTTTAATAACTACCCTAACCCTAACGCGTACTCTAACCCTAACGCCTACCCTAACCCTAACACGTACCCTAATCCTAACCCGTACCCTAAACCGAGCCCTAACCCTAACACTAACACTAACCCTAACCCTAACCCATACCCTACGCCGTACCCGCCCCCCTCCCCGAACCCGTACCCTAAGCCATACCCTAAACCTAACCCTAAGCCTAACCCTAACCCTAGGCTACCCTTGACTGCTTCTGCCTCCAATTGATTTCCTAAGCAGTAGTGTTTTAAGGAACAGCTTAAAAAGAGAATCCTAATGTGATTTCTTTATAATGGGTGTGTTCCTTATCTTATCCTAGTGTCTAAACTCTTCTCCATGGCTGGACCCCCAAATAATATTCCTTTACGTGCTAAGGGGGAGCTAGAGAGTGGGATAGGTTTACTAACTACCCTAGCCCTAACGCGTAACCTAACCCTAACCCCTACCCTAACCCTAACACGTACCCTAATCCTAACCCGTACCCTAAACCGAGCCCTAACCCTAACACTAACCCTAACCCTAACACATACCCTACGCCGTACCCGAACCCCTCCCCGAACCCATTCCCCAAGCCGTACCCTAAACCTAACCCTAAGCCTAACCCTAACCCTAGGCTACCCTTAACTGCTTCTGCCTCCAATAGATTTCCTAAGCACTAGTGTTTTAAGGAACAGCTTAAAAAGAGAATCCTAAAGTGATTTCTTTATAATGGGTGTGTTCCTTATCTTATCCTAGTGTCTAAACTCTTCTCCATGGCTGGACCCCCAAATAATATTCCTTTACGTGCTAAGGGGTATCTAGAGAGTGGGATAGGTTTAATAACTAACCTAACCCTAACGCGTACCCTAACCCTAACCCCTACCCTAACCCTAACACGTACCCTAATCCTAACCCGTAACCTAAACCGAGCCCTAACCCTAACACTAACCCTAACCCTAACCCTAAACCATACCCTACGCCGTACCCGAACCCCTCCCCAAACCCGTACCCTAAGCCGTAACCTAAGCCTAACCCTAAGCCTAACCCTAACCCTAGGCTACCCTTGACTGCTTCTGCCTCCAATAGATTTCCTAAGCACTAGTGTTTTAAGGAACAGCTTAAAAAGAGAATCCTAATGTGATTTCTTTATAATGGGTGTGTTCCTTATCTTATCCTAGTGTCTAAACTCTTCTCCATGGCTGCACCCCCAAATAATATTTCCTTACGTGCTAAGGGGTATGTAGAGAGTGGGATAGGTTTAATAACTACCCTAACCCTAATGCGTACTCTAACCCTAACCCCTACCCTAACACTAACACGTACCCTAATCCTAACCCGTACCCTAAACCGAGCCCTAACCCTAACACTAACACTAACCCTAACCCTAACCCATACCCTACGCCGTACCCGAACCCCTCCCCAAACCCGTACCCTAAGCCGTACCCTAAGCCTAACCCTAAGCCTAACCCTAACCCTAGGCTACCCTTGACTGCTTCTGCCTCCAATAGATTTCCTAAGCACTAGTGTTTTAAGGAACAGCTTAAAAAGAGAATCCTAATGTGATTTCTTTATAATGGGTGTGTTCCTTATCTTATCCTAGTGTCTAAACTCTTCTCCATGGCTGGACCCTCAAATAATATTCCTTTACGTGCTAAGGGGTATCTAGAGAGTGGGATAGGTTTAATAACTACCCTAACCCTAACGCGTACCCTAACCCTAACCCCTACCCTAACCCTAACACGTACCCTAATCCTAACCCGTACCCTAAACCGAGCCCTAACCCTAACACTAACCCTAACCCTAACCCTAACCCATACCCTACGCCGTACCCGCACCCCTCCCTGAACCCGTACCCTAAGCTGTACCCTAAGCCTAACCCTAAGCCTAACCCTAACCCTAGGCTACCCTTGACTGCTTCTGCCTCCAATAGATTTCCTAAGCACTAGTGTTTTAAGGAACAGCTTAAAAAGAGAATCCTAATGTGATTTCTTTATAATGGGTGTGTTCCTTATCTTATCCTAGTGTCTAAACTCTTCTCCATGGCTGCACCCCCAAATAATATTCCCTTACGTGCTAAGGGGTATCTAGAGAGTGGGATAGGTTTAATAACTACCCTAACCCTAACGCGTACCCTAACCCTAACGCCTACCCTAACCCTAACACGTACCCTAATCCTAACCCGTACCCTAAACCGAGCCCTAACCCTAACACTAACCCTAACCCTAACCCTAACCCATACCCTACGCCGTACCCGCACCCCTCCCCGAACCCGTACCCTAAGCCATACCCTAAACCTAACCCTAAGCCTAACCCTAACCCTAGGCTACCCTTGACTGCTTCTGCCTCCAATTGATTTCCTAAGCAGTAGTGTTTTAAGGAACAGCTTAAAAAGAGAATCCTAATGTGATTTCTTTATAATGGGTGTGTTCCTTATCTTATCCTAGTGTCTAAACTCTTCTCCATGGCTGGACCCCCAAATAATATTCCTTTACGTGCTAAGGGGGAGCTAGAGAGTGGGATAGGTTTACTAACTACCCTAGCCCTAACGCGTAACCTAACCCTAACCCCTACCCTAACCCTAACACGTACCCTAATCCTAACCCGTACCCTAAACCGAGCCCTAACCCTAACACTAACCCTAACCCTAACCCTAACCCATACCCTACGCCGTACCCGAACCCCTCCCCAAACCCATACCCCAAGCCGTACCCTAAGACTAACCCTAAGCCTAACCCTAACCCTAGGCTACCCTTGACTGCTTCTGCCTCCAATAGATTTCCTAAGCACTAGTGTTTTAAGGAACAGCTTAAAAAGAGAATCCTAATGTGATTTCTTTATAATGGGTGTGTTCCTTATCTTATCCTAGTGTCTAAACTCTTCTCCATGGCTGCACCCCCAAATAATATTCCCTTACGTGCTAAGGGGTATCTAGAGAGTGGGATAGGTTTAATAACTACCCTAACCCTAACGTGTACTCTAACCCTAACGCCTACCCTAACCCTAACACGTACCCTAATCCTAACCCGTACCATAAACCGAGCCCTAACCCTAACACTAACCCTAACCCTAACCCTAACCCATACCCTACGCCGTACCCGCACCCCTCCCCGAACCCGTACCCTAAGCCATACCCTAAACCTAACCCTAAGCCTAACCCTAACCCTAGGCTACCCTTGACTGCTTCTGCCTCCAATTGATTTCCTAAGCAGTAGTGTTTTAAGGAACAGCTTAAAAAGAGAATCCTAATGTGATTTCTTTATAATGGGTGTGTTCCTTATCTTATCCTAGTGTCTAAACTCTTCTCCATGTCTGGACCCCCAAATAATATTCCTTTACGTGCTAAGGGGGAGCTAGAGAGTGGGATAGGTTTGCTAACTACCCTACCCCTAACGCGTAACCTAACCCTAACCCCTACCCTAACCCTAACACGTACCCTAATCCTAACCCGTACCCTAAACCGAGCCCTAACCCTAACACTAACCCTAACCCTAACCCTAACCCATACCCTACGCCGTACCCGAACCCCTCCCCAAACCCATACCCCAAGCCGTACCCTAAGACTAACCCTAAGCCTAACCCTAACCCTAGGCTACCCTTGACTGCTTCTGCCTCCAATAGATTTCCTAAGCACTAGTGTTTTAAGGAACAGCTTAAATAGAGAATCCTAATGTGATTTCTTTATAATGGGTGTGTTCCTTATCTTATCCTAGTGTCTAAATTCTTCTCCATGGCTGCACCCCCAAATAATATTCCCTTACGTGCTAAGGGGTATCTAGACAGTGGGATAGGTTTAATAACTACCCTAACCCTAACGCGTACCCTAACCCTAACCCCTACCCTAACCCTAACACGTACCCTAATCCTAACCCGTACCCTAAACCGAGCCCTAACCCTAACACTAACCCTAACCCTAACCCATACCCTACGCCGTACCCGAACCCCTCCCCGAACCCATTCCCCAAGCCGTACCCTAAACCTAACCCTAAGCCTAACCCTAACCCTAGGCTACCCTTGACTGCTTCTGCCTCCAATAGATTTCCTAAGCACTAGTGTTTTAAGGAACAGCTTAAAAAGAGAATCCTAAAGTGATTTCTTTATAATGGGTGTGTTCCTTATCTTATCCTAGTGTCTAAACTCTTCTCCATGGCTGGACCCCCAAATAATATTCCTTTACGTGCTAAGGGGTATCTAGAGAGTGGGATAGGTTTAATAACTACCCTAACCCTAACGCGTACCCTAACCCTAACCCCTACCCTAACCCTAACACGTACCCTAATCCTAACCCGTACCCTAAACCGAGCCCTAACCCTAACACTAACCCTAACCCTAACCCTAACCCATACCCTACGCCGTACCCGAACCCCTCCCCAAACCCGTACCCTAAGCCGTAACCTAAGCCTAACCCTAAGCCTAACCCTAACCCTAGGCTACCCTTGACTGCTTCTGCCTCCAATAGATTTCCTAAGCACTAGTGTTTTAAGGAACAGCTTAAAAAGAGAATCCTAATGTGATTTCTTTATAATGGGTGTGTTCCTTATCTTATCCTAGTGTCTAAACTCTTCTCCATGGCTGCACCCCCAAATAATATTGCCTTACGTGCTAAGGGGTATGTAGAGAGTGGGATAGGTTTAATAACTACCCTAACCCTAATGCGTACTCTAACCCTAACCCCTACCCTAACACTAACACGTACCCTAATCCTAACCCGTACCCTAAACCGAGCCCTAACCCTAACACTAACACTAACCCTAACCCTAACCCATACCCTACGCTGTACCCGAACCCCTCCCCAAACCCGTACCCTAAGCCGTACCCTAAGCCTAACCCTAAGCCTAACACTAACCCTAGGCTACCCTTGACTGCTTCTGCCTCCAATAGATTTCCTAAGCACTAGTGTTTTAAGCAACAGCTTAAAAAGAGAATCCTAATGTGATTTCTTTATAATGGGTGTGTTCCTTATCTTATCCTAGTGTCTAAATTCTTCTCCATGGCTGGACCCCCAAATAATATTCCTTTACGTGCTAAGGGGTATCTAGAGAGTGGGATAGGTTTACTAACTACCCTAACCCTAACGCGTACCCTAACCCTATCCCCTACCCTAAACCGAACACGTACCCTAATCCTAACTGTACCCTAAACCGAGCCCTAACCCTAACACTAACCCTAACCCTAACCCTAACCCATACCCTACGCCATACCCGAAACCCTCCCCGAACCATTACCCTAAGCCGTACCCTAAGCCTAACCCTAAGCCTAACACTAACCCTAGGCTACCCTTGACTGCTTCTGCCTCCAATAGATTTCCTAAGCACTAGTGTTTTAAGGAACAGCTTAAAAAGAGAATCCTAATGTGATTTCTTTATAATGGGTGTGTTCCTTATCTTATCCTAGTGTCTAAACTCTTCTCCATGGCTGGACCCTCAAATAATATTCCTTTACGTGCTAAGGGGTATCTAGAGAGTGGGATAGGTTTAATAACTACCCTAACCCTACCGCGTACCCTAACCCTAACCCCTACCCTAACCCTAACACGTACCCTAATCCTAACCCGTACCCTAAACCGAGGCCTAACCCTAACACTAACCCTAACCCTAACCCTAACCCATACCCTACGCCGTACCCGAACCCCTCCCCAAACCCATACCCCAAGCCGTACCCTAAGACTAACCCTAAGCCTAAGCCTAACCCTAGGCTACCCTTGACTGCTTCTGCCTCCAATAGATTTCCTAAGCACTAGTGTTTTAAGGAACAGCTTAAAAAGAGAATCCTAATGTGATTTCTTTATAATGGGTGTGTTCCTTATCTTATCCTAGTGTCTAAACTCTTCTCCATGGCTGCACCCCCAAATAATATTCCCTTACGTGCTAAGGGGTATCTAGAGAGTGGGATAGGTTTAATAACTACCCTAACCCTAACGCGTACCCTAACCCTAACGCCTACCCTAACCCTAACACGTACCCTAATCCTAACCCGTACCCTAAACCGAGCCCTAACCCTAACACTAACCCTAACCCTAACCCTAACCCATACCCTACGCCGTACCCGCACCCCTCCCCGAACCCGTACCCTAAGCCATACCCTAAACCTAACCCTAAGCCTAACCCTAACCCTAGGCTACCCTTGACTGCTTCTGCCTCCAATTGATTTCCTAAGCAGTAGTGTTTTAAGGAACAGCTTAAAAAGAGAATCCTAATGTGATTTCTTTATAATGGGTGTGTTCCTTATCTTATCCTAGTGTCTAAACTCTTCTCCATGGCTGGACCCCCAAATAATATTCCTTTACGTGCTAAGGGGGAGCTAGAGAGTGGGATAGGTTTACTAACTACCCTAGCCCTAACGCGTAACCTAACCCTAACCCCTACCCTAACCCTAATACGTACCCTAATCCTAACCCGTACCCTAAACCGAGCCCTAACCCTAACACTAACCCTAACCCTAACCCATACCCTACGCCGTACCCGAACCCCTCCCCAAACCCATACCCCAAGCCGTACCCTAAGACTAACCCTAAGCCTAACCCTAACCCTAGGCTACCCTTGACTGCTTCTGCCTCCAATAGATTTCCTAAGCACTAGTGTTTTAAGGAACAGCTTAAATAGAGAATCCTAATGTGATTTCTTTATAATGGGTGTGTTCCTTATCTTATCCTAGTGTCTAAATTCTTCTCCATGGCTGCACCCCCAAATAATATTCCCTTACGTGCTAAGGGGTATCTAGACAGTGGGATAGGTTTAATAACTACCCTAACCCTAACGCGTACCCTAACCCTAACCCCTACCCTAACCCTAACACGTACCCTAATCCTAACCCGTACCCTAAACCGAGCCCTAACCCTAACACTAACCCTAACCCTAACCCATACCCTACGCCGTACCCGAACCCCTCCCCGAACCCATTCCCCAAGCCGTACCCTAAACCTAACCCTAAGCCTAACCCTAACCCTAGGCTACCCTTGACTGCTTCTGCCTCCAATAGATTTCCTAAGCACTAGTGTTTTAAGGAACAGCTTAAAAAGAGAATCCTAAAGTGATTTCTTTATAATGGGTGTGTTCCTTATCTTATCCTAGTGTCTAAACTCTTCTCCATGGCTGGACCCCCAAATAATATTCCTTTACGTGCTAAGGGGTATCTAGAGAGTGGGATAGGTTTAATAACTACCCTAACCCTAACGCGTACCCTAACCCTAACCCCTACACTAACCCTAACACGTACCCTAATCCTAACCCGTACCCTAAACCGAGCCCTAACCCTAACACTAACCCTAACCCTAACCCTAACCCATACCCTACGCCGTACCCGAACCCCTCCCCAAACCCGTACCCTAAGCCGTAACCTAAGCCTAACCCTAAGCCTAACCCTAACCCTAGGCTACCCTTGACTGCTTCTGCCTCCAATAGATTTCCTAAGCACTAGTGTTTTAAGGAACAGCTTAAAAAGAGAATCCTACTGTGATTTCTTTATAATGGGTGTGTTCCTTATCTTATCCTAGTGTCTAAACTCTTCTCCATGGCTGCACCCCCAAATAATATTGCCTTACGTGCTAAGGGGTATGTAGAGAGTGGGATAGGTTTAATAACTACCCTAACCCTAATGCGTACTCTAACCCTAACCCCTACCCTAACACTAACACGTACCCTAATCCTAACCCGTACCCTAAACCGAGCCCTAACCCTAACACTAACACTAACCCTAACCCTAACCCATACCCTACGCTGTACCCGAACCCCTCCCCAAACCCGTACCCTAAGCCGTACCCTAAGCCTAACCCTAAGCCTAACACTAACCCTAGGCTACCCTTGACTGCTTCTGCCTCCAATAGATTTCCTAAGCACTAGTGTTTTAAGCAACAGCTTAAAAAGAGAATCCTAATGTGATTTCTTTATAATGGGTGTGTTCCTTATCTTATCCTAGTGTCTAAATTCTTCTCCATGGCTGGACCCCCAAATAATATTCCTTTACGTGCTAAGGGGTATCTAGAGAGTGGGATAGGTTTACTAACTACCCTAACCCTAACGCGTACCCTAACCCTATCCCCTACCCTAAACCGAACACGTACCCTAATCCTAACTGTACCCTAAACCGACCCCTAACCCTAACACTAACCCTAACCCTAACCCTAACCCATACCCTACGCCATACCCGAAACCCTCCCCGAACCATTACCCTAAGCCGTACCCTAAGCCTAACCCTAAGCCTAACCCTAACCCTAGGCTACCCTTGACTGCTTCTGCCTCCAATAGATTTCCTAAGCACTAGTGTTTTAAGGAACAGCTTAAAAAGAGAATCCTAATGTGATTTCTTTATAATGGGTGTGTTCCTTATCTTATCCTAGTGTCTAAACTCTTCTCCATGGCTGGACCCTCAAATAATATTCCTTTACGTGCTAAGGGGTATCTAGAGAGTGGGATAGGTTTAATAACTACCCTAACCCTACCGCGTACCCTAACCCTAACCCCTACCCTAACCCTAACACGTACCCTAATCCTAACCCGTACCCTAAACCGAGGCCTAACCCTAACACTAACCCTAACCCTAACCCTAACCCATACCCTACGCCGTACCCGAACCCCTCCCCAAACCCATACCCCAAGCCGTACCCTAAGACTAACCCTAAGCCTAAGCCTAACCCTAGGCTACCCTTGACTGCTTCTGCCTCCAATAGATTTCCTAAGCACTAGTGTTTTAAGGAACAGCTTAAAAAGAGAATCCTAATGTGATTTCTTTATAATGGGTGTGTTCCTTATCTTATCCTAGTGTCTAAACTCTTCTCCATGGCTGCACCCCCAAATAATATTCCCTTACGTGCTAAGGGGTATCTAGAGAGTGGGATAGGTTTAATAACTACCCTAACCCTAACGCGTACCCTAACCCTAACCCCTACCCTAACCCTAACACGTACCCTAATCCTAACCCGTACCCTAAACCGAGCCCTAACCCTAACACTAACACTAACCCTAACCCTAACCCATACCCTACGCCGTACCCGCCCCCCTCCCCGAACCCGTACCCTAAGCCATACCCTAAACCTAACCCTAAGCCTAACCCTAACCCTAGGCTACCCTTGACTGCTTCTGCCTCCAATTGATTTCCTAAGCAGTAGTGTTTTAAGGAACAGCTTAAAAAGAGAATCCTAATGTGATTTCTTTATAATGGGTGTGTTCCTTATCTTATCCTAGTGTCTAAACTCTTCTCCATGGCTGGACCCCCAAATAATATTCCTTTACGTGCTAAGGGGGAGCTAGAGAGTGGGATAGGTTTACTAACTACCCTAGCCCTAACGCGTAACCTAACCCTAACCCCTACCCTAACCCTAACACGTACCCTAATCCTAACCCGTACCCTAAACCGAGCCCTAACCCTAACACTAACCCTAACCCTAACACATACCCTACGCCGTACCCGAACCCCTCCCCGAACCCATTCCCCAAGCCGTACCCTAAACCTAACCCTAAGCCTAACCCTAACCCTAGGCTACCCTTAACTGCTTCTGCCTCCAATAGATTTCCTAAGCACTAGTGTTTTAAGGAACAGCTTAAAAAGAGAATCCTAAAGTGATTTCTTTATAATGGGTGTGTTCCTTATCTTATCCTAGTGTCTAAACTCTTCTCCATGGCTGGACCCCCAAATAATATTCCTTTACGTGCTAAGGGGTATCTAGAGAGTGGGATAGGTTTAATAACTAACCTAACCCTAACGCGTACCCTAACCCTAACCCCTACCCTAACCCTAACACGTACCCTAATCCTAACCCGTAACCTAAACCGAGCCCTAACCCTAACACTAACCCTAACCCTAACCCTAAACCATACCCTACGCCGTACCCGAACCCCTCCCCAAACCCGTACCCTAAGCCGTAACCTAAGCCTAACCCTAAGCCTAACCCTAACCCTAGGCTACCCTTGACTGCTTCTGCCTCCAATAGATTTCCTAAGCACTAGTGTTTTAAGGAACAGCTTAAAAAGAGAATCCTAATGTGATTTCTTTATAATGGGTGTGTTCCTTATCTTATCCTAGTGTCTAAACTCTTCTCCATGGCTGCACCCCCAAATAATATTGCCTTACGTGCTAAGGGGTATGTAGAGAGTGGGATAGGTTTAATAACTACCCTAACCCTAATGCGTACTCTAACCCTAACCCCTACCCTAACACTAACACGTACCCTAATCCTAACCCGTACCCTAAACCGAGCCCTAACCCTAACACTAACACTAACCCTAACCCTAACCCATACCCTACGCCGTACCCGAACCCCTCCCCAAACCCGTACCCTAAGCCGTACCCTAAGCCTAACCCTAAGCCTAACCCTAACCCTAGGCTACCCTTGACTGCTTCTGCCTCCAATAGATTTCCTAAGCACTAGTGTTTTAAGGAACAGCTTAAAAAGAGAATCCTAATGTGATTTCTTTATAATGGGTGTGTTCCTTATCTTATCCTAGTGTCTAAACTCTTCTCCATGGCTGGACCCTCAAATAATATTCCTTTACGTGCTAAGGGGTATCTAGAGAGTGGGATAGGTTTAATAACTACCCTAACCCTAACGCGTACCCTAACCCTAACCCCTACCCTAACCCTAACACGTACCCTAATCCTAACCCGTACCCTAAACCGAGCCCTAACCCTAACACTAACCCTAACCCTAACCCTAACCCATACCCTACGCCGTACCCGCACCCCTCCCTGAACCCGTACCCTAAGCTGTACCCTAAGCCTAACCCTAAGCCTAACCCTAACCCTAGGCTACCCTTGACTGCTTCTGCCTCCAATAGATTTCCTAAGCACTAGTGTTTTAAGGAACAGCTTAAAAAGAGAATCCTAATGTGATTTCTTTATAATGGGTGTGTTCCTTATCTTATCCTAGTGTCTAAACTCTTCTCCATGGCTGCACCCCCAAATAATATTCCCTTACGTGCTAAGGGGTATCTAGAGAGTGGGATAGGTTTAATAACTACCCTAACCCTAACGCGTACCCTAACCCTAACGCCTACCCTAACCCTAACACGTACCCTAATCCTAACCCGTACCCTAAACCGAGCCCTAACCCTAACACTAACCCTAACCCTAACCCTAACCCATACCCTACGCCGTACCCGCACCCCTCCCCGAACCCGTACCCTAAGCCATACCCTAAACCTAACCCTAAGCCTAACCCTAACCCTAGGCTACCCTTGACTGCTTCTGCCTCCAATTGATTTCCTAAGCAGTAGTGTTTTAAGGAACAGCTTAAAAAGAGAATCCTAATGTGATTTCTTTATAATGGGTGTGTTCCTTATCTTATCCTAGTGTCTAAACTCTTCTCCATGGCTGGACCCCCAAATAATATTCCTTTACGTGCTAAGGGGGAGCTAGAGAGTGGGATAGGTTTACTAACTACCCTAGCCCTAACGCGTAACCTAACCCTAACCCCTACCCTAACCCTAACACGTACCCTAATCCTAACCCGTACCCTAAACCGAGGCCTAACCCTAACACTAACCCTAACCCTAACCCTAACCCATACCCTACGCCGTACCCGAACCCCTCCCCAAACCCATACCCCAAGCCGTACCCTAAGACTAACCCTAAGCCTAACCCTAACCCTAGGCTACCCTTGACTGCTTCTGCCTCCAATAGATTTCCTAAGCACTAGTGTTTTAAGGAACAGCTTAAAAAGAGAATCCTAATGTGATTTCTTTATAATGGGTGTGTTCCTTATCTTATCCTAGTGTCTAAACTCTTCTCCATGGCTGCACCCCCAAATAATATTCCCTTACGTGCTAAGGGGTATCTAGAGAGTGGGATAGGTTTAATAACTACCCTAACCCTAACGTGTACTCTAACCCTAACGCCTACCCTAACCCTAACACGTACCCTAATCCTAACCCGTACCATAAACCGAGCCCTAACCCTAACACTAACCCTAACCCTAACCCTAACCCATACCCTACGCCGTACCCGCACCCCTCCCCGAACCCGTACCCTAAGCCATACCCTAAACCTAACCCTAAGCCTAACCCTAACCCTAGGCTACCCTTGACTGCTTCTGCCTCCAATTGATTTCCTAAGCAGTAGTGTTTTAAGGAACAGCTTAAAAAGAGAATCCTAATGTGATTTCTTTATAATGGGTGTGTTCCTTATCTTATCCTAGTGTCTAAACTCTTCTCCATGTCTGGACCCCCAAATAATATTCCTTTACGTGCTAAGGGGGAGCTAGAGAGTGGGATAGGTTTGCTAACTACCCTACCCCTAACGCGTAACCTAACCCTAACCCCTACCCTAACCCTAACACGTACCCTAATCCTAACCCGTACCCTAAACCGAGCCCTAACCCTAACACTAACCCTAACCCTAACCCTAACCCATACCCTACGCCGTACCCGAACCCCTCCCCAAACCCATACCCCAAGCCGTACCCTAAGACTAACCCTAAGCCTAACCCTAACCCTAGGCTACCCTTGACTGCTTCTGCCTCCAATAGATTTCCTAAGCACTAGTGTTTTAAGGAACAGCTTAAATAGAGAATCCTAATGTGATTTCTTTATAATGGGTGTGTTCCTTATCTTATCCTAGTGTCTAAATTCTTCTCCATGGCTGCACCCCCAAATAATATTCCCTTACGTGCTAAGGGGTATCTAGACAGTGGGATAGGTTTAATAACTACCCTAACCCTAACGCGTACCCTAACCCTAACCCCTACCCTAACCCTAACACGTACCCTAATCCTAACCCGTACCCTAAACCGAGCCCTAACCCTAACACTAACCCTAACCCTAACCCATACCCTACGCCGTACCCGAACCCCTCCCCGAACCCATTCCCCAAGCCGTACCCTAAACCTAACCCTAAGCCTAACCCTAACCCTAGGCTACCCTTGACTGCTTCTGCCTCCAATAGATTTCCTAAGCACTAGTGTTTTAAGGAACAGCTTAAAAAGAGAATCCTAAAGTGATTTCTTTATAATGGGTGTGTTCCTTATCTTATCCTAGTGTCTAAACTCTTCTCCATGGCTGGACCCCCAAATAATATTCCTTTACGTGCTAAGGGGTATCTAGAGAGTGGGATAGGTTTAATAACTACCCTAACCCTAACGCGTACCCTAACCCTAACCCCTACCCTAACCCTAACACGTACCCTAATCCTAACCCGTACCCTAAACCGAGCCCTAACCCTAACACTAACCCTAACCCTAACCCTAACCCATACCCTACGCCGTACCCGAACCCCTCCCCAAACCCGTACCCTAAGCCGTAACCTAAGCCTAACCCTAAGCCTAACCCTAACCCTAGGCTACCCTTGACTGCTTCTGCCTCCAATAGATTTCCTAAGCACTAGTGTTTTAAGGAACAGCTTAAAAAGAGAATCCTAATGTGATTTCTTTATAATGGGTGTGTTCCTTATCTTATCCTAGTGTCTAAACTCTTCTCCATGGCTGCACCCCCAAATAATATTGCCTTACGTGCTAAGGGGTATGTAGAGAGTGGGATAGGTTTAATAACTACCCTAACCCTAATGCGTACTCTAACCCTAACCCCTACCCTAACACTAACACGTACCCTAATCCTAACCCGTACCCTAAACCGAGCCCTAACCCTAACACTAACACTAACCCTAACCCTAACCCATACCCTACGCTGTACCCGAACCCCTCCCCAAACCCGTACCCTAAGCCGTACCCTAAGCCTAACCCTAAGCCTAACACTAACCCTAGGCTACCCTTGACTGCTTCTGCCTCCAATAGATTTCCTAAGCACTAGTGTTTTAAGCAACAGCTTAAAAAGAGAATCCTAATGTGATTTCTTTATAATGGGTGTGTTCCTTATCTTATCCTAGTGTCTAAATTCTTCTCCATGGCTGGACCCCCAAATAATATTCCTTTACGTGCTAAGGGGTATCTAGAGAGTGGGATAGGTTTACTAACTACCCTAACCCTAACGCGTACCCTAACCCTATCCCCTACCCTAAACCGAACACGTACCCTAATCCTAACTGTACCCTAAACCGAGCCCTAACCCTAACACTAACCCTAACCCTAACCCTAACCCATACCCTACGCCATACCCGAAACCCTCCCCGAACCATTACCCTAAGCCGTACCCTAAGCCTAACCCTAAGCCTAACCCTAACCCTAGGCTACCCTTGACTGCTTCTGCCTCCAATAGATTTCCTAAGCACTAGTGTTTTAAGGAACAGCTTAAAAAGAGAATCCTAATGTGATTTCTTTATAATGGGTGTGTTCCTTATCTTATCCTAGTGTCTAAACTCTTCTCCATGGCTGGACCCTCAAATAATATTCCTTTACGTGCTAAGGGGTATCTAGAGAGTGGGATAGGTTTAATAACTACCCTAACCCTACCGCGTACCCTAACCCTAACCCCTACCCTAACCCTAACACGTACCCTAATCCTAACCCGTACCCTAAACCGAGGCCTAACCCTAACACTAACCCTAACCCTAACCCTAACCCATACCCTACGCCGTACCCGAACCCCTCCCCAAACCCATACCCCAAGCCGTACCCTAAGACTAACCCTAAGCCTAAGCCTAACCCTAGGCTACCCTTGACTGCTTCTGCCTCCAATAGATTTCCTAAGCACTAGTGTTTTAAGGAACAGCTTAAAAAGAGAATCCTAATGTGATTTCTTTATAATGGGTGTGTTCCTTATCTTATCCTAGTGTCTAAACTCTTCTCCATGGCTGCACCCCCAAATAATATTCCCTTACGTGCTAAGGGGTATCTAGAGAGTGGGATAGGTTTAATAACTACCCTAACCCTAACGCGTACCCTAACCCTAACGCCTACCCTAACCCTAACACGTACCCTAATCCTAACCCGTACCCTAAACCGAGCCCTAACCCTAACACTAACCCTAACCCTAACCCTAACCCATACCCTACGCCGTACCCGCACCCCTCCCCGAACCCGTACCCTAAGCCATACCCTAAACCTAACCCTAAGCCTAACCCTAACCCTAGGCTACCCTTGACTGCTTCTGCCTCCAATTGATTTCCTAAGCAGTAGTGTTTTAAGGAACAGCTTAAAAAGAGAATCCTAATGTGATTTCTTTATAATGGGTGTGTTCCTTATCTTATCCTAGTGTCTAAACTCTTCTCCATGGCTGGACCCCCAAATAATATTCCTTTACGTGCTAAGGGGGAGCTAGAGAGTGGGATAGGTTTACTAACTACCCTAGCCCTAACGCGTAACCTAACCCTAACCCCTACCCTAACCCTAATACGTACCCTAATCCTAACCCGTACCCTAAACCGAGCCCTAACCCTAACACTAACCCTAACCCTAACCCATACCCTACGCCGTACCCGAACCCCTCCCCAAACCCATACCCCAAGCCGTACCCTAAGACTAACCCTAAGCCTAACCCTAACCCTAGGCTACCCTTGACTGCTTCTGCCTCCAATAGATTTCCTAAGCACTAGTGTTTTAAGGAACAGCTTAAATAGAGAATCCTAATGTGATTTCTTTATAATGGGTGTGTTCCTTATCTTATCCTAGTGTCTAAATTCTTCTCCATGGCTGCACCCCCAAATAATATTCCCTTACGTGCTAAGGGGTATCTAGACAGTGGGATAGGTTTAATAACTACCCTAACCCTAACGCGTACCCTAACCCTAACCCCTACCCTAACCCTAACACGTACCCTAATCCTAACCCGTACCCTAAACCGAGCCCTAACCCTAACACTAACCCTAACCCTAACCCATACCCTACGCCGTACCCGAACCCCTCCCCGAACCCATTCCCCAAGCCGTACCCTAAACCTAACCCTAAGCCTAACCCTAACCCTAGGCTACCCTTGACTGCTTCTGCCTCCAATAGATTTCCTAAGCACTAGTGTTTTAAGGAACAGCTTAAAAAGAGAATCCTAAAGTGATTTCTTTATAATGGGTGTGTTCCTTATCTTATCCTAGTGTCTAAACTCTTCTCCATGGCTGGACCCCCAAATAATATTCCTTTACGTGCTAAGGGGTATCTAGAGAGTGGGATAGGTTTAATAACTACCCTAACCCTAACGCGTACCCTAACCCTAACCCCTACACTAACCCTAACACGTACCCTAATCCTAACCCGTACCCTAAACCGAGCCCTAACCCTAACACTAACCCTAACCCTAACCCTAACCCATACCCTACGCCGTACCCGAACCCCTCCCCAAACCCGTACCCTAAGCCGTAACCTAAGCCTAACCCTAAGCCTAACCCTAACCCTAGGCTACCCTTGACTGCTTCTGCCTCCAATAGATTTCCTAAGCACTAGTGTTTTAAGGAACAGCTTAAAAAGAGAATCCTACTGTGATTTCTTTATAATGGGTGTGTTCCTTATCTTATCCTAGTGTCTAAACTCTTCTCCATGGCTGCACCCCCAAATAATATTGCCTTACGTGCTAAGGGGTATGTAGAGAGTGGGATAGGTTTAATAACTACCCTAACCCTAATGCGTACTCTAACCCTAACCCCTACCCTAACACTAACACGTACCCTAATCCTAACCCGTACCCTAAACCGAGCCCTAACCCTAACACTAACACTAACCCTAACCCTAACCCATACCCTACGCTGTACCCGAACCCCTCCCCAAACCCGTACCCTAAGCCGTACCCTAAGCCTAACCCTAAGCCTAACACTAACCCTAGGCTACCCTTGACTGCTTCTGCCTCCAATAGATTTCCTAAGCACTAGTGTTTTAAGCAACAGCTTAAAAAGAGAATCCTAATGTGATTTCTTTATAATGGGTGTGTTCCTTATCTTATCCTAGTGTCTAAATTCTTCTCCATGGCTGGACCCCCAAATAATATTCCTTTACGTGCTAAGGGGTATCTAGAGAGTGGGATAGGTTTACTAACTACCCTAACCCTAACGCGTACCCTAACCCTATCCCCTACCCTAAACCGAACACGTACCCTAATCCTAACTGTACCCTAAACCGACCCCTAACCCTAACACTAACCCTAACCCTAACCCTAACCCATACCCTACGCCATACCCGAAACCCTCCCCGAACCATTACCCTAAGCCGTACCCTAAGCCTAACCCTAAGCCTAACCCTAACCCTAGGCTACCCTTGACTGCTTCTGCCTCCAATAGATTTCCTAAGCACTAGTGTTTTAAGGAACAGCTTAAAAAGAGAATCCTAATGTGATTTCTTTATAATGGGTGTGTTCCTTATCTTATCCTAGTGTCTAAACTCTTCTCCATGGCTGGACCCTCAAATAATATTCCTTTACGTGCTAAGGGGTATCTAGAGAGTGGGATAGGTTTAATAACTACCCTAACCCTACCGCGTACCCTAACCCTAACCCCTACCCTAACCCTAACACGTACCCTAATCCTAACCCGTACCCTAAACCGAGGCCTAACCCTAACACTAACCCTAACCCTAACCCTAACCCATACCCTACGCCGTACCCGAACCCCTCCCCAAACCCATACCCCAAGCCGTACCCTAAGACTAACCCTAAGCCTAAGCCTAACCCTAGGCTACCCTTGACTGCTTCTGCCTCCAATAGATTTCCTAAGCACTAGTGTTTTAAGGAACAGCTTAAAAAGAGAATCCTAATGTGATTTCTTTATAATGGGTGTGTTCCTTATCTTATCCTAGTGTCTAAACTCTTCTCCATGGCTGCACCCCCAAATAATATTCCCTTACGTGCTAAGGGGTATCTAGAGAGTGGGATAGGTTTAATAACTACCCTAACCCTAACGCGTACCCTAACCCTAACCCCTACCCTAACCCTAACACGTACCCTAATCCTAACCCGTACCCTAAACCGAGCCCTAACCCTAACACTAACCCTAACCCTAACCCTAACCCATACCCTACGCCGTACCCGCACCCCTCCCCGAACCCGTACCCTAAGCCATACCCTAAACCTAACCCTAAGCCTAACCCTAACCCTAGGCTACCCTTGACTGCTTCTGCCTCCAATTGATTTCCTAAGCAGTAGTGTTTTAAGGAACAGCTTAAAAAGAGAATCCTAATGTGATTTCTTTATAATGGGTGTGTTCCTTATCTTATCCTAGTGTCTAAACTCTTCTCCATGGCTGGACCCCCAAATAATATTCCTTTACGTGCTAAGGGGGAGCTAGAGAGTGGGATAGGTTTACTAACTACCCTAGCCCTAACGCGTAACCTAACCCTAACCCCTACCCTAACCCTAATACGTACCCTAATCCTAACCCGTACCCTAAACCGAGCCCTAACCCTAACACTAACCCTAACCCTAACCCATACCCTACGCCGTACCCGAACCCCTCCCCAAACCCATACCCCAAGCCGTACCCTAAGACTAACCCTAAGCCTAACCCTAACCCTAGGCTACCCTTGACTGCTTCTGCCTCCAATAGATTTCCTAAGCACTAGTGTTTTAAGGAACAGCTTAAATAGAGAATCCTAATGTGATTTCTTTATAATGGGTGTGTTCCTTATCTTATCCTAGTGTCTAAATTCTTCTCCATGGCTGCACCCCCAAATAATATTCCCTTACGTGCTAAGGGGTATCTAGACAGTGGGATAGGTTTAATAACTACCCTAACCCTAACGCGTACCCTAACCCTAACCCCTACCCTAACCCTAACACGTACCCTAATCCTAACCCGTACCCTAAACCGAGCCCTAACCCTAACACTAACCCTAACCCTAACCCATACCCTACGCCGTACCCGAACCCCTCCCCGAACCCATTCCCCAAGCCGTACCCTAAACCTAACCCTAAGCCTAACCCTAACCCTAGGCTACCCTTGACTGCTTCTGCCTCCAATAGATTTCCTAAGCACTAGTGTTTTAAGGAACAGCTTAAAAAGAGAATCCTAAAGTGATTTCTTTATAATGGGTGTGTTCCTTATCTTATCCTAGTGTCTAAACTCTTCTCCATGGCTGGACCCCCAAATAATATTCCTTTACGTGCTAAGGGGTATCTAGAGAGTGGGATAGGTTTAATAACTACCCTAACCCTAACGCGTACCCTAACCCTAACCCCTACCCTAACCCTAACACGTACCCTAATCCTAACCCGTACCCTAAACCGAGCCCTAACCCTAACACTAACCCTAACCCTAACCCTAACCCATACCCTACGCCGTACCCGAACCCCTCCCCAAACCCGTACCCTAAGCCGTAACCTAAGCCTAACCCTAAGCCTAACCCTAACCCTAGGCTACCCTTGACTGCTTCTGCCTCCAATAGATTTCCTAAGCACTAGTGTTTTAAGGAACAGCTTAAAAAGAGAATCCTAATGTGATTTCTTTATAATGGGTGTGTTCCTTATCTTATCCTAGTGTCTAAACTCTTCTCCATGGCTGCACCCCCAAATAATATTGCCTTACGTGCTAAGGGGTATGTAGAGAGTGGGATAGGTTTAATAACTACCCTAACCCTAATGCGTACTCTAACCCTAACCCCTACCCTAACACTAACACGTACCCTAATCCTAACCCGTACCCTAAACCGAGCCCTAACCCTAACACTAACACTAACCCTAACCCTAACCCATACCCTACGCTGTACCCGAACCCCTCCCCAAACCCGTACCCTAAGCCGTACCCTAAGCCTAACCCTAAGCCTAACACTAACCCTAGGCTACCCTTGACTGCTTCTGCCTCCAATAGATTTCCTAAGCACTAGTGTTTTAAGCAACAGCTTAAAAAGAGAATCCTAATGTGATTTCTTTATAATGGGTGTGTTCCTTATCTTATCCTAGTGTCTAAATTCTTCTCCATGGCTGGACCCCCAAATAATATTCCTTTACGTGCTAAGGGGTATCTAGAGAGTGGGATAGGTTTACTAACTACCCTAACCCTAACGCGTACCCTAACCCTATCCCCTACCCTAAACCGAACACGTACCCTAATCCTAACTGTACCCTAAACCGAGCCCTAACCCTAACACTAACCCTAACCCTAACCCTAACCCATACCCTACGCCATACCCGAAACCCTCCCCGAACCATTACCCTAAGCCGTACCCTAAGCCTAACCCTAAGCCTAACCCTAACCCTAGGCTACCCTTGACTGCTTCTGCCTCCAATAGATTTCCTAAGCACTAGTGTTTTAAGGAACAGCTTAAAAAGAGAATCCTAATGTGATTTCTTTATAATGGGTGTGTTCCTTATCTTATCCTAGTGTCTAAACTCTTCTCCATGGCTGGACCCTCAAATAATATTCCTTTACGTGCTAAGGGGTATCTAGAGAGTGGGATAGGTTTAATAACTACCCTAACCCTACCGCGTACCCTAACCCTAACCCCTACCCTAACCCTAACACGTACCCTAATCCTAACCCGTACCCTAAACCGAGGCCTAACCCTAACACTAACCCTAACCCTAACCCTAACCCATACCCTACGCCGTACCCGAACCCCTCCCCAAACCCATACCCCAAGCCGTACCCTAAGACTAACCCTAAGCCTAAGCCTAACCCTAGGCTACCCTTGACTGCTTCTGCCTCCAATAGATTTCCTAAGCACTAGTGTTTTAAGGAACAGCTTAAAAAGAGAATCCTAATGTGATTTCTTTATAATGGGTGTGTTCCTTATCTTATCCTAGTGTCTAAACTCTTCTCCATGGCTGCACCCCCAAATAATATTCCCTTACGTGCTAAGGGGTATCTAGAGAGTGGGATAGGTTTAATAACTACCCTAACCCTAACGCGTACCCTAACCCTAACGCCTACCCTAACCCTAACACGTACCCTAATCCTAACCCGTACCCTAAACCGAGCCCTAACCCTAACACTAACCCTAACCCTAACCCTAACCCATACCCTACGCCGTACCCGCACCCCTCCCCGAACCCGTACCCTAAGCCATACCCTAAACCTAACCCTAAGCCTAACCCTAACCCTAGGCTACCCTTGACTGCTTCTGCCTCCAATTGATTTCCTAAGCAGTAGTGTTTTAAGGAACAGCTTAAAAAGAGAATCCTAATGTGATTTCTTTATAATGGGTGTGTTCCTTATCTTATCCTAGTGTCTAAACTCTTCTCCATGGCTGGACCCCCAAATAATATTCCTTTACGTGCTAAGGGGGAGCTAGAGAGTGGGATAGGTTTACTAACTACCCTAGCCCTAACGCGTAACCTAACCCTAACCCCTACCCTAACCCTAATACGTACCCTAATCCTAACCCGTACCCTAAACCGAGCCCTAACCCTAACACTAACCCTAACCCTAACCCATACCCTACGCCGTACCCGAACCCCTCCCCAAACCCATACCCCAAGCCGTACCCTAAGACTAACCCTAAGCCTAACCCTAACCCTAGGCTACCCTTGACTGCTTCTGCCTCCAATAGATTTCCTAAGCACTAGTGTTTTAAGGAACAGCTTAAATAGAGAATCCTAATGTGATTTCTTTATAATGGGTGTGTTCCTTATCTTATCCTAGTGTCTAAATTCTTCTCCATGGCTGCACCCCCAAATAATATTCCCTTACGTGCTAAGGGGTATCTAGACAGTGGGATAGGTTTAATAACTACCCTAACCCTAACGCGTACCCTAACCCTAACCCCTACCCTAACCCTAACACGTACCCTAATCCTAACCCGTACCCTAAACCGAGCCCTAACCCTAACACTAACCCTAACCCTAACCCATACCCTACGCCGTACCCGAACCCCTCCCCGAACCCATTCCCCAAGCCGTACCCTAAACCTAACCCTAAGCCTAACCCTAACCCTAGGCTACCCTTGACTGCTTCTGCCTCCAATAGATTTCCTAAGCACTAGTGTTTTAAGGAACAGCTTAAAAAGAGAATCCTAAAGTGATTTCTTTATAATGGGTGTGTTCCTTATCTTATCCTAGTGTCTAAACTCTTCTCCATGGCTGGACCCCCAAATAATATTCCTTTACGTGCTAAGGGGTATCTAGAGAGTGGGATAGGTTTAATAACTACCCTAACCCTAACGCGTACCCTAACCCTAACCCCTACCCTAACCCTAACACGTACCCTAATCCTAACCCGTACCCTAAACCGAGCCCTAACCCTAACACTAACCCTAACCCTAACCCTAACCCATACCCTACGCCGTACCCGAACCCCTCCCCAAACCCGTACCCTAAGCCGTAACCTAAGCCTAACCCTAAGCCTAACCCTAACCCTAGGCTACCCTTGACTGCTTCTGCCTCCAATAGATTTCCTAAGCACTAGTGTTTTAAGGAACAGCTTAAAAAGAGAATCCTAATGTGATTTCTTTATAATGGGTGTGTTCCTTATCTTATCCTAGTGTCTAAACTCTTCTCCATGGCTGCACCCCCAAATAATATTGCCTTACGTGCTAAGGGGTATGTAGAGAGTGGGATAGGTTTAATAACTACCCTAACCCTAATGCGTACTCTAACCCTAACCCCTACCCTAACACTACCACGTACCCTAATCCTAACCCGTACACTAAACCGAGCCCTAACCCTAACACTAACACTAACCCTAACCCTAACCCATACCCTACGCCGTACCCGAACCCCTCCCCAAACCCGTACCCTAAGCCGTACCCTAAGCCTAACCCTAAGCCTAACACTAACCCTAGGCTACCCTTGACTGCTTCTGCCTCCAATAGATTTCCTAAGCACTAGTGTTTTAAGCAACAGCTTAAAAAGAGAATCCTAATGTGATTTCTTTATAATGGGTGTGTTCCTTATCTTATCCTAGTGTCTAAATTCTTCTCCATGGCTGGACCCCCAAATAATATTCCTTTACGTGCTAAGGGGTATCTAGAGAGTGGGATAGGTTTACTAACTACCCTAACCCTAACGCGTACCCTAACCCTAACCCCTACCCTAAACCGAACACGTACCCTAATCCTAACCGTACCCTAAACCGAGCCCTAACCCTAACACTAACCCTAACCCTAACCCTAACCCATACCCTACGCCATACCCGAAACCCTCCCCGAACCCTTACCCTAAGCCGTACCCTAAGCCTAACCCTAAGCCTGACCCTAACCCTAGGCTACCCTTGACTGCTTCTGCCTCCAATAGATTTCCTAAGCACTAGTGTTTTAAGGAACAGCTTAAAAAGAGAATCCTAATGTGATTTCTTTATAATGGGTGTGTTCCTTATCTTATCCTAGTGTCTAAACTCTTCTCCATGGCTGGACCCTCAAATAATATTCCTTTACGTGCTAAGGGGTATCTAGAGAGTGGGATAGGTTTAATAACTACCCTAACCCTAACGCGTACCCTAACCCTAAACCCTACCCTAACCCTAACACGTACCCTAATCCTAACCCGTACCCTAAACCGAGCCCTAACCCTAACACTAACCCTAACCCTAACCATAACCCATACCCTACGCCATACACGCACCCCTCCCCGAACCCGTACCCTAAGCTGTACCCTAAGCCTAACCCTAAGCCTAACCCTAACCCTAGGCTACCCTTGACTGCTTCAGCCTCCAATAGATTTCCTAAGCACTAGTGTTTTAAGGAACAGCTTAAAAAGAGAATCCTAATGTGATTTCTTTATAATGGGTGTGTTCCTTATCTTATCCTAGTGTCTAAACTCTTCTCCATGGCTGCACCCCCAAATAATATTCCCTTACGTGCTAAGGGGTATCTAGAGAGTGGGATAGGTTTAATAACTACCCTAACCCTAACGCGTACCCTAACCCTAACGCCTACCCTAACCCTAACACGTACCCTAATCCTAACCCGTACCCTAAACCGAGCCCTAACCCTAACACTAACCCTAACCCTAACCCTAAACCATACCCTACGCCGTACCCGCACCCCTCCCCGAACCCGTACCCTAAGCCATACCCTAAACCTAACCCTAAGCCTAACCCTAACCCTAGGCTACCCTTGACTGCTTCTGCCTCCAATTGATTTCCTAAGCAGTAGTGTTTTAAGGAACAGCTTAAAAAGAGAATCCTAATGTGATTTCTTTATAATGGGTGTGTTCCTTATCTTATCCTAGTGTCTAAACTCTTCTCCATGGCTGGACCCCCAAATAATATTCCTTTACGTGCTAAGGGGGAGCTAGAGAGTGGGATAGGTTTACTAACTACCCTAGCCCTAACGCGTAACCTAACCCTAACCCCTACCCTAACCCTAACACGTACCCTAATCCTAACCCGTACCCTAAACCGAGGCCTAACCCTAACACTAACCCTAACCCTAACCCTAACCCATACCCTACGCCGTACCCGAACCCCTCCCCAAACCCATACCTCAAGCCGTACCCTAAGACTAACCCTAAGCCTAACCCTAACCCTAGGCTACCCTTGACTGCTTCTGCCTCCAATAGATTTCCTAAGCACTAGTGTTTTAAGGAACAGCTTAAAAAGAGAATCCTAATGTGATTTCTTTATAATGGGTGTGTTCCTTATCTTATCCTAGTGTCTAAACTCTTCTCCATGGCTGCACCCCCAAATAATATTCCCTTACGTGCTAAGGGGTATCTAGAGAGTGGGATAGGTTTAATAACTACCCTAACCCTAACGCGTACCCTAACCCTAACGCCTACCCTAACACTAACACGTACCCTAATCCTAACCCGTACCCTAAACCGAGCCCTAACCCTAACACTAACCCTAACCCTAACCCTAACCCATACCCTACGCCGTACCCGCACCCCTCCCCGAACCCGTACCCTAAGCCATACCCTAAACCTAACCCTAAGCCTAACCCTAACCCTAGGCTACCCTTGACTGCTTCTGCCTCCAATTGATTTCCTAAGCAGTAGTGTTTTAAGGAACAGCTTAAAAAGAGAATCCTAATGTGATTTCTTTATAATGCGTGTGTTCCTTATCTTATCCTAGTGTCTAAACTCTTCTCCATGGCTGGACCCCCAAATAATATTCCTTTACGTGCTAAGGGGGAGCTAAAGAGTGGGATAGGTTTACTAACTACCCTAGCCCTAACGCGTAACCTAACCCTAACCCCTACCCTAACCCTAACACGTACCCTAATCCTAACCCGTACCCTAAACCGAGCCCTAACCCTAACACTAACCCTAACCCTAACCCTAACCCATACCCTACGCCGTACCCGAACCCCTCCCCAAACCCATACCCCAAGCCGTACCCTAAGACTAACCCTAAGCCTAACCCTAACCCTAGGCTACCCTTGACTGCTTCTGCCTCCAATAGATTTCCTAAGCACTAGTGTTTTAAGGAACAGCTTAAATAGAGAATCCTAATGTGATTTCTTTATAATGGGTGTGTTCCTTATCTTATCCTAGTGTCTAAATTCTTCTCCATGGCTGCACCCCCAAATAATATTCCCTTACGTGCTAAGGGGTATGTAGAGAGTGGGATAGGTTTAATAACTACCCTAACCCTAACGCGTACCCTAACCCTAACCCCTACCCTAACCCTAACACGTACCCTAATCCTAACCCGTACCCTAAACCGAGCCCTAACCCTAACACTAACCCGAACCCTAACCCATACCCTACGCCGTACACGAACCCCTCCCCGAACCCATTCCCCAAGCCGTACCCTAAACCTAACCCTAAGCCTAACCCTAACCCTAGGCTACCCTTGACTGCTTCTGCCTCCAATAGATTTCCTAAGCACTAGTGTTTTAAGGAATAGCTTAAAAAGAGAATCCTAAAGTGATTTCTTTATAATGGGTGTGTTCCTTATCTTATCCTAGTGTCTAAACTCTTCTCCATGGCTGGACCCCCAAATAATATTCCTTTACGTGCTAAGGGGTATCTAGAGAGGGGGATAGGTTTAATAACTACCCTAACCCTAACGCGTACCCTAACCCTAACCCCTACCCTAACCCTAACACGTACCCTAATCCTAACCCGTACTCTAAACCGAGCCCTAACCCTAACACTAACCCTAACCCTAACCCATACCCTACGCCGTACCCGAAACCCTCCCCGAACCCGTATCCTAAGCCGTACCCTAAGCCTAACCCTAAGCCTAACCCTAACCCTAGGCTACCCTTGACTGCTTCTGCCTCCAATAGATTTCCTAAGCACTAGTGTTTTAAGGAACAGCTTAAAAAGAGAATCCTAAAGTGATTTCTTTATAATGGGTGTGTTCCTTATCTTATCCTAGTGTCTAAACTCTTCTCCATGGCTGGACCCCCAAATAATATTCCTTTACGTGCTAAGGGGTATCTAGAGAGTGGGATAGGTTTAATAACTACCCTAACCCTAACGCGTACCCTAACCCTAACCCCTACCCTAACCCTAACATGTACCCTAATCCTAACCCGTACCCTAAACCGAGCCCTAACCCTAACACTAACCCTAACCCTAACACTAACCCATACCCTACGCCGTATCCGAAACCCTCCCCGAACCCTTACCCTAAGCCGTACCCTAAGCCTAACCCTAAGCCTAACCCTAACCCTAGGCTACCCTTGACTGCTTCTGCCTCCAATAGATTTCCTAAGCACTAGTGTTTTAAGGAACAGCTTAAAAAGAGAATCCTAATGTGATTTCTTTATAATGGGTGTGTTCCTTATCTTATCCTAGTGTCTAAACTCTTCTCCATGGCTGGACCCTCAAATAATATTCCTTTACGTGCTAAGGGGTATCTAGAGAGTGGGATAGGTTTAATAACTACCCTAACCCTAACGCGTAACCTAACCCTAACCCCTACCCTAACCCTAACACGTACCCTAATCCTAACCCGTACCCTAAACCGAGCCCGAACCCTAACACTAACCCTAACCCTAACCCATACCCTACGCCGTACCCGCACCCCTCCCCGAACCCGTACCCTAAGCCGTACCCTAATCCTAACCCTAAGCCTAACCCTAACCCTAGGCTACCATTGACTGCTTCTGCCTCCAATAGATTTCCTAAGCACTAGTGTTTTAAGGAACAGCTTAAAAAGAGAATCCTAATGTGATTTCTTTATAATGGGTGTGTTCCTTATCTTATCCTAGTGTCTAAACTCTTCTCCATGGCTGGACCCCCAAATAATATTCCTTTACGTGCTAAGGGGGAGCTAGAGAGTGGGATAGGTTGACTAACTACCCTAGCCCTAACGCGTAACCTAACCCTAACCCTTACCCTAACCGTAACACGTACCCTAATCCTAACCCGTACCCTAAACCGAGCCCTAACCCTAACACTAACCCTAACCCTAACCCTAACCCATACCCTACGCCGTATCCGAAACCCTCCCCGAACCCATACCCCAAGCCGTACCCTAAACCTAACCCTAAGCCTAACCCTAACCCTAGGCTACCCTTGACTGCTTCTGCCTCCAATAGATTTCCTAAGCACTAGAGTTTTAAGGAACAGCTTAAAAAGAGAATCCTAAAGTGATTTCTTTATAATGGGTGTGTTCCTTATCTTATCCTAGTGTCTAAACTCTTCTCCATGGCTGGACCCCCAAATAATATTCCTTTACGTGCTAAGGGGTATCTAGAGAGTGGGATAGGTTTAATAACTACCCTAACCCTAACGCCTACCCTAACCCTAACACCTACGCAAACCCTAACACGTACCCTAATTCTAACCCATACCCTAAACCGAGCCCTAACCCTAACACTAACCCTAACCCTAACCCATACCCTACGCCGTACCCGAAACCCTCCCCGAACCCGTACCCTAAGCCGTACCCTAAGCCTATCCCTAAGCCTAACCCTAACCCTAGGCTACCCTTGACTGCTTCTGCCTCCAATAGATTTCCTAAGCACTAGTGTTTTAAGGAACAGCTTAAAAAGAGAATCCTAATGTGATTTCTTTATAATGGGTGTGTTCCTTATCTTATCCTAGTGTCTAAACTCTTCTCCATGGCTGCACCCCCAAATAATATTCCCTTACGTGCTAAGGGGTATCTAGAGAGTGGGATAGGTTTACTAACTACCCTAACCCTAACGCGTACTCTAACCCTAACGCCTACCCTAACCCTAACACGTACCCTAATCCTAACCCGTACCCTAAACCGAGCCCTAACCCTAACACTAACACTAACCCTAACCCTAACCCATACCCTACGCCGTACCCGCACCCCTCCCCGAACCCGTACCCTAAGCCATACCCTAAACCTAACCCTAAGCCTAACCCTAACCCTAGGCTACCCTTGACTGCTTCTGCCTCCAATTGATTTCCTAAGCAGTAGTGTTTTAAGGAACAGCTTAAAAAGAGAATCCTAATGTGATTTCTTTATAATGGGTGTGTTCCTTATCTTATCCTAGTGTCTAAACTCTTCTCCATGGCTGGACCCCCAAATAATATTCCTTTACGTGCTAAGGGGGAGCTAGAGAGTGGGATAGGTTTACTAACTACCCTAGCCCTAACGCGTAACCTAACCCTAACCCCTACCCTAACCCTAACACGTACCCTAATCCTAACCCGTACCCTAAACCGAGCCCTAACCCTAACACTAACCCTAACCCTAACACATACCCTACGCCGTACCCGAACCCCTCCCCGAACCCATTCCCCAAGCCGTACCCTAAACCTAACCCTAAGCCTAACCCTAACCCTAGGCTACCCTTAACTGCTTCTGCCTCCAATAGATTTCCTAAGCACTAGTGTTTTAAGGAACAGCTTAAAAAGAGAATCCTAAAGTGATTTCTTTATAATGGGTGTGTTCCTTATCTTATCCTAGTGTCTAAACTCTTCTCCATGGCTGGACCCCCAAATAATATTCCTTTACGTGCTAAGGGGTATCTAGAGAGTGGGATAGGTTTAATAACTAACCTAACCCTAACGCGTACCCTAACCCTAACCCCTACCCTAACCCTAACACGTACCCTAATCCTAACCCGTACCCTAAACCGAGCCCTAACCCTAACACTAACCCTAACCCTAACCCTAAACCATACCCTACGCCGTACCCGAACCCCTCCCCAAACCCGTACCCTAAGCCGTAACCTAAGCCTAACCCTAAGCCTAACCCTAACCCTAGGCTACCCTTGACTGCTTCTGCCTCCAATAGATTTCCTAAGCACTAGTGTTTTAAGGAACAGCTTAAAAAGAGAATCCTAATGTGATTTCTTTATAATGGGTGTGTTCCTTATCTTATCCTAGTGTCTAAACTCTTCTCCATGGCTGCACCCCCAAATAATATTGCCTTACGTGCTAAGGGGTATGTAGAGAGTGGGATAGGTTTAATAACTACCCTAACCCTAATGCGTACTCTAACCCTAACCCCTACCCTAACACTAACACGTACCCTAATCCTAACCCGTACCCTAAACCGAGCCCTAACCCTAACACTAACACTAACCCTAACCCTAACCCATACCCTACGCCGTACCCGAACCCCTCCCCAAACCCGTACCCTAAGCCGTACCCTAAGCCTAACCCTAAGCCTAACCCTAACCCTAGGCTACCCTTGACTGCTTCTGCCTCCAATAGATTTCCTAAGCACTAGTGTTTTAAGGAACAGCTTAAAAAGAGAATCCTAATGTGATTTCTTTATAATGGGTGTGTTCCTTATCTTATCCTAGTGTCTAAACTCTTCTCCATGGCTGGACCCTCAAATAATATTCCTTTACGTGCTAAGGGGTATCTAGAGAGTGGGATAGGTTTAATAACTACCCTAACCCTAACGCGTACCCTAACCCTAACCCCTACCCTAACCCTAACACGTACCCTAATCCTAACCCGTACCCTAAACCGAGCCCTAACCCTAACAATAACCCTAACCCTAACCCTAACCCATACCCTACGCCGTACCCGCACCCCTCCCCGAACCCGTACCCTAAGCCATACCCTAAACCTAACCCTAAGCCGAACCCTAACCCTAGGCTACCCTTGACTGCTTCTGCCTCCAATTGATTTCCTAAGCAGTAGTGTTTTAAGGAACAGCTTAAAAAGAGAATCCTAATGTGATTTCTTTATAATGGGTGTGTTCCTTATCTTATCTTAGTGTCTAAACTCTTCTCCATGGCTGGACCCCCAAATAATATTCCTTTACGTGCTAAGGGGGAGCTAGAGAGTGGGATAGGTTTACTAACTACCCTAGCCCTAACGCGTAACCTAACCCTAACCCCTACCCTAACCCTAATACGTACCCTAATCCTAACCCGTACCCTAAACCGAGCCCTAACCCTAACACTAACCCTAACCCTAACCCATACCCTACGCCGTACCCGAACCCCTCCCCAAACCCATACCCCAAGCCGTACCCTAAGACTAACCCTAAGCCTAACCCTAACCCTAGGCTACCCTTGACTGCTTCTGCCTCCAATAGATTTCCTAAGCACTAGTGTTTTAAGGAACAGCTTAAATAGAGAATCCTAATGTGATTTCTTTATAATGGGTGTGTTCCTTATCTTATCCTAGTGTCTAAATTCTTCTCCATGGCTGCACCCCCAAATAATATTCCCTTACGTGCTAAGGGGTATCTAGACAGTGGGATAGGTTTAATAACTACCCTAACCCTAACGCGTACCCTAACCCTAACCCCTACCCTAACCCTAACACGTACCCTAATCCTAACCCGTACCCTAAACCGAGCCCTAACCCTAACACTAACCCTAACCCTAACCCATACCCTACGCCGTACCCTAACCCCTCCCCGAACCCATTCCCCAAGCCGTACCCTAAACCTAACCCTAAGCCTAACCCTAACCCTAGGCTACCCTTGACTGCTTCTGCCTCCAATAGATTTCCTAAGCACTAGTGTTTTAAGGAACAGCTTAAAAAGAGAATCCTAAAGTGATTTCTTTATAATGGGTGTGTTCCTTATCTTATCCTAGTGTCTAAACTCTTCTCCATGGCTGGACCCCCAAATAATATTCCTTTACGTGCTAAGGGGTATCTAGAGAGTGGGATAGGTTTAATAACTACCCTAACCCTAACGCGTACCCTAACCCTAACCCCTACCCTAACCCTAACACGTACCCTAATCCTAACCCGTACCCTAAACCGAGCCCTAACCCTAACACTAACCCTAACCCTAACCCTAACCCATACCCTACGCCGTACCCGAACCCCTCCCCAAACCCGTACCCTAAGCCGTAACCTAAGCCTAACCCTAAGCCTAACCCTAACCCTAGGCTACCCTTGACTGCTTCTGCCTCCAATAGATTTCCTAAGCACTAGTGTTTTAAGGAACAGCTTAAAAAGAGAATCCTAATGTGATTTCTTTATAATGGGTGTGTTCCTTATCTTATCCTAGTGTCTAAACTCTTCTCCATGGCTGCACCCCCAAATAATATTGCCTTACGTGCTAAGGGGTATGTAGAGAGTGGGATAGGTTTAATAACTACCCTAACCCTAATGCGTACTCTAACCCTAACCCCTACCCTAACACTAACACGTACCCTAATCCTAACCCGTACCCTAAACCGAGCCCTAACCCTAACACTAACACTAACCCTAACCCTAACCCATACCCTACGCTGTACCCGAACCCCTCCCCAAACCCGTACCCTAAGCCGTACCCTAAGCCTAACCCTAAGCCTAACACTAACCCTAGGCTACCCTTGACTGCTTCTGCCTCCAATAGATTTCCTAAGCACTAGTGTTTTAAGCAACAGCTTAAAAAGAGAATCCTAATGTGATTTCTTTATAATGGGTGTGTTCCTTATCTTATCCTAGTGTCTAAATTCTTCTCCATGGCTGGACCCCCAAATAATATTCCTTTACGTGCTAAGGGGTATCTAGAGAGTGGGATAGGTTTACTAACTACCCTAACCCTAACGCGTACCCTAACCCTATCCCCTACCCTAAACCGAACACGTACCCTAATCCTAACTGTACCCTAAACCGAGCCCTAACCCTAACACTAACCCTAACCCTAACCCTAACCCATACCCTACGCCATACCCGAAACCCTCCCCGAACCATTACCCTAAGCCGTACCCTAAGCCTAACCCTAAGCCTAACCCTAACCCTAGGCTACCCTTGACTGCTTCTGCCTCCAATAGATTTCCTAAGCACTAGTGTTTTAAGGAACAGCTTAAAAAGAGAATCCTAATGTGATTTCTTTATAATGGGTGTGTTCCTTATCTTATCCTAGTGTCTAAACTCTTCTCCATGGCTGGACCCTCAAATAATATTCCTTTACGTGCTAAGGGGTATCTAGAGAGTGGGATAGGTTTAATAACTACCCTAACCCTACCGCGTACCCTAACCCTAACCCCTACCCTAACCCTAACACGTACCCTAATCCTAACCCGTACCCTAAACCGAGGCCTAACCCTAACACTAACCCTAACCCTAACCCTAACCCATACCCTACGCCGTACCCGAACCCCTCCCCAAACCCATACCCCAAGCCGTACCCTAAGACTAACCCTAAGCCTAAGCCTAACCCTAGGCTACCCTTGACTGCTTCTGCCTCCAATAGATTTCCTAAGCACTAGTGTTTTAAGGAACAGCTTAAAAAGAGAATCCTAATGTGATTTCTTTATAATGGGTGTGTTCCTTATCTTATCCTAGTGTCTAAACTCTTCTCCATGGCTGCACCCCCAAATAATATTCCCTTACGTGCTAAGGGGTATCTAGAGAGTGGGATAGGTTTAATAACTACCCTAACCCTAACGCGTACCCTAACCCTAACGCCTACCCTAACCCTAACACGTACCCTAATCCTAACCCGTACCCTAAACCGAGCCCTAACCCTAACACTAACCCTAACCCTAACCCTAACCCATACCCTACGCCGTACCCGCACCCCTCCCCGAACCCGTACCCTAAGCCATACCCTAAACCTAACCCTAAGCCTAACCCTAACCCTAGGCTACCCTTGACTGCTTCTGCCTCCAATTGATTTCCTAAGCAGTAGTGTTTTAAGGAACAGCTTAAAAAGAGAATCCTAATGTGATTTCTTTATAATGGGTGTGTTCCTTATCTTATCCTAGTGTCTAAACTCTTCTCCATGGCTGGACCCCCAAATAATATTCCTTTACGTGCTAAGGGGGAGCTAGAGAGTGGGATAGGTTTACTAACTACCCTAGCCCTAACGCGTAACCTAACCCTAACCCCTACCCTAACCCTAATACGTACCCTAATCCTAACCCGTACCCTAAACCGAGCCCTAACCCTAACACTAACCCTAACCCTAACCCATACCCTACGCCGTACCCGAACCCCTCCCCAAACCCATACCCCAAGCCGTACCCTAAGACTAACCCTAAGCCTAACCCTAACCCTAGGCTACCCTTGACTGCTTCTGCCTCCAATAGATTTCCTAAGCACTAGTGTTTTAAGGAACAGCTTAAATAGAGAATCCTAATGTGATTTCTTTATAATGGGTGTGTTCCTTATCTTATCCTAGTGTCTAAATTCTTCTCCATGGCTGCACCCCCAAATAATATTCCCTTACGTGCTAAGGGGTATCTAGACAGTGGGATAGGTTTAATAACTACCCTAACCCTAACGCGTACCCTAACCCTAACCCCTACCCTAACCCTAACACGTACCCTAATCCTAACCCGTACCCTAAACCGAGCCCTAACCCTAACACTAACCCTAACCCTAACCCATACCCTACGCCGTACCCGAACCCCTCCCCGAACCCATTCCCCAAGCCGTACCCTAAACCTAACCCTAAGCCTAACCCTAACCCTAGGCTACCCTTGACTGCTTCTGCCTCCAATAGATTTCCTAAGCACTAGTGTTTTAAGGAACAGCTTAAAAAGAGAATCCTAAAGTGATTTCTTTATAATGGGTGTGTTCCTTATCTTATCCTAGTGTCTAAACTCTTCTCCATGGCTGGACCCCCAAATAATATTCCTTTACGTGCTAAGGGGTATCTAGAGAGTGGGATAGGTTTAATAACTACCCTAACCCTAACGCGTACCCTAACCCTAACCCCTACCCTAACCCTAACACGTACCCTAATCCTAACCCGTACCCTAAACCGAGCCCTAACCCTAACACTAACCCTAACCCTAACCCTAACCCATACCCTACGCCGTACCCGAACCCCTCCCCAAACCCGTACCCTAAGCCGTAACCTAAGCCTAACCCTAAGCCTAACCCTAACCCTAGGCTACCCTTGACTGCTTCTGCCTCCAATAGATTTCCTAAGCACTAGTGTTTTAAGGAACAGCTTAAAAAGAGAATCCTAATGTGATTTCTTTATAATGGGTGTGTTCCTTATCTTATCCTAGTGTCTAAACTCTTCTCCATGGCTGCACCCCCAAATAATATTGCCTTACGTGCTAAGGGGTATGTAGAGAGTGGGATAGGTTTAATAACTACCCTAACCCTAATGCGTACTCTAACCCTAACCCCTACCCTAACACTAACACGTACCCTAATCCTAACCCGTACCCTAAACCGAGCCCTAACCCTAACACTAACACTAACCCTAACCCTAACCCATACCCTACGCTGTACCCGAACCCCTCCCCAAACCCGTACCCTAAGCCGTACCCTAAGCCTAACCCTAAGCCTAACACTAACCCTAGGCTACCCTTGACTGCTTCTGCCTCCAATAGATTTCCTAAGCACTAGTGTTTTAAGCAACAGCTTAAAAAGAGAATCCTAATGTGATTTCTTTATAATGGGTGTGTTCCTTATCTTATCCTAGTGTCTAAATTCTTCTCCATGGCTGGACCCCCAAATAATATTCCTTTACGTGCTAAGGGGTATCTAGAGAGTGGGATAGGTTTACTAACTACCCTAACCCTAACGCGTACCCTAACCCTATCCCCTACCCTAAACCGAACACGTACCCTAATCCTAACTGTACCCTACACCGAGCCCTAACCCTAACACTAACCCTAACCCTAACCCTAACCCATACCCTACGCCATACCCGAAACCCTCCCCGAACCATTACCCTAAGCCGTACCCTAAGCCTAACCCTAAGCCTAACACTAACCCTAGGCTACCCTTGACTGCTTCTGCCTCCAATAGATTTCCTAAGCAGTAGTGTTTTAAGGAACAGCTTAAAAAGAGAATCCTAATGTGATTTCTTTATAATGGGTGTGTTCCTTATCTTATCCTAGTGTCTAAACTCTTCTCCATGGCTGGACCCTCAAATAATATTCCTTTACGTGCTAAGGGGTATCTAGAGAGTGGGATAGGTTTAATAACTACCCTAACCCTACCGCGTACCCTAACCCTAACCCCTACCCTAACCCTAACACGTACCCTAATCCTAACCCGTACCCTAAACCGAGGCCTAACCCTAACACTAACCCTAACCCTAACCCTAACCCATACCCTACGCCGTACCCGAACCCCTCCCCAAACCCATACCCCAAGCCGTACCCTAAGACTAACCCTAAGCCTAAGCCTAACCCTAGGCTACCCTTGACTGCTTCTGCCTCCAATAGATTTCCTAAGCACTAGTGTTTTAAGGAACAGCTTAAAAAGAGAATCCTAATGTGATTTCTTTATAATGGGTGTGTTCCTTATCTTATCCTAGTGTCTAAACTCTTCTCCATGGCTGCACCCCCAAATAATATTCCCTTACGTGCTAAGGGGTATCTAGAGAGTGGGATAGGTTTAATAACTACCCTAACCCTAACGCGTACCCTAACCCTAACGCCTACCCTAACCCTAACACGTACCCTAATCCTAACCCGTACCCTAAACCGAGCCCTAACCCTAACACTAACCCTAACCCTAACCCTAACCCATACCCTACGCCGTACCCGCACCCCTCCCCGAACCCGTACCCTAAGCCATACCCTAAACCTAACCCTAAGCCTAACCCTAACCCTAGGCTACCCTTGACTGCTTCTGCCTCCAATTGATTTCCTAAGCAGTAGTGTTTTAAGGAACAGCTTAAAAAGAGAATCCTAATGTGATTTCTTTATAATGGGTGTGTTCCTTATCTTATCCTAGTGTCTAAACTCTTCTCCATGGCTGGACCCCCAAATAATATTCCTTTACGTGCTAAGGGGGAGCTAGAGAGTGGGATAGGTTTACTAACTACCCTAGCCCTAACGCGTAACCTAACCCTAACCCCTACCCTAACCCTAATACGTACCCTAATCCTAACCCGTACCCTAAACCGAGCCCTAACCCTAACACTAACCCTAACCCTAACCCATACCCTACGCCGTACCCGAACCCCTCCCCAAACCCATACCCCAAGCCGTACCCTAAGACTAACCCTAAGCCTAACCCTAACCCTAGGCTACCCTTGACTGCTTCTGCCTCCAATAGATTTCCTAAGCACTAGTGTTTTAAGGAACAGCTTAAATAGAGAATCCTAATGTGATTTCTTTATAATGGGTGTGTTCCTTATCTTATCCTAGTGTCTAAATTCTTCTCCATGGCTGCACCCCCAAATAATATTCCCTTACGTGCTAAGGGGTATCTAGACAGTGGGATAGGTTTAATAACTACCCTAACCCTAACGCGTACCCTAACCCTAACCCCTACCCTAACCCTAACACGTACCCTAATCCTAACCCGTACCCTAAACCGAGCCCTAACCCTAACACTAACCCTAACCCTAACCCATACCCTACGCCGTACCCGAACCCCTCCCCGAACCCATTCCCCAAGCCGTACCCTAAACCTAACCCTAAGCCTAACCCTAACCCTAGGCTACCCTTGACTGCTTCTGCCTCCAATAGATTTCCTAAGCACTAGTGTTTTAAGGAACAGCTTAAAAAGAGAATCCTAAAGTGATTTCTTTATAATGGGTGTGTTCCTTATCTTATCCTAGTGTCTAAACTCTTCTCCATGGCTGGACCCCCAAATAATATTCCTTTACGTGCTAAGGGGTATCTAGAGAGTGGGATAGGTTTAATAACTACCCTAACCCTAACGCGTACCCTAACCCTAACCCCTACCCTAACCCTAACACGTACCCTAATCCTAACCCGTACCCTAAACCGAGCCCTAACCCTAACACTAACCCTAACCCTAACCCTAACCCATACCCTACGCCGTACCCGAACCCCTCCCCAAACCCGTACCCTAAGCCGTAACCTAAGCCTAACCCTAAGCCTAACCCTAACCCTAGGCTACCCTTGACTGCTTCTGCCTCCAATAGATTTCCTAAGCACTAGTGTTTTAAGGAACAGCTTAAAAAGAGAATCCTAATGTGATTTCTTTATAATGGGTGTGTTCCTTATCTTATCCTAGTGTCTAAACTCTTCTCCATGGCTGCACCCCCAAATAATATTGCCTTACGTGCTAAGGGGTATGTAGAGAGTGGGATAGGTTTAATAACTACCCTAACCCTAATGCGTACTCTAACCCTAACCCCTACCCTAACACTAACACGTACCCTAATCCTAACCCGTACCCTAAACCGAGCCCTAACCCTAACACTAACACTAACCCTAACCCTAACCCATACCCTACGCTGTACCCGAACCCCTCCCCAAACCCGTACCCTAAGCCGTACCCTAAGCCTAACCCTAAGCCTAACACTAACCCTAGGCTACCCTTGACTGCTTCTGCCTCCAATAGATTTCCTAAGCACTAGTGTTTTAAGCAACAGCTTAAAAAGAGAATCCTAATGTGATTTCTTTATAATGGGTGTGTTCCTTATCTTATCCTAGTGTCTAAATTCTTCTCCATGGCTGGACCCCCAAATAATATTCCTTTACGTGCTAAGGGGTATCTAGAGAGTGGGATAGGTTTACTAACTACCCTAACCCTAACGCGTACCCTAACCCTATCCCCTACCCTAAACCGAACACGTACCCTAATCCTAACTGTACCCTACACCGAGCCCTAACCCTAACACTAACCCTAACCCTAACCCTAACCCATACCCTACGCCATACCCGAAACCCTCCCCGAACCATTACCCTAAGCCGTACCCTAAGCCTAACCCTAAGCCTAACACTAACCCTAGGCTACCCTTGACTGCTTCTGCCTCCAATAGATTTCCTAAGCAGTAGTGTTTTAAGGAACAGCTTAAAAAGAGAATCCTAATGTGATTTCTTTATAATGGGTGTGTTCCTTATCTTATCCTAGTGTCTAAACTCTTCTCCATGGCTGGACCCTCAAATAATATTCCTTTACGTGCTAAGGGGTATCTAGAGAGTGGGATAGGTTTAATAACTACCCTAACCCTACCGCGTACCCTAACCCTAACCCCTACCCTAACCCTAACACGTACCCTAATCCTAACCCGTACCCTAAACCGAGGCCTAACCCTAACACTAACCCTAACCCTAACCCTAACCCATACCCTACGCCGTACCCGAACCCCTCCCCAAACCCATACCCCAAGCCGTACCCTAAGACTAACCCTAAGCCTAAGCCTAACCCTAGGCTACCCTTGACTGCTTCTGCCTCCAATAGATTTCCTAAGCACTAGTGTTTTAAGGAACAGCTTAAAAAGAGAATCCTAATGTGATTTCTTTATAATGGGTGTGTTCCTTATCTTATCCTAGTGTCTAAACTCTTCTCCATGGCTGCACCCCCAAATAATATTCCCTTACGTGCTAAGGGGTATCTAGAGAGTGGGATAGGTTTAATAACTACCCTAACCCTAACGCGTACCCTAACCCTAACGCCTACCCTAACCCTAACACGTACCCTAATCCTAACCCGTACCCTAAACCGAGCCCTAACCCTAACACTAACCCTAACCCTAACCCTAACCCATACCCTACGCCGTACCCGCACCCCTCCCCGAACCCGTACCCTAAGCCATACCCTAAACCTAACCCTAAGCCTAACCCTAACCCTAGGCTACCCTTGACTGCTTCTGCCTCCAATTGATTTCCTAAGCAGTAGTGTTTTAAGGAACAGCTTAAAAAGAGAATCCTAATGTGATTTCTTTATAATGGGTGTGTTCCTTATCTTATCCTAGTGTCTAAACTCTTCTCCATGGCTGCACCCCCAAATAATATTCCCTTACGTGCTAAGGGGTATCTAGAGAGTGGGATAGGTTTAATAACTACCCTAACCCTAACGCGTACCCTAACCCTAACGCCTACCCTAACCCTAACACGTACCCTAATCCTAACCCGTACCCTAAACCGAGCCCTAACCCTAACACTAACCCTAACCCTAACCCTAACCCATACCCTACGCCGTACCCGCACCCCTCCCCGAACCCGTACCCTAAGCCATACCCTAAACCTAACCCTAAGCCTAACCCTAACCCTAGGCTACCCTTGACTGCTTCTGCCTCCAATTGATTTCCTAAGCAGTAGTGTTTTAAGGAACAGCTTAAAAAGAGAATCCTAATGTGATTTCTTTATAATGGGTGTGTTCCTTATCTTATCCTAGTGTCTAAACTCTTCTCCATGGCTGGACCCCCAAATAATATTCCTTTACGTGCTAAGGGGGAGCTAGAGAGTGGGATAGGTTTACTAACTACCCTAGCCCTAACGCGTAACCTAACCCTAACCCCTACCCTAACCCTAATACGTACCCTAATCCTAACCCGTACCCTAAACCGAGCCCTAACCCTAACACTAACCCTAACCCTAACCCATACCCTACGCCGTACCCGAACCCCTCCCCAAACCCATACCCCAAGCCGTACCCTAAGACTAACCCTAAGCCTAACCCTAACCCTAGGCTACCCTTGACTGCTTCTGCCTCCAATAGATTTCCTAAGCACTAGTGTTTTAAGGAACAGCTTAAATAGAGAATCCTAATGTGATTTCTTTATAATGGGTGTGTTCCTTATCTTATCCTAGTGTCTAAATTCTTCTCCATGGCTGCACCCCCAAATAATATTCCCTTACGTGCTAAGGGGTATCTAGACAGTGGGATAGGTTTAATAACTACCCTAACCCTAACGCGTACCCTAACCCTAACCCCTACCCTAACCCTAACACGTACCCTAATCCTAACCCGTACCCTAAACCGAGCCCTAACCCTAACACTAACCCTAACCCTAACCCATACCCTACGCCGTACCCGAACCCCTCCCCGAACCCATTCCCCAAGCCGTACCCTAAACCTAACCCTAAGCCTAACCCTAACCCTAGGCTACCCTTGACTGCTTCTGCCTCCAATAGATTTCCTAAGCACTAGTGTTTTAAGGAACAGCTTAAAAAGAGAATCCTAAAGTGATTTCTTTATAATGGGTGTGTTCCTTATCTTATCCTAGTGTCTAAACTCTTCTCCATGGCTGGACCCCCAAATAATATTCCTTTACGTGCTAAGGGGTATCTAGAGAGTGGGATAGGTTTAATAACTACCCTAACCCTAACGCGTACCCTAACCCTAACCCCTACCCTAACCCTAACACGTACCCTAATCCTAACCCGTACCCTAAACCGAGCCCTAACCCTAACACTAACCCTAACCCTAACCCTAACCCATACCCTACGCCGTACCCGAACCCCTCCCCAAACCCGTACCCTAAGCCGTAACCTAAGCCTAACCCTAAGCCTAACCCTAACCCTAGGCTACCCTTGACTGCTTCTGCCTCCAATAGATTTCCTAAGCACTAGTGTTTTAAGGAACAGCTTAAAAAGAGAATCCTAATGTGATTTCTTTATAATGGGTGTGTTCCTTATCTTATCCTAGTGTCTAAACTCTTCTCCATGGCTGCACCCCCAAATAATATTGCCTTACGTGCTAAGGGGTATGTAGAGAGTGGGATAGGTTTAATAACTACCCTAACCCTAATGCGTACTCTAACCCTAACCCCTACCCTAACACTAACACGTACCCTAATCCTAACCCGTACCCTAAACCGAGCCCTAACCCTAACACTAACACTAACCCTAACCCTAACCCATACCCTACGCTGTACCCGAACCCCTCCCCAAACCCGTACCCTAAGCCGTACCCTAAGCCTAACCCTAAGCCTAACACTAACCCTAGGCTACCCTTGACTGCTTCTGCCTCCAATAGATTTCCTAAGCACTAGTGTTTTAAGCAACAGCTTAAAAAGAGAATCCTAATGTGATTTCTTTATAATGGGTGTGTTCCTTATCTTATCCTAGTGTCTAAATTCTTCTCCATGGCTGGACCCCCAAATAATATTCCTTTACGTGCTAAGGGGTATCTAGAGAGTGGGATAGGTTTACTAACTACCCTAACCCTAACGCGTACCCTAACCCTATCCCCTACCCTAAACCGAACACGTACCCTAATCCTAACTGTACCCTACACCGAGCCCTAACCCTAACACTAACCCTAACCCTAACCCTAACCCATACCCTACGCCATACCCGAAACCCTCCCCGAACCATTACCCTAAGCCGTACCCTAAGCCTAACCCTAAGCCTAACACTAACCCTAGGCTACCCTTGACTGCTTCTGCCTCCAATAGATTTCCTAAGCAGTAGTGTTTTAAGGAACAGCTTAAAAAGAGAATCCTAATGTGATTTCTTTATAATGGGTGTGTTCCTTATCTTATCCTAGTGTCTAAACTCTTCTCCATGGCTGGACCCTCAAATAATATTCCTTTACGTGCTAAGGGGTATCTAGAGAGTGGGATAGGTTTAATAACTACCCTAACCCTACCGCGTACCCTAACCCTAACCCCTACCCTAACCCTAACACGTACCCTAATCCTAACCCGTACCCTAAACCGAGGCCTAACCCTAACACTAACCCTAACCCTAACCCTAACCCATACCCTACGCCGTACCCGAACCCCTCCCCAAACCCATACCCCAAGCCGTACCCTAAGACTAACCCTAAGCCTAAGCCTAACCCTAGGCTACCCTTGACTGCTTCTGCCTCCAATAGATTTCCTAAGCACTAGTGTTTTAAGGAACAGCTTAAAAAGAGAATCCTAATGTGATTTCTTTATAATGGGTGTGTTCCTTATCTTATCCTAGTGTCTAAACTCTTCTCCATGGCTGCACCCCCAAATAATATTCCCTTACGTGCTAAGGGGTATCTAGAGAGTGGGATAGGTTTAATAACTACCCTAACCCTAACGCGTACCCTAACCCTAACGCCTACCCTAACCCTAACACGTACCCTAATCCTAACCCGTACCCTAAACCGAGCCCTAACCCTAACACTAACCCTAACCCTAACCCTAACCCATACCCTACGCCGTACCCGCACCCCTCCCCGAACCCGTACCCTAAGCCATACCCTAAACCTAACCCTAAGCCTAACCCTAACCCTAGGCTACCCTTGACTGCTTCTGCCTCCAATTGATTTCCTAAGCAGTAGTGTTTTAAGGAACAGCTTAAAAAGAGAATCCTAATGTGATTTCTTTATAATGGGTGTGTTCCTTATCTTATCCTAGTGTCTAAACTCTTCTCCATGGCTGGACCCCCAAATAATATTCCTTTACGTGCTAAGGGGGAGCTAGAGAGTGGGATAGGTTTACTAACTACCCTAGCCCTAACGCGTAACCTAACCCTAACCCCTACCCTAACCCTAATACGTACCCTAATCCTAACCCGTACCCTAAACCGAGCCCTAACCCTAACACTAACCCTAACCCTAACCCATACCCTACGCCGTACCCGAACCCCTCCCCAAACCCATACCCCAAGCCGTACCCTAAGACTAACCCTAAGCCTAACCCTAACCCTAGGCTACCCTTGACTGCTTCTGCCTCCAATAGATTTCCTAAGCACTAGTGTTTTAAGGAACAGCTTAAATAGAGAATCCTAATGTGATTTCTTTATAATGGGTGTGTTCCTTATCTTATCCTAGTGTCTAAATTCTTCTCCATGGCTGCACCCCCAAATAATATTCCCTTACGTGCTAAGGGGTATCTAGACAGTGGGATAGGTTTAATAACTACCCTAACCCTAACGCGTACCCTAACCCTAACCCCTACCCTAACCCTAACACGTACCCTAATCCTAACCCGTACCCTAAACCGAGCCCTAACCCTAACACTAACCCTAACCCTAACCCATACCCTACGCCGTACCCGAACCCCTCCCCGAACCCATTCCCCAAGCCGTACCCTAAACCTAACCCTAAGCCTAACCCTAACCCTAGGCTACCCTTGACTGCTTCTGCCTCCAATAGATTTCCTAAGCACTAGTGTTTTAAGGAACAGCTTAAAAAGAGAATCCTAAAGTGATTTCTTTATAATGGGTGTGTTCCTTATCTTATCCTAGTGTCTAAACTCTTCTCCATGGCTGGACCCCCAAATAATATTCCTTTACGTGCTAAGGGGTATCTAGAGAGTGGGATAGGTTTAATAACTACCCTAACCCTAACGCGTACCCTAACCCTAACCCCTACCCTAACCCTAACACGTACCCTAATCCTAACCCGTACCCTAAACCGAGCCCTAACCCTAACACTAACCCTAACCCTAACCCTAACCCATACCCTACGCCGTACCCGAACCCCTCCCCAAACCCGTACCCTAAGCCGTAACCTAAGCCTAACCCTAAGCCTAACCCTAACCCTAGGCTACCCTTGACTGCTTCTGCCTCCAATAGATTTCCTAAGCACTAGTGTTTTAAGGAACAGCTTAAAAAGAGAATCCTAATGTGATTTCTTTATAATGGGTGTGTTCCTTATCTTATCCTAGTGTCTAAACTCTTCTCCATGGCTGCACCCCCAAATAATATTGCCTTACGTGCTAAGGGGTATGTAGAGAGTGGGATAGGTTTAATAACTACCCTAACCCTAATGCGTACTCTAACCCTAACCCCTACCCTAACACTAACACGTACCCTAATCCTAACCCGTACCCTAAACCGAGCCCTAACCCTAACACTAACACTAACCCTAACCCTAACCCATACCCTACGCTGTACCCGAACCCCTCCCCAAACCCGTACCCTAAGCCGTACCCTAAGCCTAACCCTAAGCCTAACACTAACCCTAGGCTACCCTTGACTGCTTCTGCCTCCAATAGATTTCCTAAGCACTAGTGTTTTAAGCAACAGCTTAAAAAGAGAATCCTAATGTGATTTCTTTATAATGGGTGTGTTCCTTATCTTATCCTAGTGTCTAAATTCTTCTCCATGGCTGGACCCCCAAATAATATTCCTTTACGTGCTAAGGGGTATCTAGAGAGTGGGATAGGTTTACTAACTACCCTAACCCTAACGCGTACCCTAACCCTATCCCCTACCCTAAACCGAACACGTACCCTAATCCTAACTGTACCCTACACCGAGCCCTAACCCTAACACTAACCCTAACCCTAACCCTAACCCATACCCTACGCCATACCCGAAACCCTCCCCGAACCATTACCCTAAGCCGTACCCTAAGCCTAACCCTAAGCCTAACACTAACCCTAGGCTACCCTTGACTGCTTCTGCCTCCAATAGATTTCCTAAGCAGTAGTGTTTTAAGGAACAGCTTAAAAAGAGAATCCTAATGTGATTTCTTTATAATGGGTGTGTTCCTTATCTTATCCTAGTGTCTAAACTCTTCTCCATGGCTGGACCCTCAAATAATATTCCTTTACGTGCTAAGGGGTATCTAGAGAGTGGGATAGGTTTAATAACTACCCTAACCCTACCGCGTACCCTAACCCTAACCCCTACCCTAACCCTAACACGTACCCTAATCCTAACCCGTACCCTAAACCGAGGCCTAACCCTAACACTAACCCTAACCCTAACCCTAACCCATACCCTACGCCGTACCCGAACCCCTCCCCAAACCCATACCCCAAGCCGTACCCTAAGACTAACCCTAAGCCTAAGCCTAACCCTAGGCTACCCTTGACTGCTTCTGCCTCCAATAGATTTCCTAAGCACTAGTGTTTTAAGGAACAGCTTAAAAAGAGAATCCTAATGTGATTTCTTTATAATGGGTGTGTTCCTTATCTTATCCTAGTGTCTAAACTCTTCTCCATGGCTGCACCCCCAAATAATATTCCCTTACGTGCTAAGGGGTATCTAGAGAGTGGGATAGGTTTAATAACTACCCTAACCCTAACGCGTACCCTAACCCTAACGCCTACCCTAACCCTAACACGTACCCTAATCCTAACCCGTACCCTAAACCGAGCCCTAACCCTAACACTAACCCTAACCCTAACCCTAACCCATACCCTACGCCGTACCCGCACCCCTCCCCGAACCCGTACCCTAAGCCATACCCTAAACCTAACCCTAAGCCTAACCCTAACCCTAGGCTACCCTTGACTGCTTCTGCCTCCAATTGATTTCCTAAGCAGTAGTGTTTTAAGGAACAGCTTAAAAAGAGAATCCTAATGTGATTTCTTTATAATGGGTGTGTTCCTTATCTTATCCTAGTGTCTAAACTCTTCTCCATGGCTGGACCCCCAAATAATATTCCTTTACGTGCTAAGGGGGAGCTAGAGAGTGGGATAGGTTTACTAACTACCCTAGCCCTAACGCGTAACCTAACCCTAACCCCTACCCTAACCCTAATACGTACCCTAATCCTAACCCGTACCCTAAACCGAGCCCTAACCCTAACACTAACCCTAACCCTAACCCATACCCTACGCCGTACCCGAACCCCTCCCCAAACCCATACCCCAAGCCGTACCCTAAGACTAACCCTAAGCCTAACCCTAACCCTAGGCTACCCTTGACTGCTTCTGCCTCCAATAGATTTCCTAAGCACTAGTGTTTTAAGGAACAGCTTAAATAGAGAATCCTAATGTGATTTCTTTATAATGGGTGTGTTCCTTATCTTATCCTAGTGTCTAAATTCTTCTCCATGGCTGCACCCCCAAATAATATTCCCTTACGTGCTAAGGGGTATCTAGACAGTGGGATAGGTTTAATAACTACCCTAACCCTAACGCGTACCCTAACCCTAACCCCTACCCTAACCCTAACACGTACCCTAATCCTAACCCGTACCCTAAACCGAGCCCTAACCCTAACACTAACCCTAACCCTAACCCATACCCTATGCCGTACCCGAACCCCTCCCCGAACCCATTCCCCAAGCCGTACCCTAAACCTAACCCTAAGCCTAACCCTAACCCTAGGCTACCCTTGACTGCTTCTGCCTCCAATAGATTTCCTAAGCACTAGTGTTTTAAGGAACAGCTTAAAAAGAGAATCCTAAAGTGATTTCTTTATAATGGGTGTGTTCCTTATCTTATCCTAGTGTCTAAACTCTTCTCCATGGCTGGACCCCCAAATAATATTCCTTTACGTGCTAAGGGGTATCTAGAGAGTGGGATAGGTTTAATAACTACCCTAACCCTAACGCGTACCCTAACCCTAACCCCTACCCTAACCCTAACACGTACCCTAATCCTAACCCGTACCCTAAACCGAGCCCTAACCCTAACACTAACCCTAACCCTAACCCTAACCCATACCCTACGCCGTACCCGAACCCCTCCCCAAACCCGTACCCTAAGCCGTAACCTAAGCCTAACCCTAAGCCTAACCCTAACCCTAGGCTACCCTTGACTGCTTCTGCCTCCAATAGATTTCCTAAGCACTAGTGTTTTAAGGAACAGCTTAAAAAGAGAATCCTAATGTGATTTCTTTATAATGGGTGTGTTCCTTATCTTATCCTAGTGTCTAAACTCTTCTCCATGGCTGCACCCCCAAATAATATTGCCTTACGTGCTAAGGGGTATGTAGAGAGTGGGATAGGTTTAATAACTACCCTAACCCTAATGCGTACTCTAACCCTAACCCCTACCCTAACACTAACACGTACCCTAATCCTAACCCGTACCCTAAACCGAGCCCTAACCCTAACACTAACACTAACCCTAACCCTAACCCATACCCTACGCTGTACCCGAACCCCTCCCCAAACCCGTACCCTAAGCCGTACCCTAAGCCTAACCCTAAGCCTAACACTAACCCTAGGCTACCCTTGACTGCTTCTGCCTCCAATAGATTTCCTAAGCACTAGTGTTTTAAGCAACAGCTTAAAAAGAGAATCCTAATGTGATTTCTTTATACTGGGTGTGTTCCTTATCTTATCCTAGTGTCTAAATTCTTCTCCATGGCTGGACCCCCAAATAATATTCCTTTACGTGCTAAGGGGTATCTAGAGAGTGGGATAGGTTTACTAACTACCCTAACCCTAACGCGTACCCTAACCCTATCCCCTACCCTAAACCGAACACGTACCCTAATCCTAACTGTACCCTAAACCGAGCCCTAACCCTAACACTAACCCTAACCCTAACCCTAACCCATACCCTACGCCATACCCGAAACCCTCCCCGAACCATTACCCTAAGCCGTACCCTAAGCCTAACCCTAAGCCTAACCCTAACCCTAGGCTACCCTTGACTGCTTCTGCCTCCAATAGATTTCCTAAGCACTAGTGTTTTAAGGAACAGCTTAAAAAGAGAATCCTAATGTGATTTCTTTATAATGGGTGTGTTCCTTATCTTATCCTAGTGTCTAAACTCTTCTCCATGGCTGGACCCTCAAATAATATTCCTTTACGTGCTAAGGGGTATCTAGAGAGTGGGATAGGTTTAATAACTACCCTAACCCTACCGCGTACCCTAACCCTAACCCCTACCCTAACCCTAACACGTACCCTAATCCTAACCCGTACCCTAAACCGAGGCCTAACCCTAACACTAACCCTAACCCTAACCCTAACCCATACCCTACGCCGTACCCGAACCCCTCCCCAAACCCATACCCCAAGCCGTACCCTAAGACTAACCCTAAGCCTAAGCCTAACCCTAGGCTACCCTTGACTGCTTCTGCCTCCAATAGATTTCCTAAGCACTAGTGTTTTAAGGAACAGCTTAAAAAGAGAATCCTAATGTGATTTCTTTATAATGGGTGTGTTCCTTATCTTATCCTAGTGTCTAAACTCTTCTCCATGGCTGCACCCCCAAATAATATTCCCTTACGTGCTAAGGGGTATCTAGAGAGTGGGATAGGTTTAATAACTACCCTAACCCTAACGCGTACCCTAACCCTAACGCCTACCCTAACCCTAACACGTACCCTAATCCTAACCCGTACCCTAAACCGAGCCCTAACCCTAACACTAACCCTAACCCTAACCCTAACCCATACCCTACGCCGTACCCGCACCCCTCCCCGAACCCGTACCCTAAGCCATACCCTAAACCTAACCCTAAGCCTAACCCTAACCCTAGGCTACCCTTGACTGCTTCTGCCTCCAATTGATTTCCTAAGCAGTAGTGTTTTAAGGAACAGCTTAAAAAGAGAATCCTAATGTGATTTCTTTATAATGGGTGTGTTCCTTATCTTATCCTAGTGTCTAAACTCTTCTCCATGGCTGGACCCCCAAATAATATTCCTTTACGTGCTAAGGGGGAGCTAGAGAGTGGGATAGGTTTACTAACTACCCTAGCCCTAACGCGTAACCTAACCCTAACCCCTACCCTAACCCTAATACGTACCCTAATCCTAACCCGTACCCTAAACCGAGCCCTAACCCTAACACTAACCCTAACCCTAACCCATACCCTACGCCGTACCCGAACCCCTCCCCAAACCCATACCCCAAGCCGTACCCTAAGACTAACCCTAAGCCTAACCCTAACCCTAGGCTACCCTTGACTGCTTCTGCCTCCAATAGATTTCCTAAGCACTAGTGTTTTAAGGAACAGCTTAAATAGAGAATCCTAATGTGATTTCTTTATAATGGGTGTGTTCCTTATCTTATCCTAGTGTCTAAATTCTTCTCCATGGCTGCACCCCCAAATAATATTCCCTTACGTGCTAAGGGGTATCTAGACAGTGGGATAGGTTTAATAACTACCCTAACCCTAACGCGTACCCTAACCCTAACCCCTACCCTAACCCTAACACGTACCCTAATCCTAACCCGTACCCTAAACCGAGCCCTAACCCTAACACTAACCCTAACCCTAACCCATACCCTACGCCGTACCCGAACCCCTCCCCGAACCCATTCCCCAAGCCGTACCCTAAACCTAACCCTAAGCCTAACCCTAACCCTAGGCTACCCTTGACTGCTTCTGCCTCCAATAGATTTCCTAAGCACTAGTGTTTTAAGGAACAGCTTAAAAAGAGAATCCTAATGTGATTTCTTTATAATGGGTGTGTTCCTTATCTTATCCTAGTGTCTAAACTCTTCTCCATGGCTGGACCCCCAAATAATATTCCTTTACGTGCTAAGGGGTATCTAGAGAGTGGGATAGGTTTAATAACTACCCTAACCCTAACGCGTACCCTAACCCTAACCCCTACCCTAACCCTAACACGTACCCTAATCCTAACCCGTACCCTAAACCGAGCCCTAACCCTAACACTAACCCTAACCCTAACCCTAACCCATACCCTACGCCGTACCCGAACCCCTCCCCAAACCCGTACCCTAAGCCGTAACCTAAGCCTAACCCTAAGCCTAACCCTAACCCTAGGCTACCCTTGACTGCTTCTGCCTCCAATAGATTTCCTAAGCACTAGTGTTTTAAGGAACAGCTTAAAAAGAGAATCCTAATGTGATTTCTTTATAATGGGTGTGTTCCTTATCTTATCCTAGTGTCTAAACTCTTCTCCATGGCTGCACCCCCAAATAATATTGCCTTACGTGCTAAGGGGTATGTAGAGAGTGGGATAGGTTTAATAACTACCCTAACCCTAATGCGTACTCTAACCCTAACCCCTACCCTAACACTACCACGTACCCTAATCCTAACCCGTACACTAAACCGAGCCCTAACCCTAACACTAACACTAACCCTAACCCTAACCCATACCCTACGCCGTACCCGAACCCCTCCCCAAACCCGTACCCTAAGCCGTACCCTAAGCCTAACCCTAAGCCTAACACTAACCCTAGGCTACCCTTGACTGCTTCTGCCTCCAATAGATTTCCTAAGCACTAGTGTTTTAAGCAACAGCTTAAAAAGAGAATCCTAATGTGATTTCTTTATAATGGGTGTGTTCCTTATCTTATCCTAGTGTCTAAATTCTTCTCCATGGCTGGACCCCCAAATAATATTCCTTTACGTGCTAAGGGGTATCTAGAGAGTGGGATAGGTTTACTAACTACCCTAACCCTAACGCGTACCCTAACCCTAACCCCTACCCTAAACCGAACACGTACCCTAATCCTAACCGTACCCTAAACCGAGCCCTAACCCTAACACTAACCCTAACCCTAACCCTAACCCATACCCTACGCCATACCCGAAACCCTCCCCGAACCCTTACCCTAAGCCGTACCCTAAGCCTAACCCTAAGCCTAACCCTAACCCTAGGCTACCCTTGACTGCTTCTGCCTCCAATAGATTTCCTAAGCACTAGTGTTTTAAGGAACAGCTTAAAAAGAGAATCCTAATGTGATTTCTTTATAATGGGTGTGTTCCTTATCTTATCCTAGTGTCTAAACTCTTCTCCATGGCTGGACCCTCAAATAATATTCCTTTACGTGCTAAGGGGTATCTAGAGAGTGGGATAGGTTTAATAACTACCCTAACCCTAACGCGTACCCTAACCCTAAACCCTACCCTAACCCTAACACGTACCCTAATCCTAACCCGTACCCTAAACCGAGCCCTAACCCTAACACTAACCCTAACCCTAACCATAACCCATACCCTACGCCATACACGCACCCCTCCCCGAACCCGTACCCTAAGCTGTACCCTAAGCCTAACCCTAAGCCTAACCCTAACCCTAGGCTACCCTTGACTGCTTCAGCCTCCAATAGATTTCCTAAGCACTAGTGTTTTAAGGAACAGCTTAAAAAGAGAATCCTAATGTGATTTCTTTATAATGGGTGTGTTCCTTATCTTATCCTAGTGTCTAAACTCTTCTCCATGGCTGCACCCCCAAATAATATTCCCTTACGTGCTAAGGGGTATCTAGAGAGTGGGATAGGTTTAATAACTACCCTAACCCTAACGCGTACCCTAACCCTAACGCCTACCCTAACCCTAACACGTACCCTAATCCTAACCCGTACCCTAAACCGAGCCCTAACCCTAACACTAACCCTAACCCTAACCCTAAACCATACCCTACGCCGTACCCGCACCCCTCCCCGAACCCGTACCCTAAGCCATACCCTAAACCTAACCCTAAGCCTAACCCTAACCCTAGGCTACCCTTGACTGCTTCTGCCTCCAATTGATTTCCTAAGCAGTAGTGTTTTAAGGAACAGCTTAAAAAGAGAATCCTAATGTGATTTCTTTATAATGGGTGTGTTCCTTATCTTATCCTAGTGTCTAAACTCTTCTCCATGGCTGGACCCCCAAATAATATTCCTTTACGTGCTAAGGGGGAGCTAGAGAGTGGGATAGGTTTACTAACTACCCTAGCCCTAACGCGTAACCTAACCCTAACCCCTACCCTAACCCTAACACGTACCCTAATCCTAACCCGTACCCTAAACCGAGGCCTAACCCTAACACTAACCCTAACCCTAACCCTAACCCATACCCTACGC